>NW_028120140.1:551259-573759 GCF_965119305.1 Pelophylax lessonae
ACCCTAACCCTTACCCTCTATTCCTAATACTCTAACCTTAACCCTAACCCCCTAACCCCCCTAACCCCCTAACCCTGAACCTAACCCTCTAACCCTAACCATCTATCCCTAACCCTAACCCTAACCCTCTAACCCTAACCCCCTAACCCTCTAACCCTAACCCTCTAACTCTAACCCTCTAACCCTCACCCTAACCCCTAAACCTAATCCTCTAATCCTCTAACCCTAACCCTCTAACCCTAACCCTAACCTTCTATCCCTAACCCTAACCCTCACCCTAGCCCCCTAACCCTCTAACCCTAACCCTAACTCTCTAACCCTAACTCTCTAACCCTAACTACCTAATCCTAACCCTAACTCTTTAACCCTAACTCTCTAACCCTAACACGCTAACCCTAACCCTCTAACCCTAACACTCTAACCCTAACCCCCTAAAGTTGACCTTAACCCCCTAACCCCCTAACCCTAACCTTAAAACTAACCCTACCCTAACCCTCTAACCCTAACCCTCTAACCCTGACCCTTTAACCCTAACCCTCTAACCCTAACCCTAACCCTACCCTAAAATTAATCCTAACTCTCTTACCCTCACCCTAACTCCCTAACCCTAACCCTCTAACCCTAACCCTCACCTTAACCCCTAACCCTAACCCTCTAACCCTAACCCTCTAACCCTAACCCTGACCATCTAACTCTAACCCTAACCCCCTAACCCTAACCCTCTAACCCTAACCCCCTAACCCTAACCCTCTAACCCTAACCCTAACTCTCTAACCCTAACCCTAACTCCCTAACCCTAACTCTCTAACCCTAACCCTAACCCCCTAACCCTAACCATAACCCTACCCTAACCCTAACCCTCTAACCCTAACCCTACCATAACCCTAACTCTCTTACTCTAAACCTAACTCCCTGACCCTAACCCTCTAACCCTTACCCCCTAACCCCCTAATTCCCTAACCCTAACCCCTAACCCTAACCCTAACCCCTAAACCTTAACCTAACCCTACCCCCTAACCCCCTGGCCCCCTAACCCTAACCCTCTAACCCTAACCCTCTAACCCTAACCCTAACTCTCTAACCCTAACTCCCTAACCCTAACCTTTTAACCCTAACCCTAACTCTCTTACCCTAACCTTAACCCAAACCTGACCCTAACCCCTAACCCCCTAAAACTAAATTCTAACCCTAACCCTAACCCTAACCCTCTAACCATAACCCCCTAACCCTAACCCTATGGCCCTAACCCTAATCCTAACCCTATGGCCCTTACTCTAACCCTAACCCTAACCCCTATCCCAAAACCTAACCCTGACCCTAACCCTAACCCTAACCCTAACCCTAGCCCTAACCCTAGCCCTAGCACTAACCCTAATCCTAACCCTCTAACCCTAACCCTAAACCTCTAACCCTAACCCTCTAACCCTAACCATTTAACCCTAACCCTCTAACTCCCTAACCCTAACCCTAACCCTAAGCCCTAACTCTAAACCTAACCCTAACTCTAACACTAACTCTAACTCTAACCCTCTAACCCAAAACCCTATCCCTAACCATAACCATAACCCCTAACCCCTAACCCCTAACCCTAACCCTAACCCCTAACCCTAACCCTAACCCTAAGCCCTAAACCCCAAACCCCAACCCTAACCCCCTAACCTTAATCCCCTAACCCTCACCCTAACCCCTAACCCCTAACCCCTAAACCTTAACCTAAGCCCTAACCCAACCCCAAACCCCAACCCTAACCCTAACCCTAACCCTAAACCTAACCCCCTAACCTTAACCCCCCTAACCCTAACCCCCACTCTAACCCCTAACCCCTAACCCTAACCCTCTAACCCTAACCCTCTAACCCTAACCCCCTAACCCTCTAACCCTAACTCTCTAACCCTAACCCTAACTCTCTAACCCTAGCTCCCTAACCCTAACCCTAACTCTCTAACCCTAACCCTAACTCTCTAACCCTAACTCCCTAACCCTAACTCTCTAACCCTAACCCTAACTCCCTAACCCTCTATCTAACCATAACCCTAAACCCAAACCCTAACCCTACCCTAACCCTCTAACCCTAACACTCTAACCTTAACCCTAACCCCCTAACCCCCTAACAATAGCCCCCTAACTCTAACCCTAACACTAACCCTACCCTAACCCTCTAACCTTAACCCTAACACTAACCCTCTAACACTAACCCTAACCCCCTATCCCTAACCCTCTAACCCTATCCCTTACTCTCTAACCTAACCCTAACCCCTAAACCTATCCCTAACCCTAACATTAAGCCCTAACCCTAACCCCAACCCCAAAACCCCAACCCTAACCCCCTAACCCCCTAACCTTAACTTTAACCCCCTAACCCTAACCCTCACCCTAACCCCTAGCCCATAAACCTAACCCTAAGTCTTAACCCAAACCCCCAAACCCCAACCCTAACCCCCTAACCTTAACCCCCTAACCCTAACCCTCAGTCTAATCCCTAACCCTAACCCTCTAACCCTAACCCTAAACATCTAACCCTAACCCGAACCCTCAAACCCTAACCCCCTAACCCTAACCCTCTAACCCTAACTCTCTATCCCTAACCCTAACTCTCTAACTCTAACTCCTTAACCCTAACCCTAACTCTCTAACCCTAACCCTATCTCTCTAACCCTAACTCTTAACCCTAACCCTACCTCTCTAACCCTAATTCCTTAACCCTAACCCTGTATCTAACCATAACCCTAACCCCAAACCCTAACCTTAACCCTATCCCTCTAACCCTAACACTCTAACCTTAACTCTAACCCCCTAACCCCCTAACTCTAACCCTAACCCTGCCCTAACCCTCTAACCCTAACCCTCTAACGCTAACCCTAACACTAACCCTCTAACCCTAACCCCCTAACCCCATAACCCTAACCCTCTAACCCTAACCCTAACTCTCTAACCCCAACCCTAACTCTTTAACCCTAACCCTAACTCTCTAACCCTAACCTTAACTCCCTAACCCTAACCCTCTAACACTCTAACCCTAACCCCCTAGCCCCCTAACCCCTTAACCCTAACCCTAAAATCAAACCCATAACCCTTAACCTAACCTTAACCCTAACCCCACCCTTACCCCTAACCCCCTAAAACTAAATTCTAACCCTAACACTCTAACACTAACCCCCTAACCCCTAACCCTAACCATCTAACCCCAACCCTCACCCTAACTATAACCCTAACCAAAACCCTCTATCCCTAATCCTAACCCTAACCTTAACCGTCTAACCCTAATCTTAACCCTCAAACCCTAACCCCAACCCTCTAACCCTAATCCTCTAACCCTAACCCTAACCCTAACCCTAACCCTTAACCCTAACCCTAACCCCAAACCCTAACACTAACCCCTAACCCCTAAACCTAACCCTAACCCTAAGCCCTAACCCTAACCCCCAAACCCCAAGCCTAACCCTAACCCTAACCCCCTAACCCTAACCCTTACCCTAACCCCTATCCCCAAACCCCTAACCCTAACCCTCTAACCCTAACCCTCTATCCCTAACCCTCACCCTAACCCCTAACCCCTAACCCTAACCCCCAAAAACCTAACCCTATAACCCTAACTCTCTAACCCTAACCCTAACTCTCTAACCCTAACTCCCTAACCCTAACCCTAACTATCTAACCCTAACCCTAACTCCCTAACCCTAACCCTGTATCTAACCCTAACCCCAAACCCTAACCCTCTATTCCTAACACTCTAACCTTAACCCTAACCCCCCAACCCCCCTAACCCTAACCCCCTAACCCTAACCCTTACCCTAACCCCTATTCCCAAACCCCTAACCCTAACCCTCTAACCCTAACCCTCTAACCCTAACCCTCTATCCCTAACCCTCACCCTAACCCCTAACCCCTAACCCTAACCCCCAAAAACCTAACCCTATAACCCTAACTCTCTAACCCTAACCCTAACTCTCTAACCCTAACTCCCTAACCCTAACCCTAACTATCTAACCCTAACCCCTAAACTCCCTAACCCTAACCCTGTATCTAACCCTAACCCTAACCCCAAACCCTAACCCTCTATTCCTAACACTCTACCTTAACCCTAACCCCCCAACCCCCCTAACCCTAACCCCCTAACCCTCTAACCCTAACCCTCTAACCCTAACCCTCTAACCCTAACCATGAACCCCTAACCCTCTCACCCTAACCCCTAACCCTAATCCTCTAACCCAACCCTCTAACCCTAACCCTAACCCTCTATCCTTAACCTTCACCCTAACCCTAACCCTCTAACCCTAACCCTAACTCTCTAACCCTAACTCTATAACCCTAACACCCTAACCCTCACCCCTAACCCCCTAACCCTAACCTTCTAACCGTAACCCTAACTCCTCTAACCCTAACTCTTTAACTCTAACCTTAACTCTCTAACCCTAACCCCCTAACCCTAACCACTTACTCTAACCCTAACACTAACCCCTAACCCTAACCCTAAATTCAAACCCCTAACCCTTAACCTAACCTAACCCTAACTCTCTAATCCTAACTCTCTAACCCTTATCCTAACTCCCTAACCCTAACCCTAACTCTCTAACACTAACCCTAACCCCTAACGCTAACCCTAACCCTAAATTCTAACCCCTAACCCTTAACCTAACCTAACCCTAACTCTCTAACCCTAACTCTCTAACCCTAACCCTAACCCTAACCCTAACTCTCTAACCCTAACCCTAACTCTCTAACCCTAACCCTAACTCCCTAACCCTAACCCTGTATCTAACCCAAATTCTAACTCTAACCCTTACCCTCTATTCCTAATACTCTAACCTTAACCCTAACCCCCTAACCCCCCTAACCCCCTAACCCTGAACCTAACCCTCTAACCCTAACCCTCTATCCCTAACCCTAACCCTAACCCTCTAACCCTAACCCCCTAACCCTCTAACCCTAACCCTCTAAACCTAACCCTCTAACCCTCACCCTAACCCTAACCCTAACCCCAAACCCTAACACTAACCCCTAACCCCTAAACCTAACCCTAACCCTAAGCCCTAACCCTAACCCTAACCCCCAAACCCCAAGCCTAACCCTAACCCTAACCCCCCTAACCCTTACCCTAACCCTAACCCCTAACCCCAAACCCCTAACCCTAACCCTAACCCTCTAACCCTAACCCTCTAACCCTAACCCTCTAACCCTAACCCTCTAACCCTAACCCTCAATCCCTAACCCTCACCCTAACCCCTAACCCCTAACCCTAACCCCCAAAAACCTAACCCTATAACCCTAACTCTCTAACCCTAACCCTAACTCTCTAACCCTAACTCCCTAACCCTAACCCTAACTATCTAACCCTAACCCTAACTCCCTAACCCTAACCCTTATCTAACCCTAACCCTAACCCCAAACCCTAACCCTCTATCCTAACACTCTAACCTTAACCCTAACCCCCCAACCCCCCTAACCCTAACCCCCTAACCCTCTAACCCTAACCCTCTAACCCTAACCCTAACCCTCTAACCCTAACCATAAACCCCTAACCCTCTCACCCTAACCCCTAACCCTAATCCTCTAACCCAAACCTCTAACCCTAACCCTAACCCTCTATCCTTAACCTTCACCCTAACCCTAACCCTCTAACCCTAACCCTAACTCTCTAACCCTAACTCTCTAACCCTAACTCTATAACCCTAACACCCTAACCCTCACCCTAACCCCCTAACCCTAACCTTCTAACCATAACCCTAACTCTTTAACCCTAACCTTAACTCTCTAACCCTAACCCCCTAACCCTAACCACTTACTCTAACCCTAGCACTAACCCCTAACCCTAACCCTAAATTCTAACCCCTAACCCTTAACCTAACCTAACCCTAACTCTCTAACCCTAACTCTCTAACCCTTATCCTAACTCCCTAACCCTAACCCTAACTCTCTAACACTAACCCTAACCCCTAATGCTAACCCTAACCCTAAATTCTAACCCCTAACCCTTAACCTAACCTAACCCTAACTCTCTAACCCTAACTCTCTAACCCTAACCCTAACACTAACTCTCTAACCCTAACCCTAACTCTCTAACCCTAACCCTAACTCCCTAACCCTAACCCTGTATCTAACCCAAATTCTAACCCTAACCCTTACCCTCTATTCCTAATACTCTAACCTTAACCCTAACCCCCTAACCCCCCTAACCCCCTAACCCTGAACCTAACCCTCTAACCCTAACCCTCTATCCCTAACCCTAACCCTCTAACCCTAACCCCCTAACCCTCTAACCCTAACCCTCTAAACCTAACCCTCTAACCCTCACCCTAACCCCCTAACCCTAATCCTCTAATCCTCTAACCCTAACCCTCTAACCCTAACCCTAACCTTCTATCCCTAACCCTCACCCTAGCCCCCTAACCCTAACCCTCTAACCCTAACCCTAACTCTCTAACCCTAACTACCTAATCCTAACCCTAACTCTTTAACCCTAACTCTCTAACCCTAACACTCTAACCCTAACCCTCTAACCCTAACACTCTAACCCTAACCCCCTAAAGTTAACCCTAACCCCCTAACCCCCTAACCCTAACCTTAAAACTAACCCTACCCTAACTCCCTAACCCTAACCCTCTAACCCTAACCCTCACCTTAACCCCTAACCCTAACCCTCTAACCATAACCCTCTAACCCTAACCCTCTAACCCTAACCCTGACCATCTTACTCTAACCCTAACCTTACCCTCTAACCCTAACCCCCTAACCCTAACCCTCTAACCCTAACCCCCTAACCCTAACCCTCTAACCCTAACCCTAACTCTCTAACCCTAACCCTAACTCTCTAACCCTAACCCTAACTATCTAACCCTAACCCTAACCCCAAACCCTAACCCTCTATTCCTAACACTCTAACCTTAACCCTAACCCCCTAACCCCCCTAACCCTAACCCCCTAACCCTCTAACCCTAACCCTCTAACCCAAACCCTAACCCTCTAACCCTAACCATAAACCCCTAACCCTCTCACCCTAACCCCTAACACTAACCCTAATCCTCTAACCCAACCCTCTAACCCTAACCCTCTATCCTTAACCTTCACCCTAACCCCCTAACCCTAACCCTCTAACCCTAACCCTAACTCTCTAACCCTAACTCTCTAACCCTAACTCTATAACCCTAACACCCTAACCCTCACCCTAACCCCCTAACCCTAACCTTCTAACCGTAACCCTAACTCTCTAACCCTAACTCTTAACCCTAACCTTAACTCTCTAACCCTACCCCTAACCCTAACCACTTACTCTAACCCTAACACTAACCCCTAACCCTAACCCTAACCCTAAATTCTAACCCCAAACCCTTAACCAAACCTAACCCTAACTCTCTAACCCTAACTCTCTAACCCTTATCCTAACTCCCTAACCCTAACCCTAACTCTCTAACACTAACCCTAACCCCTAACGCTAACCCTAACCCTAACCCTAAATTCTAACCCCTAACCCTTAACCTAACCTAACCCTAACTCTCTAACCCTAACTCTCTAACCCTAACCCTAACCCTAACCCTAACTCTCTAACCCTAACCCTAACTCTCTAACCCTTACCCTAACTCCCTAACCCTAACCCTGTATCTAACCCAAATTCTAACCCTAACCCTTACCCTCTATTCCTAATACTCTAACCTTAACCCTAACCCCCTAACCCCCCTAACCCCCTAACCCTGAACCTAACCCTCTAACCCTAACCATCTATCCCTAACCCTAACCCTAACCCTCTAACCCTAACCCCCTAACCCTCTAACCCTAACCCTCTAACCCTAACCCCTAACCCTAATCCTCTAATCCTCTAACCCTAACCCTCTAACCCTAACCCTAACCTTCTATCCCTAACCCTAACCTTCTATCCCTAACCCTAACCCTCACCCTAGCCCCCTAACCCTCTAACCCTAACGCTAACTCTCTAACCCTAACTCTCTAACCCTAACTACCTAATCCTAACCCTAACTCTTTAACCCTAACTCTCTAACCCTAACACGCTAACCCTAACCCTCTAACCCTAACACTCTAACCCTAACCCCCTAAAGTTAACCTTAACCCCTAACCCCCTAACCCTAACCTTAAAACTAACCCTACCCTAACCCTCTAACCCTAACCCTCTAACCCTGACCCTTTAACCCTAACCCTCTAACCCTAACCCTAACCCTACCCTAAAACTAATCCTAACTCTCTTACCCTCACCCTAACTTCCTAACCCTAACCCTCTAACCCTAACCCTCACCTTAACCCCTAACCCTAACCCTCTAACCCTAACCCTCTAACCCTAACCCTCTAACCCTAACCCTGACCATCTAACTCTAACCCTAACCTTACCCTCTAACCCTAACCCCCTAACCCTAACCCTCTAACCCTAACCCCCTAACCCTAACCCTTTAACCCTAACCCTAACTCTCTAACCCTAACCCTAACTCCCTAACCCTAACTCTCTAACCCTAACCCTAACCCCCTAACCCTAACCATAACCCTACCCTAACCCTAACCCTCTAACCCTACCATAACCCTAACTCTCTTACTCTAAACCTAACTCCCTGACCCTAACCCTCTAACCCTTACCCCCTAACCCCCTAATTCCCTAACCCTAACCCTAAGCCCTAAGCCCTAACCCTAACCCCCAAACCCCAACCCTAACCCCCTAACCTTAACCCCCTAACCCTAACCCTCACCCTAACCCCTAAACCTTACCCTAAGCCCTAACCCAAACCCCAAAACCCCAACCCTAACCCTAACCCCTTAACCCTAACCCTCACTCGAAACCCCTAACCCCTAACCCTAACCCTCTAACCCTAACCCCCAAACCCTCTAACCCTAACCCTAACTCTCTAACCCTAACCCTAACTCTCTAACCCTAGCTCCCTAACCCTAACCCTAAATCTCTAAACCCCAAACCCTAACTCTCTAACCCTAACTCCCTAACCCCTAACCCTAACCCAAACCCTCTAACCCTAACCCTCTAGCCCTAAAACTAACCATCTAACCCTAACCCTAACCCTAACCCTCTAACCCTAACCCCCTAACCCTAACCCTCTAACCCTAACTCTCTAACCCTAACCCTAACTCTCTAACCCTAACTCCCTAACCCTAACCCTAACTATCTAACACTAACCCTAACTCCCTAACCCTAACCCTGTATCTAACC
Organism: Pelophylax lessonae; assembly: GCF_965119305.1. Lineage (NCBI taxonomy): Eukaryota > Metazoa > Chordata > Amphibia > Anura > Ranidae > Pelophylax > Pelophylax lessonae. The sequence continues at coordinate 560,417 of NW_028120140.1, forward strand.
CTAACCCTAACATTAACCCCAAACCCTAACCCTCTATTCCTAACACTCTAACCTTAACCCTAACCCCCTAACCCCCCTAACCCTAACCCCCTAACACCCTAACCCCCTAACCCCCTAACCCTCTAACCCTAACCCTCTAACCCTAACCCTAACCCTAAACCCCTAACCCTCTCACCCTCTCACCCTAACCCCTAACACTAACCCTAATCCTCTAACCCAAACCCTCTAACCCTAACCCTAACCCTCTATCCTTAACCTTCACCCTAACCCCCTAACCCTAACCCTCTAACCCTAACCCTAACTCTCTAACCCTAACTCTATAACCCTAACTCCCTAACCCTCACCCTAACCCCCTAACCCTAAGCTTCTAACCGTAACCCTAACTCTCTAACCCTAACTCTTTAACCCTAACCCTAACTCTCTAACTCTAACCCTAACCCCCTAACCCTAACCACTTACTCTAACCCTAACACTAATCCTAACCCCTAACCCTAACCCTAACCCTAAATTCTAACCCTTAACCTAACCTAACCCTAACTCTCTAACCCTAACCCTAACTCCCTAACCCTAATCCTAACTCTCTAACACTAACCCTAACCCCTAACGCTAACCTTAACCCTAAATTCTAACCCCAAACCCTTAACCTAACCTAACCCTAACCCTAACTCTCTAACCCTAACCCTAACTCTCTAACCCTAACTCCCTAACCCTAACCCTGTATCTAACCCTGTATCTAACCCGAACCCTTACCCCAAACCCTAACCATCTTTTCCTAATACTCTAACCTTAACCCTAACCCCCTAACACCCCTAACCCTAACCCCCTAACCCTAAAACTAACCCTCTAACCCTAACCCTCTATCCCTAACCCTAACCCTCTAACCCTAACCCCCTAACCCTCTAACCCTAACCCTCACCCTAACCCCTAACCCTAATCCTCTAACCCTAACCCTCTAACCCTAACCCTAACCCTCTATCCCTAACCCTCACCCTAACCCCCTAACCATAGCCCTCTAACCCTAACCCTAACTCTCTAACCCTATCTCTCTAACCCTAACTCCCTAACGCTAACCCTGTATCTAACCCTAACCCTTACCCCAAACCCTAACCCTCTATTCCTAATACTCTAACCTTAACCCTAACCCCCTATCCCCCCTAACCCTAACCCCCTAACCCTAACCCTAACCCTCACCCTAACCCCCTAACCCTCTAACCCTAACCCTAACTCTCTAACCCTAACTCCCTAATCCTAACCCTAACTCTTTAACCCTAACTCTCTAACCCTAACCCTCTAACCCTAACCCTCTAACCCTAACACACTAACCCTAACCCCCTAAAGTTAACTCTAACCCCCTAACCCCATAACCCTAACCTTAACACTAACCCTACCCTAACCCTCTAACCCTAACCCTCTAACCCTGACCCTTTAACCCTAACCCTCTAACCCTAACCCTAACCCTACCCTAACCCTAACCCTAACTCTCCTACCCTAACCAAAACTCCCTAACCCTAACCCTCTAACCCTAACCCTCACCTTAACCCCTAACCCTCTAACCCTAACCCTCAAACCCTAACCCTGACCATCTAACTCTAACCCTAACCTTAACCCTGTAACCCTAACTCCCTAACCCTAACCCTCTAAAACAAACCCTAACCCCCTAACCCTAACCCTCTAACCCTAACCCTAACCCTAACTCTGTAACCCTAACTCCCTAACCCTAACTCTCTAACCCTAACCCTAACTCTCTAACCCTAACTCCCTTACCCTAACCCTTTATCTAACCCTAACCCTAACTCCAAACCCTAACCCTCTATTCCTAACACTCTAACCTTAACCCTAACCCCCTAACCCCCTAACTCTAAACCTAACCCTCTAACCCTAACCCTAACCCCCTAAGCCACTAACCCTAACCCTCTAACTCTAACCCTAACCCTAACCCTCTAACCCTCACCCTAACCCCTAACCCCTAACCCTAACCCTCTAACCCTAACCCCCTAACCCTAACCCTAACCCTCACCCTAACCCCCTAACACTAACCCTCTAACCCTAACTCTCTAACCCTAACTCTCTAACCCAAACTCCCTAATCCTAACCCTAACTCTTTAACCCTAACCCTAACTCTCTAAACCTAACCCTAACTCCCTAACCCTCTAACCCTAACACTCTAACCCTAACCCCCTAACCCCCTAACCATAACCCTACCCTAACCCTAACCCTCTAACCCTAACCCTCTAACCCTAACCCTAACCCTACCCTAACCCTAACTCTCTTACCCTAACCCTAACTCCCTGACCCTAACCCTCTAACCCTAACCCCCTAACCCCCTAATTCCCTAACCCTAACCCCTAACCCTAAATTCTAACCCCTAATCCTTAACCTAACCCTAACCCTACCCCCCTAACCTCCTGGCCCCCTAACCCTAACCCTCTAACCCTAACCCTAACCTTCTAACCCTAACCCTAACTCTCTAACCCTAACTCCCTAACCCTAACCTTTTAACCCTAACTCTCTTGCCCTAACCCTAACCTGACCCTAACCCCCTAAAACTAAATTCTAACCCTAACCTTAACCCTCTAACCCTAACCCCCTAACCCTAACCCTATGGCCCTAACCCTAACCCTATGGCCCTTACTCTAACCCTAACCCTAACCCCTATCCCAAAACCTAACCCTGACCCTAACCCAAACCCTAGCCCTAACCCTAGCCCTAGCACTAACCCTAATCCTAACCCTCTAACCCTAAACCTCTAACCCTAACCCTAACCCTAACCCTAACCCTCTAACCCTAACCATTAAACCCTAACCCTCTAACCCTAACCCCCTAACACTAATCCTAACCCTAAGCCCTAACTCTAAACCTAACCCTAACACTAACTCTAACCCTAACCCTCTAACCAAAAACCCTAACCCTAACCCCTAACCCTAACCCCTAACCCTAACCCTGAGCCCTAACCCTAACCCCCAAACCCCAACCCTAACCCCCTAACCTTAACCCCCTAACCCTAACCCTCACCCTAACCCCTAAACCTTACCCTAAGCCCTAACCCAAACCCCCAAACCCCAACCCTAACCCTAACCCCCTAACCCCCTAACCTTAACCCCCTAACCCTAACCCTCACTCTAACCCCTAACCCCTAACCCTAACCCTCTAACCCTAACCCCCTAACCCTCTAACCCTAACCCTAACTCTCTAACCCTAACCCTAACTCTCTAACCCTAGCTCCCTAACCCTAACCCTAACTCTCTAACCCTAACCCTAAATCTCTAACCCTAACTCCCTAACCCTAACCCTAACTCCCTAACCCTGTATCTAACCCTAACCCTAACCCCAAACCCTAACCCTACCCTAACCCTCTAACCCTAACACTCTAACCTTAACCCTAACCCCCTAACCCTAAACCCCTAACTCTAACCCTAACACTAACCCTACCCTAACCCTCTAACCTTAACCCTAACACTAACTCTCTAACACTAACCCTAACCCCCTATCCCTAACCCTCTAACCCTAACCCTTACTCTCTAACCATAACTCTCTAACCCTAACTCCCTAACCCTAACCCTAACTCTTTAACCCTAACCCTAACTCTCTAACCCTAACCCAAACTCCCTAGCCCTAACCCTCTAACCCTAACACTCTAACCCTAACCCCCTAACCCCTTAACCCTAACCCTAAATTCTAACCCCTAACTCTTAACCTAACCCTAACCCTAACCCCACCCTTAACCCTAACCCCCTAAAACTAAATTCTAACCCTAACACTCTAACACTAACCCCCTAACCCAAACCCTCTAACCCCAACCCTCACCCTAACTATAACCCTAACGCTAACCCTCTATCCCTAATCCTAACCCTAACCTTAACCGTCTAACCCTAATCTTAACCCTCAAACCTTAACCCCAACCCTCTAACCCTAATCTTCTAACCCTAACCCTTAACCCTAACCCCTAACCCCTAACACTAACCCCTAACCCTAATTCCTAAACCTAACCCTAACCCTAAGCCCTAACCCCCAAACCCCAAGCCTAACCCTAATCCCCTAACCCTAACCCTTACCCTAACCCCTAACTCTAACCCTCTAACCCTAACCCTCTAACCTTAACCCTAACCCTCTAACCCTAACCCTCTATCCCTAACCCTAACCCTCACCCTCACCCTAACCCCTAACCCCTAACCCTAACCCAAACCCTAACCCTAACCCTCTAACCCTAACCCTAACACTCTAACCCTAACCCTAACCTCCTAACCCTAACACTCTAACCCTAACCCTAACTCTCTAACCCTAACCCTAACTCTCTAACCCAAACTCCCTAAACGTAACCCTAACCCTAACTCTCTAACCCTAACTCTCTAACCCTAACCCTAACTCTCTAACCCAAACTCCCGAAACCGTAACCCTAACCCTAACTCTCTAACCCTAACTAACTAACTAACCCAAACCCTGTATCTAACCCTAACCCTAACCCTAACCTTAACCCTAACCCCCTAATCCTAACCCTAACTCTCTAACCCTAACCCTAACCATCTAACCCTAACCCCCTAACCCTTTCAACCTAGCCCCAAACCCCTTACCCTAATCCTCTAACCCAAACCCTCTAACCCTAACCCTAACCCTCTATCAAAACCCTAACCATAACCCTCACCCTAACCCCCTAACCCTAACCCTCTAACCCTAACCCTAACTCTCTATTCCTAACTCTCTAACCCTAACTCCCTAATCCAACCCTAACCCTAACTCTTTAACCCTAACCCTAACTCTCTAACCCTAACCCTAACCCCCTAACCCTAACCACTAACTCTAACCCTAACACTAACCCTAACCCTAACCCTAACCCTAACCCCTAACCCTAACCCTAAATTCTAACCCCTAACCCTTAACCTAACCTAACCCTAACCCTAACTCTCTAACCCTATCTCCCTAACCCTAACTCCCTAACCCTAACTCTCTAACCCTAATGCTAACTCCCTAACCCTGGATCTAACCCTAACCCCAAACCCTAACCCTAACCCTCTAACCCTAACCCCCTAACTCCCTAACCCTAACCCCCTAACCCCCTAACCCTAACCCCTAACACTAACCCTAACCCCTAACCCTAAATTCTAACCCCTAACCCTTAACCTGACCTTAACTCTCTAATCCTAACTCCCTAACCCTAACTCTTTAACCCTAACCCTAACTCTCTAACCCTAACCCTAACTCCCTAACCCTAACCCTCCAACTCTAACATTTTAACCCTAACCCCCTAACCCCCAACCCTAACCCCCTAACCCCCTAACCCTAACTCCTAAACCTAAGCCCTAACCCTAACCTTAACACTCTAACCCTAACCCTAACCCTCTAACCCTAATCATAACCCCCTAACCCTAACCCTAACTCTCTAACCCTAACTCCCTTAACCTAACCCTGTATCTAACTCTAACCCCCTAACCCTAACCCCCAACCCTAACCCTAAATTCTAACCCCTAACCCTTAACCTAACCTAACCCTAACCCTAACTCTCTAACCCTAACTTCCTAACCCTAACCCTAACTCTTTAACCCGAACACTAACTCTCTAACCCTAACTCCCTTACCCCAACCCTAACTCTCTAACCCTAATGCTAACTCCCTAACCCTGGATCTAACCCTAACCCCTAACCCTAAGACTCAACCCTAACCTTAACCCCTAACGATAACCCTAACCCTAAATTCTAACTTCTAACCCTTAACCTAACGCAAACCCTAACCCTAACTCTCTAACCCTAACTCCCTAACCCTAACCCTAACTCTTTAACCCTAACCCTAACTCTCTAACCCTAACCCTCTAACTCTAACACTTTAACCCTAATCCCCTAACCCCCAACCCTAACCCCCTAACCCTAACCCCTAAACCTAAGCCCTAACCTCAACACTCTAACTCAAACCCTCTAACCCTAATCATAACCCCCTAACCCTAACCTTAACTTACTAACCCTAACCCTAACACTGTATCTAACCCTAACCCTAACCCCCTAAACCTAACCCCCTTACCCCCTAACCCTAACCCAAACCCCTAACCGTAACCCTAAATTCTAGCCCCTAACCCTTAACATAACCCTAACCCTATCCTTAACCCTAACCCCACCCTAACCTATCACCCCCTAAAACTAAATTCTAACCCCACCCTAACCCCTAACCCCCTAAAACTAAATTCTAACCCTAACCCTAACCATCTAACCCTAATCCTAACCCCCTAACCCTATGGCCCTAACCCTAACCCTAACCCTAGCCCTAACCCTAGCCCTAACCCTAACCCTAGCCCTAGCCCTGGCATTAACCCTAACCCTCTAACCCTAACCCTAACCCTAAACCTCTAACCCTAACCCTCTTACCCTAACCATTTAACCCTGACCCTCTAACCCCCTAACCCTAACCCTAAGCCCTAACTCTAAACCTAACCCTAACTCTAACACTAACTCTAACCCTAACCCTCTAACTCCAAACCCTAACCCTAACCCTAACCCCTAATCCTAACCCTAACCCCTAACCCCTAACCCTAACCCAAACCCTCTAACCCTAACCCTAACCCTCTATCAAAACCCTAACCATAACCCTCACCCTAACCCCCTAACCCTAACCCTCTAACCCTAACCCTAACTCTCTAACCCTAACTCTCTAACCCTAACTCCCTAATCCAACCCTAACCCTAACTCTTTAACCCTAACCCTAACTCTCTAACCCTAACCCTAACCCCCTAACCCTAACCACTAACTCTAACCCTAACACTAACCCTAACCCTAACCCTAACCCTAACCCCTAACCCTAACCCTAAATTCTAACCCCTAACCCTTAACCTAACCTAACCCTAACCCTAACTCTCTAACCCTATCTCCCTAACCCTAACTCCCTAACCCTAACCCTAACTCTCTAACCCTAATGCTAACTCCCTAACCCTGGATCTAACCCTAAACCCAAACCCTAACCCTACCCCTCTAACCCTAACCCCCTAACTCCCTAACCCTAACCCCCTAACCCTAACCCCTAACACTAACCCTAACCCCTAACCCTAAATTCTAACCCCTAACCCTTAACCTGACCTTAACTCTCTAATCCTAACTCCCTAACCCTAACTCTTTAACCCTAACCCTAACTCTCTAACCCTAACCCTAACTCCCTAACCCTAACCCTCTAACTCTAACATTTTAACCCTAACCCCCTAACCCCCAACCCTAACCCCCTAACCCCCTAACCCTAACTCCTAAACCTAAGCCCTAACCATAACCTTAACACTCTAACCCTAACCCTAACCCTCTAACCCTAATCATAACCCCCTAACCCTAACCCTAACTCTCTAACCCTAACTCCCTTACCCTAACCCTGTATCTAACCCTAACCCCCTAACCCTAACCCCCAACCCTAACCCTAAATTCTAACCCCTAACCCTTAACCTAACCTAACCCTAACCCTAACTCTCTAACCCTAACTTCCTAACCCTAACCCTAACTCTTTAACCCGAACCCTAACTCTCTAACCCTAACTCCCTTACCCCAACCCTAACTCTCTAACCCTAATGCTAACTCCCTAACCCTGGATCTAACCCTAACCCAAAACCCTAACCCTATGGCCCTAACCCTAACCCTATGGCCCTTACTCTAACCCTAACCCTAACCCCTATCCCAAAACCTAACCCTGACCCTAACCCAAACCCTAGCCCTAACCCTAGCCCTAGCACTAACCCTAATCCTAACCCTCTAACCCTAAACCTCTAACCCTAACCCTAACCCTAACCCTAACCCTCTAACCCTAACCATTAAACCCTAACCCTCTAACCCTAACCCCCTAACACTAACCCTAACCCTAAGCCCTAACTCTAAACCTAACCCTAACACTAACTCTAACCCTAACCCTCTAACCAAAAACCCTAACCCTAACCCCTAACCCCTAACCCTAACCCCTAACCCTAACCCTGAGCCCTAACCCTAACCCCCAAACCCCAACCCTAACCCCCTAACCTTAACCCCCTAACCCTAACCCTCACCCTAACCCCTAAACCTTACCCTAAGCCCTAACCCAAACCCCCAAACCCCAACCCTAACCCTAACCCCCTAACCCCCTAACCTTAACCCCCTAACCCTAACCCTCACTCTAACCCCTAACCCCTAACCCTAACCCTCTAACCCTAACCCCCTAACCCTCTAACCCTAACCCTAACTCTCTAACCCTAACCCTAACTCTCTAACCCTAGCTCCCTAACCCTAACCCTAACTCTCTAACCCTAACCCTAAATCTCTAACCCTAACTCCCTAACCCTAACCCTAACTCCCTAACCCTGTATCTAACCCTAACCCTAACCCCAAACCCTAACCCTACCCTAACCCTCTAACCCTAACACTCTAACCTTAACCCTAACCCCCTAACCCTAAACCCCTAACTCTAACCCTAACACTAACCCTACCCTAACCCTCTAACCTTAACCCTAACACTAACTCTCTAACACTAACCCTAACCCCCTATCCCTAACCCTTACTCTCTAACCATAACTCTCTAACCATAACTCTCTAACCCTAACTCCCTAACCCTAACCCTAACTCTTTAACCCTAACCCTAACTCTCTAACCCTAACCCAAACTCCCTAGCCCTAACCCTCTAACCCTAACACTCTAACCCTAACCCCCTAACCCCTTAACCCTAACCCTAAATTCTAACCCCTAACTCTTAACCTAACCCTAACCCTAACCCCACCCTTAACCCTAACCCCCTAAAACTAAATTCTAACCCTAACACTCTAACACTAACCCCCTAACCCAAACCCTCTAACCCCAACCCTCACCCCCTAACCCAAACCCTCTAACCCTAACCCTAACCCTAACCCTAACTATAACCCTAACGCTAACCCTCTATCCCTAATCCTAACCCTAACCTTAACCGTCTAACCCTAATCTTAACCCTCAAACCTTAACCCCAACCCTCTAACCCTAATCTTCTAACCCTAACCCTTAACCCTAACCCCTAACCCCTAACACTAACCCCTAACCCTAACCCCTAAACCTAACCCTAACCCTAAGCCCTAACCCCCAAACCCCAAGCCTAACCCTAATCCCCTAACCCTAACCCTTACCCTAACCCCTAACTCTAACCCTCTAACCCTAACCCTCTAACCCTAACCCTAACCCTCTAACCCTAACCCTCTATCCCTAACCCTAACCCTCACCCTCACCCTAACCCCTAACCCCTAACCCTAACCCAAACCCTAACCCTAACCCTCTAACCCTAACCCTAACACTCTAACCCTAACCCTAACCTCCTAACCCTAACACTCTAACCCTAACCCTAACTCTCTAACCCTAACCCTAACTCTCTAACCCAAACTCCCTAAACGTAACCCTAACCCTAACTCTCTAACCCTAACTCTCTAACCCTAACCCTAACTCTCTAACCCAAACTCCCGAAACCGTAACCCTAACCCTAACTCTCTAACCCTAACTAACAAACTAACCCAAACCCTGTATCTAACCCTAACCCTAACCCTAACCTTAACCCTAACCCCCTAATCCTAACCCTAACTCTCTAACCCTAACCCTAACCATCTAACCCTAACCCCCTAACCCTCTCAACCTAGCCCCAAACCCCTTACCCTAATCCTCTAACCCAAACCCTCTAACCCTAACCCTAACCCTCTATCAAAACCCTAACCATAACCCTCACCCTAACCCCCTAACCCTAACCCTCTAACCCTAACCCTAACTCTCTAACCCTAACTCTCTAACCCTAACTCCCTAATCCAACCCTAACCCTAACTCTTTAACCCTAACCCTAACTCTCTAACCCTAACCCTAACCCCCTAACCCTAACCACTAACTCTAACCCTAACACTAACCCTAACCCTAACCCTAACCCCTAACCCTAACCCTAAATTCTAACCCCTAACCCTTAACCTAACCTAACCCTAACCCTAACTCTCTAACCCTATCTCCCTAACCCTAACTCCCTAACCCTAACCCTAACTCTCTAACCCTAATGCTAACTCCCTAACCCTGGATCTAACCCTAACCCCAAACCCTAACCCTAACCCTCTAACCCTAACCCCCTAACTCCCTAACCCTAACCCCCTAACCCCCTAACCCTAACCCCTAACACTAACCCTAACCCCTAACCCTAAATTCTAACCCCTAACCCTTAACCTGACCTTAACTCTCTAATCCTAACTCCCTAACCCTAACTCTTTAACCCTAACCCTAACTCTCTAACCCTAACCCTAACTCCCTAACCCTAACCCTCCAACTCTAACATTTTAACCCTAACCCCCTAACCCCCAACCCTAACCCCCTAACCCCCTAACCCTAACTCCTAAACCTAAGCCCTAACCCTAACCTTAACACTCTAACCCTAACCCTAACCCTCTAACCCTAATCATAACCCCCTAACCCTAACCCTAACTCTCTAACCCCTAACCCTTAACCTAACCTAACCCTAACCCTAACTCTCTAACCCTAACTTCCTAACCCTAACCCTAACTCTTTAACCCGAACCCTAACTCTCTAACCCTAACTCCCTTACCCCAACCCTAACTCTCTAACCCTAATGCTAACTCCCTAACCCTGGATCTAACCCTAACCCCTAACCCTAAGACTCAACCCTAACCTTAACCCCTAACGATAACCCTAACCCTAAATTCTAACTTCTAACCCTTAACCTAACGCAAACCCTAACCCTAACTCTCTAACCCTAACTCCCTAACCCTAACCCTAACTCTTTAACCCTAACCCTAACTCTCTAACCCTAACCCTCTAACTCTAACACTTTAACCCTAATCCCCTAACCCCCAACCCTAACCCCCTAACCCTAACCCCTAAACCTAAGCCCTAACCTCAACACTCTAACTCAAACCCTCTAACCCTAATCATAACCCCCTAACCCTAACCCTAACTTACTAACCCTAACCCTAACACTGTATCTAACCCTAACCCTAACCCCCTAAACCTAACCCCCTTACCCCCTAACCCTAACCCAAACCCCTAACCGTAACCCTAAATTCTAGCCCCTAACCCTTAACATAACCCTAACCCTATCCTTAACCCTAACCCCACCCTAACCTATCACCCCCTAAAACTAAATTCTAACCCCACCCTAACCCCTAACCCCCTAAAACTAAATTCTAACCCTAACCATCTAACCCTAACCCTAGCCCCCTAACCCTATGGCCCTAACCCTAACCCTAACCCTAACCCTAGCCCTAACCCTAACCCTAGCCCTAACCCTAACCCTAGCCCTAGCCCTGGCATTAACCCTAACCCTCTAACCCTAACCCTAACCCTAAACCTCTAACCCTAACCCTCTTACCCTAACCATTTAACCCTGACCCTCTAACCCCCTAACCCTAACCCTAAGCCCTAACTCTAAACCTAACCCTAACTCTAACACTAACTCTAACCCTAACCCTCAAACTCCAAACCCTAACCCTAACCCTAACCCCTAATCCTAACCCTAACCCCTAACCCCTAACCCAAACCCTCTAACCCTAACCCTAACCCTCTATCAAAACCCTAACCATAACCCTCACCCTAACCCCCTAACCCTAACCCTCTAACCCTAACCCTAACTCTCTAACCCTAACTCTCTAACCCTAACTCCCTAATCCAACCCTAACCCTAACTCTTTAACCCTAACCCTAACTCTCTAACCCTAACCCTAACCCCCTAACCCTAACCACTAACTCTAACCCTAACACTAACCCTAACCCTAACCCTAACCCTAACCCCTAACCCTAACCCTAAATTCTAACCCCTAACCCTTAACCTAACCTAACCCTAACCCTAACTCTCTAACCCTATCTCCCTAACCCTAACTCCCTAACCCTAACCCTAACTCTCTAACCCTAATGCTAACTCCCTAACCCTGGATCTAACCCTAAACCCAAACCCTAACCCTAACCCTCTAACCCTAACCCCCTAACTCCCTAACCCTAACCCCCTAACCCCCTAACCCTAACCCCTAACACTAACCCTAACCCCTAACCCTAAATTCTAACCCCTAACCCTTAACCTGACCTTAACTCTCTAATCCTAACTCCCTAACCCTAACTCTTTAACCCTAACCCTAACTCTCTAACCCTAACCCTAACTCCCTAACCCTAACCCTCTAACTCTAACATTTTAACCCTAACCCCCTAACCCCCAACCCTAACCCCCTAACCCCCTAACCCTAACTCCTAAACCTAAGCCCTAACCCTAACCTTAACACTCTAACCCTAACCCTAACCCTCTAACCCTAATCATAACCCCCTAACCCTAACCCTAACTCTCTAACCCTAACTCCCTTACCCTAACCCTGTATCTAACCCTAACCCCCTAACCCTAACCCCCAACCCTAACCCTAAATTCTAACCCCTAACCCTTAACCTAACCTAACCCTAACCCTAACTCTCTAACCCTAACTTCCTAACCCTAACCCTAACTCTTTAACCCGAACCCTAACTCTCTAACCCTAACTCCCTTACCCCAACCCTAACTCTCTAACCCTAATGCTAACTCCCTAACCCTGGATCTAACCCTAAACCCTAACCCTAAGACTCAACCCTAACCTTAACCCCTAACGATAACCCTAACCCTAAATTCTAACTTCTAACCCTTAACCTAACGCAAACCCTAACCCTAACTCTCTAACCCTAACTCCCTAACCCTAACCCTAACTCTTTAACCCTAACTCTCTAACCCTAACCCTAACCCTCTAACTCTAACACTTTAACCCTAATCCCCTAACCCCCAATCATAACCCCCTAACCCTAACTTACAAACCCTAACCCTAACTTCCTTACCCTAACCCTAACACTGTATCTAACCCTAACCCTAACCCCCTAACCCTAACCCAAACCCCTAACCGTAACCCTAAATTCTAGCCCCTAACCCTTAACATAACCGTAACCCTATCCTTAACCCTAACCCCAACCTAACCTATCACCCCCTAAAACTAAATTCTAACCCCACCCTAACCCCTAACCCCCTAAAACTAAATGATAACCCCAACCCTTACTATCTAACCCTAACCCTAACCCCCTAACCCTATGGCCCTAACCCTAACCCTAACCCTAACCCTAACCCTAGCCCTAACCCTAACCCTAGCCCTAGCCCTGGCATTAACCCTAACCCTCTAACCCTAACCCTAACCCTAAACATCTAACCCTAACCCTAACCCTCTTACCCTAACCATTTAACCCTGACCCTCTAACCCCCTAACCCTAACCCTAAGCCCTAACTCTAAACCTAACCCTAACTCTAACACTAACTCTAACCCTAACCCTAACCCTCTAACTCCAAACCCTAACCCTAACCCTAACCCTAACCCCTAACCCTAACCCTAACCCCTAACCCCTAAACCTAAGCCTAAGCCTAA
>NW_028120140.1:588759-678759 GCF_965119305.1 Pelophylax lessonae
AACCCTAAACCCTAACCCCAACCCCAACCCCAACCCTAACCCTAACCCTAACCCCAACCCTAACCCTAACCCTAACCCCTAACCCTAACCCTAACCCTCTAACCCTAACCCTCTAACCCTAACCCCCTAACCCTCTAACCCTAACCCTCTAACCCTAACCCTGACCCTCTAAGCCTCACCCTAACCCCTAACCCCTAACCCTAACCCTCTAACCCTAACCCTCTATCCCTAACCCTAACCCTCACCCTGACCCCCTAACACTAACCCTCTAACCCTAACTCTCTAACCCTAACCCCAACCCTAACTCTTTAACCCTAACCCTAACTCTCTAACCCTAACCCTAACTCCCTAACCCTAACCCTCTAACACTCTAACCCTAACCCTAAACCTCTAACCCTAACCCTAACCCTCTTACCCTAACCATTTAACCCTGACCCTCTAACCCCCTAACCCTAACCCTAAGCCCTAACTCTAAACCTAACCCTAACTCTAACACTAACTCTAACCCTAACCCTAACCCTCTAACTCCAAACCCTAACCCTAACCCTAACCCCTAACCCTAACCCTAACCCCTAACCCCTAACCCCTAAACCTAACCCTAAGCCTAAGCCCTAACCCTAACCCCCAAACCCCAACCCTAACCCCCTAACCCCTGACCTTAACTTTAACCCTAACCCTAACCCCCTAACCCTAACCACTTACTCTAACCCTAACACTAACCCCAAACCCTAACCCTAAATTCTAACCCCTAACCCTTAACCTAACCCTAACCCTAAATCTCTAACCCTAACTCTCTAACCCTAACTCCCTAACCCTAACTCTCTAACACTAACCCTAACCCCTAACGCTAACCCTAACCCTAAATTCTAACCCCAAACCCTTAACCTAACCTAACCCTAACTCTCTAACCCTAACTCTCTAACCCTAACCCTAACTCTCTAACCCTAACCCTAACTCTCTAACCCTAACCCTAACTCCCTAACCCTGTATCTAACCCTAACCCTAACCCCTAACCCTAACCCTCTAACCCTCTAACCCTAACCCTAACCCTAAACCCTCAGCCTAACCCTAACCCTAACCCTAACCCTACCCCTAACCCTACCCCTAACAATAACCCTAACCCTACCCCTAACCCTAACCCTAAGCCCTAACCCCTAACCCTAACCCAAACCCTAACCCTAACCCCTAACCCCTAACCCTAACCCTAAACCCTAACCCCAACCCCAACCCTAACCCTAACCCCAACCCTAACCCTAACCCTAACCCTAACCCTAACCCCTAACCCTAACCCTAACCCTCTAACCCTAACCCTCTAACCCTAACCCCCTAACCCTCTAACCCTAACCCTCTAACCCTAACCCTGACCCTCTAACCCTCAACCTAACCCCTAACCCCTAACCCTAACCCTCTAACCCTAACCCTCTATCCCTAACCCTAACCCTCACCCTGAACCCCTAACACTAACCCTCTAACCCTAACTCTCTAACCCTAACCCCAACCCTAACTCTTTAACCCTAACCCTAACTCTCTAACCCTAACCCTAACTCCCTAACCCTAACCCTCTAACACTCTAACCCTAACCCTAAACCTCTAACCCTAACCCTAACCCTCTTACCCTAACCATTTAACCCTGACCCTCTAACCCCCTAACCCTAACCCTAAGCCCTAACTCTAAACCTAACCCTAACTCTAACACTAACTCTAACCCTAACCCTAACCCTCTAACTCCAAACCCTAACCCTAACCCTAACCCTAACCCCTAACCCCTAACCCCTAAACCTAACAATAAGCCTAAGCCCTAACCCTAACCCCCAAACCCCAACCCTAACCCCCTAACCCCCTGACCTTAACTTTAACCCTAACCCTAACCCCCTAACCCTAACCACTTACTCTAACCCTAACACTAACCCTAACCCCAAACCCTAACCCTAAATTCTAACCCCTAACCCTTAACCTAACCCTAACCCTAAATCTCTAACCCTAACTCTCTAACCCTAACCCTAACTCCCTAACCCTAACTCTCTAACACTAACCCTAACCCCTAACGCTAACCCTAACCCTAAATTCTAACCCCAAACCCTTAACCTAACCTAAACCTAACTCTCTAACCCTAACTCTCTAACCCTAACCCTAACTCTCTAACCCTAACCCTAACTCTCTAACCCTAACCCTAACTCCCTAACCCTGTATCTAACCCTAATTCTAACCCTAACCCTTACCCCAAACCCTAACCCTCTATTCCTAATACTCTAACCTTAACCCTAACCCCCTAACCCCCCTTACCCTAACCCCCTAACCCTAAACCTAACCCTCAAACCCTAACCCTCTATCCCTAACCCTAACCCTTACCCTCTAACCCTAACCCCCTAACGCTCTAACCCTAACCCTCTAACCCTAGCCCTCTAACCCTCACCCTAACCCCTAACCCTAATCCTCTAACCCTAACCCTCTAACCCTAACCCTAACCCTCTATCCCTAACCCTAACCCTCACCCTAACCCCCTAACCCTCTAACCCTAACCCTAACTCTCTAACCCTAACTCTCTAACCCTAACTAACCCTCTAACCCTAACCCTCTAACCTTAACACTCTAACCCTAACCCTAACCCCCTAAAGTTAACCCTAACCCCCTAACCCCCTAACCCTAACCTTAACACTAACCCTACCCTAACCCTCTAACCCTAACCCTCTAACCCTCTAACCCTGACCCTTTAACCCTAACCCTCTAACCCTAACCCTAACCCTACCCTAACCCTAACTCTCTTATCCTAACCCTAACTCCCTAACCCTAACCCTCTAACCCTAACCCTCACCTTAACCCCTAACCCTAACCCTAACCCTCTAACCCTAACCCTAACCCTCTAACCCTAACCCTGACCATCTAACTCTAACCCTAACCTTAACCCTCTAACCCTAACCCCCTAACCCTAACCCTCTAACCCTAACCCCCTAACCCTAACCCTCTAACCCTAACCTTAACCCTAAGGAAGGATGTGCTGGAACTGGAGAAAGTCCAGAGAAGGGCAACAAAAATAATTAGGGGAATGGAGGACATCAGCTACGAGGAAAGACTACAAGCATTGAACCTATTCTCTCTGGAGAAGAGACGATTGATGGGGGATATGATATCAATGTACAAATACTGTACTGGTGACCCTAGCATAAGGAACAAACTATTCAGAGAAAGGAGATACAATAAGACACGTGGCCACTCAATAAAACTTGAGGAAAGGCGGTTTAACCTTAAAGTGCGTAAGAGGTTCTTCACTGTAACCCTAACCCTAACCCAAACCCTAACCCTAACCTTAACCCCTAACCCTAACACCTAACCCCTTACCCCTAACCCTAACCCTAACCCTAACCCTAACCCTAACTCTCTAACCCTAACCCTAACCCTAACCCTCTAACCCTAACCCTCTAACCCTAACCCTAACCCTCTAACCCTCACCCTAACCCCTAACCCTAACCCTCTAACCCTAACCCTCTATCCCTAACCCTAAGCTTCACCCTAACCCCCTAACACTAACCCTCTAACCCTAACTCTCTAACCCTAACTCTCTAACCAAACTCCCTAATCCTAACCCTAACTCTTTAACCCTAACCCTAACTCTCTAAACCTAACCCTAACTCCCTAACCCTCTAACCCTAACACTCTAACCCTAACCCTAACCCCCTAACCCCCTAACCCTAACCATAACCCTACCCTAACCCTAACCCTCTAACCCTAACCCTCTAACCCTAACCCTAACCCTAACCATAACCCTACCCTAACCCTAACCCTCTAACCCTAACCCTAACCCTACCCTAACCCTAACCCTAACTCTCTAACCCTAACCCTAACTCCCTGACCCTAACCCTCTAACCCTAACCCCCTAACCCCCTAATTGCTTAACCCTAACCCCTAACCCTAACCCTAACCCTAACCCTAACCCTAACCCTGACCCTAACCCTAACCCTAAATTCTAACCCCTAATACTTAACCTAACCCTAACCCTACCCCCCTAACCCCCTGGCCCCCTAACCCTAACCCTCTAACCCTAACCCTCTAACCCTAACCCTAACTCTCTAACCCTAACTCCCTAACCCTAACCTTTTAACCCTAACCCTAACTCTCTTACCCTAACCCTAACCCTAACCTGACCCTAACCCCCTAAAACAAAATTCTAACCCTAACCCTAACCCTCTAACCCTAACCCCTTAACTCTAACCATATGGCCCAAACCCTAACCCTATTGCCCTTACTCTAACCCTAACCCTAACCCCTATCCCAAAACCTAACCCTGACCCTAACCCTAACCCTAGCCCTAACCCTAGCCCTAGCACTAACCCTAATCCTAACCCTCTAACCCTAACCCTAAACCTCTAACCCTAACCCTCTAACCCTAACCATTTAACCCTAACCCTCTAACCTTAACCCTCTAACCCCCTAACCCTAACCCTAACCCTAAGCCCTAACTCTAAACCTAACACTAACTCTAACCCTCTAACCCAAAACCCTAACCCTAACCATAACCCTAACCCCTAACCCCTAACCCTAACCCCTAACCCTAACCCTAACCCCTAGCCCCTAACCCTAAGCCCTAAGCCCTAACCCCCAAACCCCAACCCTAACCCCCTAACCTTAACCCCCTAACCCTCACCCTAACCCCTAAACCTTACCCTAAGCCATAACCCAAACCCCCAAACCCCAACCCTAACCCTAACCCCCTAACCTTAACCCCCTAACCTTAACCCTCACTCGAAACCCCTAACCCTAACCCTAACCCCTAACCCTAACCCTAACCCTAACCCTAAATCTCTAACCCTAACTCTCCAACCCTAACCCCCTAACCCTAACTCCCTAACCCTAACTCTCTAACCCTAACCCTAACTCCCTAACCCTGTATCTAACCCTAACCCTAACCCCAAACCCTAACCCTATCCTAACCCTCTAACCCTAACACTCTAACCTTAACCCTAACCCCCTAACCCCCTAACCCTAACCCCCTAACTCTAATCCTAACACTAACCCTACCCTAACCCTCTAACCTTAACCCTAACACTAACCCTCTAACACTAACCCTAACCCCCTATCCCTAACCCTCTAACCCTAACCCTTACTCTCTAACCCTAACCCTAACCCTAACCCCTAACCCCTAACTCCTAAACCTATCCCTAACCCTAACCCTAACCCTAACCCTCAAACCTCAACCCTAACCCCCTAACCCCCTAGCCTTAACTTTAACCCCCTAACCCTAACCCTCACCCTAACCCCTAACCCCTAACCCCTAAACCTAACCCTAAGCCCTAACCCAAACCCCCAAACCCCAACCCTAACAATAACCCCCTAACCTTAACCCCCTAACCCTAACCCTCACTCTAATCCCTAACCCTCTAATCCTAACCCTAACCATCTAACCCTAACCCTAACCCAAACCCTCTAACCCTAACCCTATAACCCTCTAACCCAAACCCTAACTCTCTATCCCTAACCCTAACTCTCTAACTCTAACTCCTTAACCCTAACCCTAACTCTCTAACCCTAACCCTATCTTTCTAACCCTAACTCTTAACCCTAACCCTACCTCTCTAACCCTAATTCCTTAACCCTAACCCTGTATCTAACCATAACCCTAACCCCAAACCCTAACCTTAACCCTATCCCTCTAACCCTAACACTCTAACCTTAACTCTAACCCCCTAACCCCCTAACTCTAACCCTAACCCTGCCCTAACCCTCTAACCCTAGCCCTCTAACGCCAACCCTAACACTAACCCTCTAACCCTAACCCTAACCCCCTAACCCCATAACCCTAACCCTCTAACCCTAACCCTAACTCTCTAACCCTAACCCCAACCCTAACTCTTTAACCCTAACCCTAACTCTCTAACCCTAACCCTAACTCCCTAACCCTAACCCTCTAACACTCTAACCCTAACCCCCTAACCCCCTAACCCCTAAACCCTAACCTTAAATTCTAACCCATAACCCTTAACCTAACCTTAACCCTAACCCCACCCTTACCCCTAACCCCCTAAAACTAAATTCTAACCCTAACACTCTAACACTAACCCCCTAACCCCTAACCCTAACCATCTAACCCCAACCCTCACCCTAACTATAACCCTAACCAAAAACCTCTATCCCTAATCCTAACCCTAACCTTAACCGTCTAACCCTAATCTTAACCCTCAAACCCTAACCCCAACCCTCTAACCCTAATCTTCTAACCCTAACCCTAACCCTTAACCCTAACCCTAACCCCTAACCCTAACACTAACCCCTAACCCTAACCCCTAAACCTAACCCTAACCCTAACCCTACGCTCTAACCCTAACTCTAACCCCCAAACCCCAAGCCAAACCCTAACCCCCTAACGCTAACCCTCACCCTATCCCTAACCCCTAACCCCAAACCCCAAACCCCAAACCCCTAACCCTAACCCTCTAACCCTAACCCTCTAACCCTAACCCTCTAACCCTAACCCTCTATCCCTAACCCTAACCCTCACCATAACCCCTAACCCCTAACCCTAACCCAAACCCTCTAACCCTAACCCTCTAGCCCTAAAACTAACAATCTAACCCTAACCCTAACCCTCTAACCCTAACCCCCTAACCCTAACCCTCTAACCCTAACTCTCTAACCCTAACCCTAACTCTCTAACCCTAACTCCCTAACCCTAACTATCTAACACTAACCCTAACTCCCTAACCCTAACCCTGTATCTAACCCTAACCCTAACATTAACCCCAAACCCTAACCCTCTATTCCTAACACTCTAACCTTAACCCTAACCCCCTAACCCCCCTAACCCTAACCCCCTAACACCCTAACCCCCTAACCCCCTAACCCTCTAACCCTAACCCTCTAACCCTAACCCTCTAACCCTAACCCTAAACCCCTAACCCTCTCACCCTCTCACCCTAACCCCTAACACTAACCCTAATCCTCTAACCCAAACCCTCTAACCCTAACCCTAACCCTCTATCCTTAACCTTCACCCTAACCCCCTAACCCTAACCCTCTAACCCTAACCCTAACTCTCTAACCCTAACTCTATAACCCTAACTCCCTAACCCTCACCCTAACCCCCTAACCCTAACCTTCTAACCGTAACCCTAACTCTCTAACCCTAACTCTTTAACCCTAACCCGAACTCTCTAACCCTAACCCTAACCCCCTAACCCTAACCACTTACTCTAACCCTAACACTAATCCTAACCCCTAACCCTAACCCTAAATTCTAACCCTTAACCTAACCTAACCCTAACCCTAACTCTCTAACCCTAACCCTAACTCCCTAACCCTAATCCTAACTCTCTAACACTAACCCTAACCCCTAATGCTAACCCTAACCCTAAATTCTAACCCTAAATTCTAACCCCAAACCCTTAACCTAACCTAACCCTAACCCTAACTCTCTAACCCTAACCCTAACTCTCTAACCCTAACTCCCTAACCCTAACCCTGTATCTAACCCTGTATCTAAACCTAACCCTTACCCCAAACCCATCTATTCCTAATACTCTAACCTTAACCCTAACCCCCTAACACCCCTAACCCTAACCCCCTAACCCTAAAACTAACCCTCTAACCCTAACCCTCTATCCCTAACCCTAACCCTAACCCTCTAACCCTAACCCCCTAACCCTCTAACCCTAACCCTAACCCTCTATCCCTAACCCTCACCCTAACCCCCTAACCATAGCCCTCTAACCCTAACCCTAACTCTCTAACCCTAACTCTCTAACCCTAACTCCCTAACGCTAACCCTGTATCTAACCCTAACCCTTACCCCAAACCCTAACCCTCTATTCCTAATACTCTAACCTTAACCCTAACCCCCTATCCCCCCTAACCCTAACCCCCTAACCCTAAACCTAACCCTCTAACCCTAACCCTCTATCCCTAACCCTAACCCTAACCCTCTACCCCTAACCCCCTAACCCTCTATCCCTAACCCTAACCCTCTAACCCTAACCCCCTAACCCTCTAACCCTAACCCTCTAACCCTAACCATCTAACCCTCACCCTAACCCCTAACCCTAATCCTCTAACCCTAACCCTCTAACCCTAACCCTCTATCCCTAACCCTAACCCTAACCCTAACCCCCTAACCCTAACCCTCTAACCCTAACCCTAACTCTCTAACCCTAACTCCCTAATCCTAACCCTAACTCTTTAACCCTAACTCTCTAACCCTAACCCTCTAACCCTAACCCTCTAACCCTAACACACTAACCCTAACCCCCTAAAGTTAACTCTAACCCCCTAACCCCATAACCCTAACCTTAACACTAACCCTACCCTAACCCTCTAACCCTAACCCTCTAACCCTGACCCTTTAACCCTAACCCTCTAACCCTAACCCTAACCCTACCCTAACCCTAACTCTCCTACCCTAACCAAAACTCCCTAACCCTAACTTTCTAACCCTAACCCTCACCTTAACCCCTAACCCTCTAACCCTAACCCTCTAACCCTAACCCTGACCATCTAACTCTAACCCTAACCTTAACCCTGTAACCCTAACCCCCTAACCCTAACCCTCTAAAAGTAACCCTAACCCCCTAACCCTAACCCTCTAACCCTAACCCTAACCCTAACTCTCTAACCCTAACTCCCTAACCCTAACTCTCTAACCCTAACCCTAACTCTCTAACCCTAACCCTAACTCCCTTACCCTAACCCTGTATCTAACCCTAACCCTAACTCCAAACCCTAACCCTAACCCTCTATTCCTAACACTCTAACCTTAACCCTAACCCCCTAACCCCCTAACTCTAAACCTAACCCTCTAACCCTAACCCTAACCCCCTAAGCCACTAACCCTAACCCTCTAACCCTAACCCTCTAACCCTCACCCTAACCCCTAACCCCTAACCCTAACCCTCTAACCCTAACCCTAACCCTCTATCCCTAACCCTAACCCTAACCCTCACCCTAACCCCCTAACACTAACCCTCTAACCCTAACTCTCTAACCCTAACTCTCTAACCCAAACTTCCTAATCCTAACCCTAACACTTTAACCCTAACCCTAACTCTCTAAACCTAACCCTAACTCCCTAACCCTCTAACCCTAACACTCTAACCCTAACCCTAACCCCCTAAACCCCTAACCCTAACCATAACCCTACCCTAACCCTAACCCTCTAACCCTAACCCTCTAACCCTAACCCGAACCCTAACCCTACCCTAACCCTAACCCTAACTCTCTTATCCTAACCCTAACTCCCTGACCCTAACCCTCTAACCCTAACCCCCTAACCCCCTAATTCCCTAACCCTAACCCCTAACCCTAAATTGTAACCCCTAATCCTTAACCTAACCCTAACCCTACCCCCCTAACCTCCTGGCCCCCTAACCCTAACCCTCTAACCCTAACCCTAACCTTCTAACCCTAACCCTAACTCTCTAACCCTAACTCCCTAACCCTAACCTTTTAACCCTAACCCTAACTCTCTTACCCTAACCCTAACCTGACCCTAACCCCCTAAAACTAAATTCTAACCCTAACCCTACCCCTCTAACCCTAACACCCTAACCCTAACCCTATGGCCCTAACCCTAACCCTATGGCCCTTACTCTAACCCTAACCCTAACCCCTATCCCAAAACCTATCCCTGACCCTAACCCTAACCCTAGCCCTAACCCTAGCCCTAGCACTAACCCTAATCCTAACCCTCTAACCCTAACCCTAACCCCTAACCCCTAACCCTAAACCCTAACCCTAACCCTGAGCCCTAACCCTAACCCCCAAACCCCAACCCTAACCCCTAACCTTAACCCCATAACCCTAACCCTCACCCTAACCCCTAACCCCTAAACCTTACCCTAAGCCCTAACCCAAACCCCCAAACCCCAACCCTAACCCCCTAGCCCCCTAACCTTAACCCCCTAACCCTAACCCTAACAGCTAACCCCTAACCCTAACCCTCTAACCCTAACCCTCTAACCCTAACCCCCTAACCCTCTAACCCTAACCCTAACTCTCTAACCCTAACCCTAACTCTCTAACCCTAGCTCCCTAACCCTAACCCTAACTCTCTAACCCTAACCCTAAATCTCTAACCCTAACTCCCTAACCCAAACTCCCTAACCCTGTATCTAACCCTATCCCTAACCCCAAACCCTAACCCTACCCTAACCCTCTAACCCTAACACTCTAACCTTAACCCTAACCCCCTAACCCCCTAACCCTAACCCCCTAACTCTAACCCTTACACTAACCCTACCCTAACCCTCTAACCTTAACCCTAACACTAACTCTCTAACACTAACCCTAACCCCCTATCCCTAACCCTCTAACCCTAACCCTTACTCTCTAACCATAACTCTCTAACCCTAACTCCCTAACCCTAACCCTAACTCTTTAACCCTAACCCTAACTCTCTAACCCTAACCCAAACTCCCTAACCCTAACCCTCTAACCCTAACACTCTAACCCTAACCCCCTAACCCTAACCCCCTAACCCCTTAACCCTAACCCCCTAACCCCTTAACCCTAACCCTAAATTCTAACCCCTAACTCTTAACCTAACCCTAACCCTAACCCCACCCTTAACCCTAACCCCCTAAAACTAAATTCTAACCCTAACCCTAACACTCTAACACTAACCCCCTAACCCAAACCCTCTAACCTCCAACCCTCACCCTAACTATAACCCTAACACTAACCCTCTATCCCTAATCCTAATCCTAACCTTAACCGTCTAACCCTAATCTTAACCCTCAAACCTTAACCCCAACCCTCTAACCCTAATCTTCTAACCCTAACCCTTAACCCTAACCCCTAACCCCTAACCCTAACACTAACCCCTAACCCTAACCCCTAAACCTAACCCTAACCCTAAGCCCTAACCCCCAAACCCCAAGCCTAACCCTAATCCCCTAACCCTAACCCTCACCCTAACCCCTAACTCTAACCCTCTAACCCTAACCCTCTAACCCTAACCCTAACCCTCTAACAATAACCCTCTATCCCTAACCCTAACCCTCACCCTAACCCCTAACCCCTAACCCAAACCCAAACCCTCTAACCCTAACCCTCTAACCCTAACCCTAACACTCTAACCCTAACCCTAACCTCCTAACCCTAACACTCTAACCCTAACCCTAACTCTCTAACCCTAACCCTAACTCTCTAACCCAAACTCCCTAAACGTAACCCTAACCCTAACTCTCTAACCCTAACTCTTTAACCCTAACCCTAACTCTCTAACCCAAACTCCCGAAACTGTAACCCTAACCCTAACTCTCTAACCCTAACTAACTAACTAACCCAAACCCTGTATCTAACCCTAACCCTAACCCTAACCTTAACCCTAACCCCCTAATCCTAACCCTAACTCTCTAACCCTAACCCTAACCATCTAACCCTAACCCCCTAACCCTCTCAACCTAGCCCCAAACCCCTAACCCTAATCCTCTAACCCAAACCCTCTAACCCTAACCCTAACCCTCTATCAAAACCCTAACCATAACCCTCACCCTAACCCCCTAACCCTAACCCTCTAACCCTAACCCTAACTCTCTAACCCTAACTCTCTAACCCTAACTCCCTAATTCAACCCTAACCCTAACTCTTAAACCCTAACCCTAACTCTCTAACCCTAACCCTAACCCCTAACCCTAACCACTAACTCTAACCCTAACACTAACCCTAACCCTAACCCCTAACCCTAACCCTAAATTCTAACCCCTAACCCTTAACCTAACCTAACCCTAACCCTAACTCTCTAACCCTATCTCCCTAACCCTAACTCCCTAACCCTAACCCTAACTCTCTAACCCTAATGCTAACTCCCTAACCCTGGATCTAACCCTAACCCCAAACCCTAACCCTCTAACCCTAACCCCCTAACTCCCTAACCCTAACCCCCTAACCCTAACCCCTAACACTAACCCTAACCCCTAACCCTAAATTCTAACCCCTAACCCTTAACCTGACCTTAACTCTCTAACCCTAACTCCCTAACCCTAACTCTTTAACCCTAACCCTA
The DNA here is from genome assembly GCF_965119305.1 of Pelophylax lessonae. NCBI lineage: Eukaryota > Metazoa > Chordata > Amphibia > Anura > Ranidae > Pelophylax > Pelophylax lessonae. Next base: position 600,746 of record NW_028120140.1, read on the forward strand.
ACTCTCTAACCCTAACCCTAACTCCCTAACCCTAACCCTCTAACTTTAACATTTTAACCCTAACCCCCTAACCCCCAACCCTAACCCCCTAACCCCCTAACCCTAACTCCTAAACCTAAGCCCTAACCCTAACCTTAACACTCTAACCCTAACCCTAACCCTCTAACCCTAATCATAACCCCCTAACCCTAACCCTAACTCTCTAACCCTAACTCCCTTACCCTAACCCTGTATCTAACCCTAACCCTAACCCCCTAACCCTAACCCCCAACCCTAACCCTAACCCTAAATTCTAACCCCTAACCCTTAACCTAACCTAACCCTAACCCTAACTCTCTAACCCTAACTTCCTAACCCTAACTCTTTAACCCGAACCCTAACTCTCTAACCCTAACTCCCTAACCCCAACCCTAACTCTCTAACCCTAATGCTAACTCCCTAACCCTGGATCTAACCCTAACCCCTAACCCTAACCCTAAGACTCAACCCTAACCTTAACCCCTAACGATAACCCTAACCCTAAATTCTAACTTCTAACCCTTAACCTAACGCAAACCCTAACCCTAACTCTCTAACCCTAACTCCCTAACCCTAACCCTAACTCTTTAACCCTAACCCTAACTCTCTAACCCTAACCCTAACCTTTTAACTCTAACACTTTAACCCTAATCCCCTAACCCCCAACCCTAACCCCCTAACCCTAACCCCTAAACCTAAGCCCTAACCTCAACACTCTATCTCAAACCCTCTAACCCTAATCATAACCCCCTAACCCTAACCCTAACTTACTAACCCTAACCCTAACTTCCTTACCCTAACCCTAACACTGTATCTAACCCTAACCCTAACCCCCTAACCCTAACCCCCTTACCCCCTAACCCTAACCCAAACCCCTAACCGTAACCCTAAATTCTAGCCCCTAACCCTTAACATAACCCTAGCCCTATCCTTAACCCTAACCCCACCCTAACCTATCATCCCCTAAAAGTAAATTCTAACCCCACCCTAACCCCTAACCCCCTAAAACTAAATTCTAACCCTAACCATCTAACCCTAACCCTAACCCCCTAACCCTATGGCCCTAACCCTAGCCCTAACCCTAACCCTAGCCCTAGCCCTGGCATTAACCCTAACCCTCTAACCCTAACCCTAAACCTCTAACCCTAACCCTCTTACCCTAACCATTTAACCCTGACCCTCTAACCCCCTAACCCTAACCCTAAGCCCTTACTCTAAACCTAACCCTAACTCTAACACTAACTCTAACCCTAACCCTAACCCTCTAACTCGAAACCCTAACCCTAACCCCTAACCCTAACCCTAACCCCTAACCCCTAACCCCTAAACCTAACCCTAAGCCTAAGCCCTAACCCTCACCCCCAAACCCCCTAACCTTAACTTTAACCCCCTAAACCAAACCCTCACCCTAACCCTCACCCTAACCCCTACCCCTAAACCTAACCCTAAGCCCTAAGCCCTAACCCAAACCCCAACCCTAACCCCCTAACCTTAACCCCCTAACCCTAAACCTCACTCTAACCCCTAACCCTAACCCTAACCATCTAACCCTAACCCGAACCCTCTAACACTCTAACCCTAACCCACTAACCCTAACCCACTAACCCTATCCCTTACTCTCTAACCCTAACTCTCTAACCCTAACTCCTTAACCCTAACCCTAACTCTCTAACCCTAACCCTATCTCTCTAACCCTAACCCTAACCCTAACCCTATCTCTCTAACCCTAACCCTAACCCTAACCCTGTATCTAACCCTAACCCCAAACCTAAACCCTAACTCTATCCCTCTAACCCTAACACTCTAACCTTAACTCTAACCCCCTAACCCCCTAACCCTAACCCTAACCCCCTAACCCCCTAACTCTAACTTTAACACTAACCCTCTAACCCTAACCCTAACCCTCTAACGCTAACCCTAACACTAACCCTCTAACCCTAACCATAACCCCCTAACCATAACCCTCTAACCCTAACCCTAACTCTCTAACCCTAACCCCAACCCTAACTCTTTAACCCTAACCCTAACTCTCTAACCCTAACCCTAACCCTCTAACCCTAACACTCTAACCCTAACCCTAACCCCCTAACCTTAACCCTAACCTCCTAACCCCTTAACCCTAACCCTAAATTCTAACCCATAACCCTTAACCTAACCTTAACCCTAACCCCACCCTTACCCCTAACCCCCTAAAACTAAATTCTAACCCTAACCCTAACATTCTAACACTAACCCTCTAACCCCTAACCCTAACCATCTAACCCCAACCCTCACCCTAACTATAACCCTAACCAAAACCCTCTATCCCTAATCCTAACCCTAACCTTAACCGTCTAACCCTAATCTTAACCCTCAAACCCTAACCCCAACCCTCTAACCCTAATCCTCTAACCCTAACCCTAACCCTTAACCCTAACCCTAACCCTAACCCCTAACCCTAACACTAATCCCTAACCCTAAACCTAACCCTAACCCTAAGCCCTAACCCTAACCCCCAAACCCAAGCCTAACCCTAACCCCCTAACCCCCTAACCATAACCCTCACCCTAACCCTAACCCTCTAACCCTAACCCTCTAACCCTAACCCTCTATCCCTAACCCTAACCCTCACCCTAACCCCTAACCCTAACCCAAACCCTCTAACCCTAACCCTCTAGCCCTAAAACTAACCATCTAACCCTAACCCTAACCCTCTAACCCTAACCCTAACCCTAACCCCAACCCTCTAACCCTAACCCCCTAACCCTAACTCTCTAACCCTAACTCCCTAACCCTACCCCCCTAACCCCCTGGCCCCCTAAACCTAACCCTCTAACCCTAACCCTAACCCTAACCCTCTAACCCTAACTCTCTAACCCTAACTCCCTAACCCTAACCTTTTAACCCTAACCCTAACTCTCTTACCCTAACCCTAACCCTAACCTGACCCTAACCTCTAACCCCCTAAAACTAAATTCTAACCCTAACCCTAACCCTAACCCTCTAACCCTAACCCCCTAACCCTAACCCTATGGCCCTTACTCTAACCTTAACCCTAACCCCTGTCCCAAAACCTAACCCTATCCCTAACCCTAACCCTAGCCCTAACCCTAGCCCTAGCACTAACCCTAATCCTAACCCTCTAACCCTAACCCTAAACCTCTAACCCTAACCCTCTAACCCTAACCATTTAACCCTAACCCTCTAACCCCCTAACCCTAACCCTAAGCCCTGACTCTAAACCTAACCCTAACTCTAACACTAACTCTAACCCTAACCCTAACCCTCTAACCCAAAACCCTAACCCTAACCATAACCCTAACCCTAACCCCTAACCCCTAACCCTAACCCTAACCCTAACCCCTAACACCTAACCCTAACCCTAAGCCCTAACCCCCAAACCCCAACCCTTACTGCCTAACCTTAACCCCCTAACCCTAACCCTCACCCTAACCCCTAAACCTTACCCTAAGCCCTAACCCAAACCCCCAAACACCAACCCTTACCCTAACCCTAACCCCCTAACCTTAACCCCCAAACCCTAACCCTCACTCTAACCCCTAACCCTAACCCTCTAACCCTAACCCTCTAACCCTAACCCCCTAACCCTCTAACCCTAACCCTAACCCTAACCCTAACTCTCTAACCCTAACCCTAACTCTCTAACCCTGGCTCCCTAACCCTAACCCTAACTCTCTAACCCTAACCCTAACTCTCAAACCCTAACTCCCTAACCCTAACTCTCTAACCCTAACTCCCTAACACTCTATCTAACCCTAACCCTAACCCCAAACCCTAACCCTACCCTAACCCTCTAACCCTAACACTCTAACCTTAACCCTAATCCCCTAACCCCCTAACTCTAACCCTAACACTAACCCTACCCTAACCCTCTAACCTTAACCCTAACACTAACCCTCTAACACTAACCCTTACCCCTATCCGTAACCCTCTAACCCTAACCCTTACTCTCTAACCCTAACCCTAAACCTAACCCCAAACCCCTACACCTATCCCTAACCCTAAGCCCCAAACCCCAACCCTAACCCTAACCCCCTAACCCCCTAACCTCAACTTTAAACCCCTAACCCTCACCCTAACCCCTAACCCCTAAACCTAACCCTAAGCCCTAACCCAAACCCCCAAACCCCAACCCTAACCCTAACCCCCTAACCTTAACCCCCTAACCCTAACCCTCACTCTAATCCCTAACCCTAACCCTCTAACCCTAACCCTAACCATCTAACCCTAACCCTAAACCCTAACCTGAACCCTCTAACCCCAACCCTAACCCCCTAACCCTAACCCTCTAACCCTAACTCTCTATCCCTAACTCTAACTCTCTAACTCTAACTCCTTAACCCTAACCCTAACTCTCTAACCCTAACCCTATCTCTCTAACCCTAACTCTTAACCCTAACCCTATCTCTCTAACCCTAATTCCTTAACCCTAACCCTGTATCTAACCATAACCCTAGCTCCAAACCCTAACCTTAACCCTATCCCTCTAACCCTAACACTCTAACCTTAACTCTAACCCCCTAACCCCCTAACTCTAACCCTAACCCTGCCCTAACCCTCTAACCCTAACCCTCTAACGCTAACCCTAACACTAACCCTCTAACCCTAACCCCCTAACCCCATAACCCTAACCCTCTAACCCTAACCCTAACTCTCTAACCCTAACCCCAACCCTAACTCTTTAACCCTAACCCTAACTCTCTAACCCGGGGGCGTGGCTAAGCCATGGCGGAGTAGAGACACGCATCTACTGAGCTCCCGGCCTTCTCTCCGACCCTAACCTAACCGGCATGTTTGGAACATTACAGCGGACATGACTCTGACTAAGAAGCGTAAAACTAAAGGCTCAGTGCAGAGAACGAGATCAAGCAGAACAGAAGGGGAGATCTCACAGTTTTTCCCTGCGGCAGTCCCTGGTTCATCTGGCTCTAAGATGGCGTTGCAGCGTGGTTGGCAGACTACAGTGGCGGACCCGGCTTGTATTGCGAGTTCTCATGCAGGATCCCTGGCCATGTCGGAGATATTTGAAACACACCCGGACCACCCGGCCGACCCCAGGATGGGGGAAGGGGTCCTGTCATTGAGGGCGGATGCTGAATTACGTGCCCTTTTGCAAGCTTTGCCTACTAAGGCAGATATTGAGGCATTGGTGATCCGGATGGAGGAAAAACAACAGGCCGCCATAGCAGAGGTGAGAGAGGAGATGCAGGCAGTAACACAGAGGGTGACGGCGGGTGAGTCGACTCTTACCTCTTTGGAAAGGCGAGTGGGGGATCTGGAAACCCATACCAAGACACATTTGGAAGCAGAGATGTCCTTGCAGCTCCGCATGGAGGAGCTAGAGGACAGAAGCCGACGTAATAATGTGCGTTTGAGAGGTCTACCGGAAGCTATAGTGTCGGAAAACCTAGCAGAAGTCGCAAAAGACATATTTAAGATAATTCTGGGCGATCGGTATCCGACCAGACTCCAGTTCGACAGGGTCCATCGAGCCCCAGGTCCCCGACCTACCGACTCTGACGGATCAAGGGACGTGGTCTGCCGGATCCATCACTTTACGGACAAAGAACTGATACTACGGGGCGCATGGGACAAAGGTACTGTAGACTATGAGGGGGTACCCATTAAAATCCTCCCGGACCTATCCAAAGCCACACTGCAGAGGAGGGCTATTTTAAGGCCCATTCTTGAGAAGGCCAGACAGTTAGGCCTGACTTATCATTGGGGGTTCCCTTTTTCAGTTACTTTTCGTAATAAGCAAGGCTATTTTATTTTACGATCGCCAAGCGATCTGCCAACGTTTTTCTCATTTTCGGGAATAGATCCCTTCCAGGTTCCAAATTGGTTAACTTTTTTCCCGGGACAGAGGAGTGGAGGTATAGGATTTCCTGGAAAGAGGCGCCTTGCACAACAGGAAAAAAAGGGTTCCCCTAAGGAAAAGCAAGAGGCTGGATTAACATGAAGAGAAACAGAGAATTAAGCCTTGATGTAGATATTACAAGCTGCCTTTATGTATTAGTTATGGAATTTTTTTTTTTGTATTCTCTTTTTTTTTTTTTTTTTCTTTGCTTGGTTCCCCTTTTTTTTTTTTTTTTATCCCCTTTAAAGAAGGGAGGGGAAAAAGGGAAAGGGAGGAGGTTTTCTTCTTTTTTTCTTTTCCCCTTTTTTTTTCTCCCCCTGGCCTACTCTAGTATGATAAAGGGGGTTGTAGGGGACAGATTGTGATGGGGAGGTCTCCTCTCATGTCCAAGGGGGGGTCGGGGGCCAGGGGAATTGCTCAGCATAATAACTAACACTAATACTCAACAGCTTATGGGGGTTTTCCTCCCTCTTTTTTTTTTTTTTTTTTTTAATGTGAGCGTGATGTTTTTTCTTTGAGAGACAAGAACTCTCCTTAAGCACAGGTAATAAATATGAGGTCATAGTGTCAGAGGCCTCTCGTTTTTTTTTTTTTTTTTTTTGTGTCACATTAAGAAATTTTTTTTTTTTTTTTTGGGAGGCACAGGTTATATAAGTAGCACAACAAATTTCCTAATACACATTCACTTGGAATGCTGAGTGTTGCCAGGTGCCCGGGCCCGGGGCGTGGGAGGGGCCCACATATGGGAAACAGTACTCGACCACCCCTAGTAGTAAGGGACCCAGTTGTGTATGAACTCTCCCCTACTTATTTTAGAAGTGGTATTAATAACTGTATACGGAGAAACTTTTTGATGACCTTAATTAGGGGGTACTTACAGATAAAGAGAAGGGGGAAGATATCTTTAAAAGAAGAAGGGGAGAGAGGTGTATCACCTCTACTTCTTTTGAGTGGGTTAGGGTTTTTTTTTTTTTTTTTTTTTTTGGGGGGAGGTAAATAGTGCCCTTTATTAGGGACAAGATGATTGACACCCTCCCGTCTCGCTTTCCCTTACCTATGAGGGCTTGGGATCGGGGGAGGTGGGGGAGAGATTTATTTATTTATTTATTTAATTTTTTTTTTTTTCTCATCAGGAAGAATAGGTCGGCTAAGGGCCTTTGACTCTCAATTCTAAAAACAGTCAGGATTCAGAGCGGGGTCCCTGTCTTTTGTTTTTTCTTGTTGTTGGTTGGGGGGGTTGGAGAGGGTCCGGGAGAGCGGTGCTCTTATTTTTTATTCCTTTTATTTTTTTTTAGGTGCTCTGCCCGTACATGCTTTGGATCACTGCCCCATTTAGGCCAGTACACTGAGGGGTGACTTCGGTCACATAGTGTACATGGGAGTTTGTCCCTGTTAGTGATAGGGGGAATTGAACCGGGGAACGGGTGGTAAGAGACTAAGAGACTACCCTGCTTTGCCCGGGTGTGGGGAGGTAATTGTGTGAGATTGTGTTTTTGTTTGTGTTTTTTTTTTTTTTTTTTTTTTCTTCTTTTTTTTTCCTCTTCTTATCCCCTTCCCTCTCCTCCTTCCCCTCTTTTAGCCTACCCCGATGATGGAGGACCTTGTCATCTTCTCCTTGAACGCTAGGGGTCTTAATATACCAGAAAAGAGGAAGATGTTGCTTAATGACCTCGAGAGTGGATGTAGCTTTCATCCAAGAGACCCACTTTAGGGGGGATAGAGTGCCCAAACTCACGAATAGATGCTATAATACAGCCTATCACGCCACCAATGCGGAGGCTAAGTCCCGAGGAGTGACTATCTTGTTATCCTCCAAACTTCCATGGAAATTGAGTGAGATATTGTCTGATCCCGAGGGACGATATTTGTTTGTGAGAGGGAAGATTGGAAACATACAGTTTACTTTTGCAACAATATATGCTCCAAATGATCGCCAAGCAGGGTTTCTCAAAAGAGTGACTAAATCGCTGTTGGAGTTCGTGGAAGGACAGCTTATTTTAGGCGGAGATTTCAATGTCCCATTGATAGCCCGTTTGGATGCGTGTACGGGCAGATCGGCTATTTTGCCGTCGGCTTGTAAAAGTATCGCACAAACGTTTTATAATGCTCAATGGATAGATGTATGGCGTCTGTGGCATCCATCGGAGAGAGATTATACATTTTATTCATCTTCCCATAAATGTTACTCACGGATTGACTATTTTTTAATTCCACACAGACAGCTACATGCGATTAAGGCATCGTCAATAGGTGACATAACATGGTCAGACCATGCGCCAGTGATGATCACTTACTCTCTGTCAGACCAAGCCGTGGCCTGTCAATGCTTTTGGAGGTTGAATGAGACCCTCCTACAGACCCCTGAGGTTCTGACAGAGATCTCGTCGGAATTACAGGATTATTTTCAGAGGAATGACCTGGAGGAAAGTGGGATAGGGAACATCTGGGAGGCCCATAAATCGGTCCTAAGGGGGCTCTTTATTAAACACGGGTCGAGACTTAACTCTCTAACCCTAACCCTAACTCCCTAACCCTAACCCTCTAACACTCTAACCCTAACCCTAACCCCCAAACCCCCTTACCCCTTAACCCTAACCCTAAATTCTAACCCATAACCCTTAACCTAACCTTAACCCTAACCCCACCCTTACCCCTAACCCCCTAAAACTAAATTCTAACCCTAACACTCTAACACTAACCCCCTAACCCCTAACCCTAACCATCTAACCCCAACCCTCACCCTAACTATAACCCTAACCAAAACCCTCTATCCCTAATCCTAACCCTAACCTTAACCGTCTAACCCTAATCTTAACCCTCAAACCCTAACCCCAACCCTCTAACCCGAATCCTCTAACCCTAACCCTAACCCTTAACCCTAACCCCTAACCCTAACACTAACCCCTAACTCTAACCCCTAAACCTAGCTCTAACATTAACCCTAAGCCCTAACACTAACCCTAACCCCCAAACCCCAAGCCTAACCCTAACCCCCTAACCCTCTAACCCTTACCCTCACCCTAACCCTAACCCCTAACCCCAAACCCCTAACTCTAACCCTCTAACCCTAACCCTCTAACCCTAACCCTCTATCCCTAAACCTCACCCAAACCCCTAACCCCTAACCCAAACCCTCTAACCCTAACCCTCTAGCCCTAAAACTAACCATCTAACCCTAACCCTCTAACCCTAACCCCCTAACCCTAACCCTCTAACCCTAACTCTCTAGCCCTAGCCCTAACTCTCTAACCCTAACTCCCTAACCCTAACATTAACTATCTAACCCTAACCCTATCCCCAAACCCTAACCCTCTATTCCTAACACTCTAACCTTAACCCTAACCCCCTAACCCCCCGAACCCCCTAACCCCCTAACTCCCTAACTCTTTAACCCTAACCCTAACTCACTAACCCTAACCCTAACCCCCTAACCCTAACCACTTACTCTAACCCTAACACTAAACCTAACCCCTAACCCTAAATTCTAACCCCCAACCCTTAACCTAACCTAACCCTAACCCTAACTCTCTAACCCTAACTCTCTAACCCTAACTCCCAAACCCTAACCCTAACTCTCTAACACTAACCCTAACCCCTAACGCTAACCCTAACCCTAAATTCTAACCCCTAACCCTTAACCTAACCCTAACTCTCTAACCCTAACTCTCTAACCCTAGCCCTAACTCTACATAGTTACATAGTAGGTAAGGTTGACTAAAGACAATAGTCCATCCATTTCAACCTGTGTAGGTGTGTGTGACTGTAATCATCTAACATAGCCTTTAATCTCCTGATCCTTGAGATGCAAGTCTAAGAACTCTCTAACCCTAACCCTAACTCCCTAACCCTAACCCTGTATCTAACCCTAATTCTAACCCATACCCTTACCCCAAACCCTAACCCTCTATTCCTAATACTCTAACCCTAACCCCCTAACCCCCCTAACCCTAACCCCCTAACCCTAAACCTAACCCTCTAACCCTAACCCTCTATCCCTATCCCTAACCCTAACCCTCTAACCCTAACCCCCTAACCTTCTAACCCTAACCCTCTAACCCTAACCCTAACCCTCTAACCCTCACCCTAACCCCTAACTCTAACCCTCTAACCCTAACCCTCTAACCCTAACCCTAACCCTCTATCCCTAACCCTCACCCTAAACCCCTAACCCTAACCCTCTAACCCTAACCCTAACTCTCTAACCCTAACTCTCTAACCCTAACTCCCTAATCCTAACCCTAACTCTTTAACCCTAACTCTCTAACCCTAACCCTAACCCTCTAACCCTTACCCTAACCCTCTAACCCTAACACTCTAACCCTAACCCCCTAAAGTTAACCCTAAGCCCTAACCCTAACCTTAACACTAACCCTACCGTAACCCTCTAACCCTAACCCTTTAACCCTGACCCTTTAACCCTAACTCTCTAACCCAAACTCACGAACCGTAACCCTAACCCTAACTCTCTAACCCTATCCCTCACTCTCTAACCCTAACTCCCTAACCCTAACCCTGTATCCAACCCTAACCCTAACCCTAACCTTAACCCTAACCCTAACTCTCTAACCCTAACCCTAACCATCTAACCCTAACCATAACCCTCACCCTAACCCCCTAACCCTAACCCTCTAACTCTAATCCTCTAACCCAAACCCTCTAACCCTAACCCTAACCCTCTATCCCTCAACCTAACCATAACCCTCACCCTAACCCCCTAACCCTAACCCTCTAACCCTAACCCTAACTCTCTAACCCTAACTCTCTAACCCTAACTCCCTAATCCAACCCTAACCCTAACTGTTTAACCCTAACCCTAACTCTCTAACCCTAACCCTAACCCCCTAACCCTAACCCCTAACTCTAACCCTAACACTAACCCTAACCCTAACCCCTAACCCTAACCCTAAATTCTAACCCCTAACCCTTAACCTAACCAAACCCTAACCCTAACTCTCTAACCCTATCTCCCTAACCCTAACTCCCTAACCCTAACCCTAACTCTCTAACCCTAATGCTAACTCCCTAACCCTGGATCTAACCCTAACCCTAACCCCAAACCCTAACACTAACCCTAACCCTCTAACCCTAACCCCCTAACCCTAACCCCTAACACTAACCCTAACCCCTAACCCTAAATTCTAACCCCTAACCCTTAACCTGACCTTAACTCTCTAACCCTAACTCTTTAACCCTAACCCTAACTCTCTAACCCTAACCCTAACTCCCTAACCCTAACCCTCTAACTCTAACATTTTAACCCGAACCCCCTAATCCTCAACCCTAACCCTAACCCCCTAACCCCCTAACGCTAACTCCTAAACCTAAGCCCTAACCCTAACCTCAACACTCTAACCCTAACCCTAACCCTCTAACCCTAATCATAACCCCCTAACCCTAACCCTAACTCTCTAACCCTAACCCTAACTCCCTTACCCTAACCCTGTATCTAACCCTAACCCTAACCCCCTAACCCTTACCCCCAACCCTAACCCTAACACTAACCCTAATCCTAACCCCTAACCCTAACCCTAAATTCTAACCCCTAACCCTTAACCTAACCTAACCCTAACCCTAACTCTCTTACCCTAACTCCCTAACCCTAACCCTAACTCTTTAACCCGAACCCTAACTCTCTAACCCTAACTCTATAACCCTAACTCCCTAACCCTCACCCTAACCCCCTAACCCTAACCTTCTAACCGTAACCCTAACTCTCTAACCCTAACTCTTTAACCCTAACCCTAACTCTCTAACCCTAACCCTAACCCCCTAACCCTAACCACTTACTCTAACCCTAACACTAACCCTAACCCCTAAAACTAACCCTAAATTCTAACCCCTAACCCTTAACCTAACCTAACCCTAACTCTCTAACACTAACTCTCTAACCCTAACCCTAACTCCCTAACCCTAACCCTAACTCTCTAACACTAACCCTAACCCCTAACGCTAACCCTAACCCTAAATTCTAACCCCTAACCCTTAACCTAACCTAACCCTAACCCTAACTCTCTAACCCTAACTCTCTAACCCTAACCCTAACTCTCTAACCCTAACCCTAACTCTCTAACCCTAACCCTAACTCCCTAACCCTAACCCTGTATCTAACCCTAATTCTAACCCTAACCCTTACCCTCAATTCCTAATACTCTAACCTTAACCCTAACCCCCTAACCCCCCTAACCCTAAACCTAACCCTCTAACCCTAACCCTCTATCCCTAACCCTCTAACCCTAACCCCCTAACCCTCTAACCCTAACCGTAACCCTCTAACCCTCACCCTAACCCCTAACCCTAATCCTCTAACCCTAACCCTCTAACCCTAACCCTCTATCCCTAACCCTAACCCTCACCCTAGCCCCCTAACCCTAACCCTCTAACCCTAACCCTAACTCTCTAACCCTAACTCCGTAATCCTAACCCTAACTCTTTAACCCTAACTCTCTAACCCTAACCCTAACCCTCTAACCCTAACCCTCTAACCCTAACACTCTAACCCTAACCCCCTAAACTTAACCCTAACCCCCTAACCCCCTAACCCTAACCTTAAAACTAACCCTACCCTAACCCTCTAACCCTAACCCTCTAACCCTGACCCTTTAACCCTAACCCTCTAACCCTAACCCTAACCCTAACTCTCTTACCCTAAACCTAACTCCCTAACCCTAACCCTCTAACCCTAACCCTCACCTTAACCCCTAACCCTAACCCTCTAACCCTAACCCCCCAACCCTAACCCTAACCCCCTAACCTTAACCCCCTAACCCTCACTCTAATCCCTAACCCTAACCCTCTAACCCTAACCCTAACCATCTAACCCTAACCCTAAACCCTAACCTGAACCCTCTAACCCCAACCCTAACCCCCTAACCCTAACCCTCTAAACCTAACTCTCTATCCCTAACCCTAACTCTCTAACTCTAACTCCTTAACCCTGACCCTAACTCTCTAACCCTAACCCTATCTCTCTAACCCTAACTCTTAACCCTAACCCTATCTCTCTAACCCTAATTCCTTAACCATAACCCTGTATCTAACCATAACCCTAACCCCAAACCCTAACCTTAACCCTATCCCTCTAACCCTAACACTCTAACCTTAACTCTAACCCCCTAACCCCCTAACTCTAACCCTAACCCTCTAACCCTAACCCTCTAACGCTAACCCTAACACTAACCCTCTAACCCTAACCCCCTAACCCCATAACCCTAACCCTCTAACCCTAACTCTCTAACCCTAACCCCAACCCTAACTCTTTAACCCTAACCCTAACTCTCTAACCCTAACCCTAACTCCCTAACCCTAACCCTCTAACCCTAACCCCCTAACCCCCTTACCCCTTAACCCTAACCCTAAATTCTAACCCATAACCCTTAACCTAACCTTAACCCTAACCCCACCCTTACCCCTAACCCCCTAAAACTAAATTCTAACCCTAACACTCTAACACTAACCCCCTAACCCCTAACCCTAACCATCTAACCCCAACCCTCACCCTAACTATAACCCTAACCAAAACCCTCTATCCCTAATCCTAACCCTAACCTTAACCGTCTAACCCTAATCTTAACCCTCAAACCTAACCCCAAGCCTCTAACCCGAATCCTCTAACCCTAACCCTAACCCTTAACCCTAACTCTAACCCCTAACCCTAACCCTAACACTAACCCCTAACCCTAACCCCTAAACCTAACTCTAACCCTAAGCCCTAACACTAACCCTAACCCCCAAACCCCAAGCCTAACCCTAACCCCCTAACCCTTACCCTCACCCTAACCCTAACCCCTAACCCCAAACCCCTAACTCTAACCCTCTAACCCTAACCCTCTAACCCTAACCCTCTATCCCTAAACCTCACCCTAACCCTAACCCTAACCCTAACCCTCTAACCCTAACCCCCTAACCCTAACCCTCTAACCCTAACTCTCTAACCCTAGCCCTAACTCTCTAACCCTAACTCCCTAACCCTAACATTAACTATCTAACCCTAACCATAACTCCCTAACCCTAACCCTGTATCTAACCCTAACCCCAAACCCTAACCCTTTATTCCTAACACTCTAACCTTAACCCTAACCCCCTAACCCCCCTAAAACCCTAACCCCCTAACCCCCTAACCCTCTAACCCTAACCCCCTAACCCTAACCCTCTAACCCTAACCATAAACCCCTAACCCTCTCACCCTAACCCCTAACACTAACCCTAATCCTCTAACCCAAACCCTCTAACCCTAACCCTAACCCTCTATCCTTAACCTTCACCCTAACCCTCTAACCCTAACCCTCTTACCCTAACCCTAACTCTCTAACCCTAACTCTATAACCCTAACCCCCTAACCCTAAACCTAACCCTCTAACCCTAACCCTCTATCCCTAACCCTAACCCTCTAACCCTAACCCCCTAACCTTCTAACCCTAACCCTCTAACCCTAACCCTAACCCTCTAACCCTCACCCTAACCCCTAACCCTAATCCTCTAACCCTAACCCTCTAACCCTAACCCTAACCCTCTATCCCTAACCCTAACCCTAACCCTCACCCTAACCCCCTAACCCTAACCCTCTAACCCTAACCCTAACTCTCTAACTCTAACTCTCTAACCCTAACTCCCTAATCCTAACCCTAACTCTTTAACCCTAACTCTCTAACCCTAACCCTAACCCTCTAACCCTTACCCTAACCCTCTAACCCTAACCCCCTAAAGTTAACCCTAACCCCCTAACCCCCTAACCCTAACCTTAACACTAACCCTACCGTAACCCTCTAACCCTTTAACCCTGACCCTTTAACCCTAACCCTCTAACCCTAACCCTAACCCTACCCTAACCCTAACCCTAACTCACTTACCCTAACCCTAACTCCCTAACCCTAACCCTCTAACCCTCACCTTAACCCCTAACCCTAACCCTAACCCTCTAACCCTAACCCTCTAACCCTAACCCTGACTATCTAACTCTAACCCTAACCTTAACCCTCTAACCCTAACCCTAACCCCCTAACCCTAACCCTCTAACTCCCTAACCCTAACCCTAAGCCCTAACTCTAACCCTAACCCTAACCCTCTAACCCAAAACCCTAACACTAACCATAACCCTAACCCCTAACCCCTAACCCTAACCTCTAACCCTAACGCCTAACCCTAACCCTAAGTCCTAACCCTAACCCCTAAACCCCAACCCTAACCCCCTAACCTTAATCCCCTAACCCTCACCCTAACCCCTAACCCCTAAACCTTAACCTAAGCCCTAACCCAAACCCCCAAACCCCAACCCTAACCCTAACCCCCTAACCCCCTAACCTTAACCCCCTAACCCTAACCCTCACTCTAACCCCTAACCCAAACCCTATAACCCTAACCCTCTAACCCTAACCCCCTAACCCTCTAAGCCTAACCCTAACCCAAACTCTCTAACCCTAACCCTAACTCTCTAACCCTAGCTCCCTAACCCTAACCCTAACTCTCTAACCCTAACCCTAACTCTCTAACCCTAACTCCTTAACCCTAACTCTCTAACCCTAACCCTAACTCCCTAACCCTCTATCTAACCCTAAACCTAACCCAAAACCCTAACCCTACCCTAAGCCTCTAACCATAACACTCTAACCTTAACCCTAACTCCTTAACCCCCTAACCCTAACCCCCTAACTCTAACCCTAACACTAACCCTACCCTAACCCTCTAACCTTAACCCTAACACTAACCCTCTAACACTAACCCTAACCCCCTATCACAAACCCTCTAACCCTAACCCTTATTCTCTAACCCTAACCCTAACCCTAACCCCTAAACCTATCCCTAACCCTAAGCCCTAACCCTAACCCTAACCCCCAAACCCCAACCCTAACCCTAACCCCCTAACCTTAACTTTAACCCCCTAACCCTAACCCTCACCCTAACCCATAAACCTAACCCTAAGCCCTAACCCAAACCCCCAAACCCCAACCCTAACCCCCTAACCTTAACCCCCTTACCCCTAACCCTCACTCTCTATCCCTAACCCTAACTCTCTAACTCTAACTCCTTAACCCTAACCCTAATTCTCTAACTCTAACTCCTTAACCCTAATCCCAACCCTCTAACCCTAACCATCTAACCCCATAACCCTAACTCTCTATCCCTAACCCTAACTCTCTAACTCTAACTCCTTAACCCTAATCCCAACCCTCTAACCCTAACCATCTAACCCTAACCCGAACCCTCTAACCCTAACCCCCTAACCCTAACCCTCTAACCCTAACCCTAACTCTCTATCCCTAACCCTAACTCTCTAACTCTAACTCCTTAACCCTAACCCTAACTCTCTAACCCTAACCCTATCTCTCTAACCCTAACTCTTAACCCTAACCCTACCTCTCTAACCCTAATTCCTTAACCCTAACCCTGTATCTAACCATAACCCTAACCCCAAGCCCTAACCTTAACCCTATCCCTCTAACCCTAACACTCTAACCTTAACTCTAACCCCCTAACCCCCAAACTCTAACCCTAACCCTGCCCTAACCCTCTAACCCTCTAACACTAACCCTAACACTAACCCTCTAACCCTAACCCCCTAACCCCATAACCCTAACCCTCTAACCCTAACCCTAACTCTCTAACCCTAACCCTAACTCTTTAACCCTAACCCTAACTCTCTAACCCTAACCCTAACTCCCTAACTCTAACCCTCTAACACTCTAACCCAAACCCCCTAACCCCCTAACCCCTTAACCCTAACCCTAAATTCTAACCCATAACCCTTAACCTAACCTTAACCCTAACCCCACCCTTACCCCTAACCCCCTAAAACTAAATTCTAACCCTAACACTCTAACACTAACCCCCTAACCCCTAACCTTAACCATCTAACCCCAACCCTCACCCTAACTATAACCCTAACCAAAACCCTCTATCCCTAATCCTAACCCTAACCTTAACCGTCTAACCCTAATCTTAACCCTCAAACCCTAACCCCAACCCTCTAACCCTAATCCTCTAACCCTAACCCTTAACCCTAATCCCTAACCCTAACCCTAACCACTAACCCCTAACCCTAACCCCTAAAACTAACCCTAACCCTAACCCTAAGCCCTAACCCTAACCCCCAAACCCCAAGCCTAACCCTAACCCCCTAACCCCCTAACCCTCACCCTAACCCTAAAACCCAACCCCTAACCCTCTAACCCTAACCCTCTAACCCTAACCCTCTATCCCTCACCCTAACCCCTAACCCTAACCCAAACCCTCTAACCCTAACCCCCTAACCATAACCCTCTAACCCTAACTCTCTAACCCTAACCCTAACTCTCTAACCCTAACTCCCTAACCCTAACTATCTAACCCTAACCCTAACTCCCTAACCCTAACCCTGTATCTAACCCTAACCCTAACCCTAACCCCAAACCCTAACCCTCTATTCCTAACACTCTAACCTTAACCCTAACCCACTAACCCCCCTAACCCTAACCCCCTAACACCCTAACCCCCAAACCCCCTAACCCCCTAACCCTCTAACCCTAACCCTCAAACCCTAACCCTAACCCTAACCCTCTAACCATAAACCCCTAACCCTCTCACCCTAACCCCTAACACTAACCCTAATCCTCTAACCCAAACCCTCTAACCCTAACCCTAACCCTCTATTCTTAACCTTCACCCTAACCCCCTAACCCTAACCCTCTAACCCTAACCCTAACTCTCTAACCCTAACTCTATAACCCTAACTCCCTAACCCTCACCCTAACCCCCTAACCCTAACCCCCTAAAGTTAACCCTAACCCCCTAACCCCCTAACCCTAACCTTAACACTAACCCTACCGTAACCCTCTAACCCTAACCCTTTAACCCTGACCCTTTAACCCTAACCCTCTAACCCTAACCCTAACTCTCTAACCCTAACTCTATAACCCTAACTCCCTAACCCTCACCCTAACCCTAACCCTAACCCCCTAAAGTTAACCCTAACCCCCTAACCCCCTAACCCTAACCTTAACACTAACCCTACCGTAACCCTCTAACCCTAACCCTTTAACCCTGACCCTTTAACCCTAACCCTCTAACCCTAACCCTAACCCTACCCTAACCCTAACCCTAACTCACTTACCCTAACCCTAACTCCCTAACCCTAACCCTCTAACCCTCACCTTAACCCCTAACCCTAACCCTAACCCTCTAACCCTAATCCTCTAACCCTAACCCTGACTATCTAACTCTAACCCTAACCTTAACCCTCTAACCCTAACCCTAACCCCCTAACCCTAACCCTCTAACCCTAACCCTCTAACTCCCTAACCCTAACCCTAACCCTAAGCCCTAACTCTAACCCTAACCCTAACCCTCTAACCCAAAACCCTAACACTAACCATAACCCTAACCCCTAACCCCTAACCCCTAACCCCTAACCCTAACCTCTAACCCTAACGCCTAACCCTAACCCTAAGTCCTAACCCTAACCCCTAAACCCCAACCCTAACCCCCTAACCTTAATCCCCTAACCCTAACCCTCACCCTAACCCCTAACCCCTAAACCTTAACCTAAGCCCTAACCCAAACCCCCAAACCCCAACCCTAACCCTAACCCCCTAACCTTAACCCCCTAACCCTAACCCTCACTCTAACCCCTAACCCAAACCCTCTAACCCTAACCCTCTAACCCTAACCCCCTAACCCTCTAAGCCTAACCCTAACCCAAACTCTCTAACCCTAACCCTAACTCTCTAACCCTAGCTCCCTAACCCTAACTCTCTAACCCTAACCCTAACTCTCTAACCCTAACTCCTTAACCCTAACTCTCTAACCCTAACCCTAACTCCCTAACCCTCTATCTAACCCTAAACCTAACCCAAAACCCTAACCCTACCCTAAGCCTCTAACCATAACACTCTAACCTTAACCCTAACTCCTTAACCCCCTAACCCTAACCCCCTAACTCTAACCCTAACACTAACCCTACCCTAACCCTCTAACCTTAACCCTAACACTAACCCTCTAACACTAACCCTAACCCCCTATCACAAACCCTCTAACCCTAACCCTTATTCTCTAACCCTAACCCTAACCCCTAAACCTATCCCTAACCCTAAGCCCTAACCCTAACCCTAACCCTAACCCCCAAACCCCAACCCTAACCCTAACCCCCTAACCTTAACTTTAACCCCCTAACCCTAACCCTCACCCTAACCCATAAACCTAACCCTAAGCCCTAACCCAAACCCCCAAACCCCAACCCTAACCCCCTAACCTTAACCCCCTTACCCCTAACCCTCACTCTCTATCCCTAACCCTAACTCTCTAACTCCTTAACCCTAACCCTAACTCTCTAACTCTAACTCCTTAACCCTAATCCCAACCCTCTAACCCTAACCATCTAACCCCATAACCCTAACTCTCTATCCCTAACCCTAACTCTCTAACTCTAACTCCTTAACCCTAATCCCAACCCTCTAACCCTAACCATCTAACCCTAACCCGAACCCTCTAACCCTAACCCCCTAACCCTAACCCTCTAACCCTAACCCTAACTCTCTATCCCTAACCCTAACTCTCTAACTCTAACTCCTTAACCCTAACCCTAACTCTCTAACCCTAACCCTATCTCTCTAACCCTAACTCTTAACCCTAACCCTACCTCTCTAACCCTAATTCCTTAACCCTAACCCTGTATCTAACCATAACCCTAACCCCAAGCCCTAACCTTAACCCTATCCCTCTAACCCTAACACTCTAACCTTAACTCTAACCCCCTAACCCCCAAACTCTAACCCTAACCCTGCCCTAACCCTCTAACCCTCTAACACTAACCCTAACACTAACCCTCTAACCCTAACCCCCTAACCCCATAACCCTAACCCTCTAACCCTAACCCTAACTCTCTAACCCTAACCCTAACTCTTTAACCCTAACCCTAACTCTCTAACCCTAACCCTAACTCCCTAACTCTAACCCTCTAACACTCTAACCCAAACCCCCTAACCCCCTAACCCCTTAACCCTAACCCTAAATTCAAACCCATAACCCTTAACCTAACCTTAACCCTAACCCCACCCTTACCCCTAACCCCCTAAAACTAAATTCTAACCCTAACACTCTAACACTAACCCCCTAACCCCTAACCTTAACCATCTAACCCCAACCCTCACCCTAACTATAACCCTAACCAAAACACTCTATCCCTAATCCTAACCCTAACCTTAACCGTCTAACCCTAATCTTAACCCTCAAACCCTAACCCCAACCCTCTAACCCTAATCCTCTAACCCTAACCCTTAACCCTAATCCCTAACCCTAACCCTAACCACTAACCCCTAACCCTAACCCCTAAAACTAACCCTAACCCTAACCCTAAGCCCTAACCCTAACCCCCAAACCCCAAGCCTAACCCTAACCCCCTAACCCCCTAACCCTCACCCTAACCCTAAAACCCAACCCCTAACCCTAACCCTCTAACCCTAACCCTCTAACCCTAACCCTCTATCCCTCACCCTAACCCCTAACCCTAACCCAAACCCTCTAACCCTAACCCCCTAACCCTAACCCTCTAACCCTAACTCTCTAACCCTAACCCTAACTCTCTAACCCTAACTCCCTAACCCTAACTATCTAACCCTAACCCTAACTCCCTAACCCTGTATCTAACCCTAACCCTAACCCCAAACCCTAACCCTCTATTCCTAACACTCTAACCTTAACCCTAACCCACTAACCCCCCTAACCCTAACCCCCTAACACCCTAACCCCCAAACCCCCTAACCCCCTAACCCTCTAACCCTAACCCTCAAACCCTAACCCTAACCCTAACCCTCTAACCATAAACCCCTAACCCTCTCACCCTAACCCCTAACACTAACCCTAATCCTCTAACCCAAACCCTCTAACCCTAACCCTCTATTCTTAACCTTCACCCTAACCCCCTAACCCTAACCCTCTAACCCTAACTCTCTAACCCTAACTCTATAACCCTAACTCCCTAACCCTCACCCTAACCCCCTAACCCTAACCTTCTAACCGTAACCCTAACTCTCTAACCCTAACTCTTTAACCCTAACCCTAACTCTCTAACCCTAACCCTAACCCCCTAACCCTAACCACTTACTCTAACCCTAACACTAACCCTAACCCCTAACCCTAACCCTAACCCTAACCATAAATTCTAACCCCTAACCCTTAACCTAACCTAACCCTAACCCTAACTCTCTAACACTAACTCTCTAACCCTAACTCCCTAACCCTAACCCTAACTCTCTAACACTAACCCTAACCCCTAACGCTAACCCTAACCCTAAATTCTAACCCCTAACCCTTAACCTAACCTAACCCTAACTCTCTAACCCTAACTCTCTAACCCTAACCCTAACTCTCTAACCCTAACCCTAACTCTCTAACCCTAACCCTAACTCCCTAACCCTAACCCTGTATCTAACCCTAATTCTAACCCTAACCCTTACCCTCAATTCCTAATACTCTAACCTTAACCCTAACCCCCTAACCCCCCTAACCCTAACCCCCTAACCCTAAACCTAACCCTCTAACCCTAACCCTCTATCCCTAACCCTCAAACCTAACCCCCTAACCCTAACCCTCTAACCCTAACCCTCTAACCCTCACCCTAACCCCGAACCCTAATCCTCTAACCCTAACCCTCTAACCCTAACCCTAACTCTCTAACCCTAACTCTCTAACCCTAATAGAGATGTATAGAACTGTTCGCCGGCGAACAGTTCCCGGCGAACTTAGCATGTTCGCGTTCGCCGCTGCCGGCGAACATATGCGATGTTCGGTCCGCCCCCCATAAGACATCATTGAGGCAAACTTTGACCCTGAACTTTACAGTCAGCAGACACATTTCCAGCCAATCAGCATACCTCCCTCCCACACCCTCCCACCTCCTATAAATAAGCAAGGGCAGCATCCATCTTAGATCATTCTGAAGCAGTGTGTGTAGTGAGAGTAGGGAGAGCTGCTGCTGCTGCTGCTGCTGTTAAGCTAGGGACAGTTAGTCAGTGTTCCTGGTCTTGCAGTGTTCTTGGTCCACTACTGCTGTAATATCAGCACCCCAAAAAGCCCTTCTAAGGGCTGGTATTTGTGTTTTTTTTTTTTTATATATATATATATATATATATATATACCTAGCGTCCCCAAAAGCCCTTTTAAGGGCTGGTAATTGAGTTGTTTCTTCATATATATATATATCTATATCTATCTAGTGTCCCCAAAAGCCCTTTTAAGGGCTGGTAATTGAGGATTTTTTTATTTATATATATATACATATATATATATATATAGTGTCCCCAAAAGCCCTTTCAAGGGCTGGTAAGGTAATAGATTTTTTTCTTTATATATATATATATATATATATATATATATATCTATTGTACACTGCAGTTGCCTGCCCGCTGTGTGTGAGAGGCCACAGACCTACCACAGACTGTACTGTGTGCACACCACACTCATTTCGGGTGGCACAGGCACAGTACCTGGCATTTTAAAAAATATTTTTTTTTTCTCTGTCATAATTGCAGTGAGTGCTGTGTCAGGTCCACAGAGTGCACTGTACCCACTGCAGTGCACTGCCCACCACTGATATATATATATTGGCACAGCATCTTGTTGAAATAAATTGAAAAAAAAAATATTTTTTATTATTGCAGTTGCCTGGGCTGCCAGTGACTGTCAGGTCCACAGAGTGTACTGTGCCCACTGCAGTGCCACTGTGTGCCCACCCACCACTTATATATAAGGTGGCACAGCAGCTTGCAAAGTAAAAAAAATATATATATTTTTTTAAATTGCAGTTGCCTGGGTGCCAGTGACTGCTGTCAGGTCCACAGAGAGTGTACTGTGCCACTGCCCACCCACCACTGATATATAAGGTGGCACAGCAGCTTGCAAAGTAAAAAAAATATATATATTTTTTTTAAATTGCAGTTGCCTGGGTGCCAGTGACTGCTGTCAGGTCCACAGAGAGTGTACTGTGCCACTGCCCACCCACCACTGATATATAAGGTGGCACAGCAGCTTGCAAAGTAAAAAATATATATATATTTTTTTAAATTGCAGTTGCCTGGGTGCCAGTGACTGCTGTCAGGTCCACAGAGAGTGTACTGTGCCACTGCCCACCCACCACTGATATATAAGGTGGCACAGCAGCTTGCAAAGTAAAAAAATATATATATATTTTTTAAATTGCAGTTGTCTGGGTGCCAGTGACTGCTGTCAGGTCCACAGAGAGTGTACTGTGCCACTGCCCACCCACCACTGATATATAAGGTGGCACAGCAGCTTGCAAAGTAAAAAAAAATATATATATTTTTTAAATTGCAGTTGCCTGGGTGCCAGTGACTGCTGTCAGGTCCACAGAGAGTGTACTGTGCCACTGCCCACCCACCACTGATATATAAGGTGGCACAGCAGCTTGCACTCATAGTACAACAGTAACAACACATTAAAAAAAAAATGACAGGCAGAGGCAGGCCACCCCGCAAGGGCCGTCGTGGTCGTGGTGCTGTGATTTCCTTAGGCTCTAGAATAATGCCCAGTGTTCAGAGGCCACCACAGCCCCTGAACTCAAAAAATTCTGAGGCCATAGTTGACTGGCTTACACAGGACACCCAATCGTCTACAGCTTCCGCTCGGAACCTTAATGCACCATCCTCCTCCAGCTCAGCTTCGGGCACCTCTCAATTTACCACTCGCCAGCCCGCCGGCACCACCACCAACACTAGCACCACAGCCGCTTCACTTGATCCGTCAGAGGAGTTATTTACACATCAGTTTGAAGAAATAAGTGATGCGCAACTATTAGTGCCAGAGGATGTAGATAACGGGGATATGTCTCAGTCAGACAGCATTATACACATGGACGTACATTGTGATGATGATGATGATGATGATGTTGTACCTGCTGCTGCTGCCTTTGCTGAGTTGTCAAGTGAAGCGGCTGATGATGACGATGTGTCTGTGGATGTCACCTGGGTGCCTGCTCGAAGAGCAGAAGAAGAGGGGGAAAGTTCAGATGGGGAGACAGAGAGGAGGAGGAGACGAGTTGGAAGCAGGGGGAGGAGGTCATCGCAAGGAGCTAGTGGCGCAGTCAGACAGCATGTAGATTCGGCACCCGGGGTCAGCCAGACAGCACGCCAATCAACGCAAGCTGTTGCCACCACCAGAATGCCGTCCTTGCAAAGCTCAGCAGTGTGGCATTTTTTTTGTGTGTCTGCCTCTGATATCAGCGATGCCATTTGTAACCTGTGCCAAAAGAAA
Organism: Pelophylax lessonae; assembly: GCF_965119305.1. Lineage (NCBI taxonomy): Eukaryota > Metazoa > Chordata > Amphibia > Anura > Ranidae > Pelophylax > Pelophylax lessonae. The sequence continues at coordinate 624,858 of NW_028120140.1, forward strand.
CTGAGTCGTGGGAAGTCCAACACCCACCTAGGTACAACTGCTTTGCGAAGGCACATGATCTCACATCACAAACGCCTATGGGATCAACACATGAGTAAAAGCAGCACACAAACTGAAAGCCACCATACTCCTCCTGGTCCAGCATCTTCAGCCACGTCAACCACTGCTGTCCTCCATGCCCCCTATCAACAACCCGCCCCTCCGCCTCTCACCTTCAGCAGTTCCTGCTCGTCACCTGCCCACAGTCAGGTGTCTGTGAAGGAAATGTTTGAGCGCAAAAAGCCAATCTCGCAGAGTCACCCCCTTGCCCGGCGTCTGACAGCTGGCTTGTCGGAACTCTTAGCCCGCCAGCTTTTACCATACAAGCTGGTGGAGTCTGAGGCCTTCAAAAAATTTGTCGCTATTGGGACACCGCAGTGGAAGGTACCCGGCCGAAATTATTTTTCACAAAAGGCAATCCCCAACCTGTACTCTATTGTGGAAAAAGAAATCATGTCACGTCTGGCACACAGTGTTGGGGCAAGGGTCCATCTGACCACTGATAGCTGGTCTGCAAAGCACGGTCAGGGCAGGTATATAACGTACACTGCGCATTGGGTAAACCTGCTGGCGGCTGCCAAGCATGGAATGCGTGGCTCTGCTGCAGAGGAGTTGGTGACACCGCCACGACTTGCAGGCAGGCCTGCTGCCACCTCCTCTACTCCTCCTACTCCATCCTCTTTGCTAACCTCCTCGGCTGAGTCCTCTTCTGCTGTTGCGTCTTGCTCCACACCAACTGCACCCCCCAGCTCCCCAGGGGCTATTCCACATGCCGGATACGACAGTGTCACGCTGTCTTGGGGTTGACTTGCCTGAAAGCAGAGAGTCACACCGGACCAGCACTACTGTCCGCCCTGAATGCACAGGTGGATCAGTGGCGACCCCGCACCAACTGGAGATCGGCAAAGTGGTGTGTGACAACGGGAGCAATTTGTTGGCGGCATTGAATTTGGGCAAGTTGACACATGTGCCGTGCATGGCACATGTGTTGAATCTGATTGTGCAACGTTTTGTGCAGAAGTACCCAGGCTTACAGGACGTCCTCAAGCAGGCCAGGAAGGTGTGTGGCCATTTCAGGCGTTCCTACACGGCCATGGCGCACTTTGCAGATATTCAGCGGCGAAACAACATGCCAGTGAGGCGCTTGATTTGCGACAGCCCGACACGTTGGAATTCAACACTGCTAATGTTCGACCGCCTGCTCCAACAAGAAAAAGCGGTCAACGAGTATTTGTATGACCGGGGTGCTAGGACAGCCTCTGCGGAGCTGGGTATTTTTTTGCCACGCTACTGGACGCTCATGCGCAATGCCTGTAGGCTCATGCGTCCTTTTGAGGAGGTGACAAACCTAGTGAGTCGCACTGAAGGCACCATCAGCGACATCATCCCATATGTTTTTTTCCTGGAGCGTGCCCTGCGAAGAGTGCTGGATCAGGCCGTAGATGAGCGTGAAGAGGAAGAGGAAGAGTTGTGGTCACCATCACCACCACCAGAAACAGCCTTACCATCGATTGCTGGACCTGCGGCAACACTGGAAGAGGAGTGTGAGGAAGAGGAGTCAGAGGAGGAATGTGGCTTTGAGGAGGAGGAACACCAACCACAGCAGGCATCCCAGGGTGCTCGTTGTCACCTATCTGGTACCCGTGGTGTTGTACGTGGCTGGGGGGAAGAACACACCTTCAATGACATCAGTGAGGACGAGGAATTGGACATGAGTAGCTCGGCATCCAACCTTGTGCAAATGGGGTCTTTCATGCTGTCATGCCTGTTGAGAGACCCTCGTATAAAAAGGCTGAAGGAGAACGACCTGTACTGGGTGGCCACGCTACTAGACCCCCGGTATAAGCAGAAAGTCTGTGACATGTTACCCAATTACCGGCAGTCGCAAAGGAAGCAGCAGCTACAAAATAAGTTAAAAACTATGCTCTACACAGCGTATAAGGGTGATGTCACAGCACAACGGGAATCCAACAGGGGAAGAGGTGAAAGTAATCCTCCTCCTACCACCACAACCACGCCGGCAAGGACAGGACACTTTACAGACGTCTTGTTGATGGAGGACATGCGGAGCTTTTTTAGTCCTATGCATCGCCACAGCCCTTCGGGGTCCACCCTCAGAGAACGACTCGACCGACAGGTAGCAGACTACCTTGCCTTAACTGCAGATATCGACACTCTGAGGAGCGATGAACCCCTTGACTACTGGGTGTGCAGGCTTGACCTGTGGCCTGAGCTATCCCAGTTTGCCATTGAACTTCTGGCCTGCCCCGCTTCAAGTGTGCTGTCAGAAAGGACCTTCAGCGCAGCAGGAGGTATTGTCACTGAGAAGAGAAGTCGCCTAGGTCAAAAAAGTCTTGATTACCTCACGTTTATTAAGATGAATGAGGCATGGATCCCGAAGGGACTGACAGTGGGGGATGCATTTGACTAAAAAAGGCCTGGTGATGACTGAGATGCCTTGGCCTAAAAATGGTCCACACGCTGCTGTATATAATCATTCTCTGCATGCCGGATGACTTACGTGACGTCTCCGCCACCAACTACGGTTCAAGCAGCAATGTTTTAGTGCACTTTCTGCCTTAAAACCTCAATTTTTCAGGCCGCTGCTACAGCAGCGGCTGCAACAATACCTACTTTTTCATGCATGTGTACATGCCTAATTTTTCTGGCCTCTGGTGCTACACTGTGGCTGCAAAAAAACAAAAAACAAAAAAAAAGGCACATACATGTGTCAATTCCCCTTCGTGATCGTTACCTTGTCGTGGTGAAGGGGCTTGCGTATCACAATGAAGCGATCACCTCTAGGATTGTGTTGGCACACCCCAGATGATAAGGTCGTTGCTTCATTGTGTACAGACCAAAAGCGATCCGCAGGATAATTTTTCATAAAAAAAAACATTCATTTTCTTTCATTCTTTCTGCGGAGCTGGGTATTTTTTGGCCGCGTTACTGAATGCTCATGAACAATGGCTGTAGGCTCATGCGTCCTTTTGCGGAGATGACAACCCTGGTGGTCAGTCGAACCCAAGGCAACATCATCGACCTCATCCCATATGCGTTTTTTCTGGAGCGTGCCCTGCGAAGAGTACTGGATCAGGCTGTAGATGAGCATGAAGAGGAAGAGTTGTGGTCCTCATCACCACCAGAAGCAGCCTTGTCGTTGTCAATTGCTGGACCTGTGGCAACGCAGAGAGAGGAGTCTGAAGAAGAGAAGTCAGAGGAGGAAGGTGGCTTTGAGGAGGTGGAATACCAGCCACAGCAGGCGTCCCAGGGGGCTTGTTCTCACCTTTCGGGGACCCTTGGTGTTGTATGTGGCTGGGTGGAGGAAGAGACCTTCAATGATGTCAGTGAGGACAAGGAACGGGACATGGCTAGCTTGGTATCCAACCTTGTGCAAATTGGGAGTTTGCGGTTGTGCAAATGGACTGACTGACTGTTAAACGGGGAGTTTGGTCTGTCAGAGTTTGGTCTGTCACTGTGAAGCGGGCGACGGGCGTAACCCTTACACTACTTGACCGATAAAACATCATACCTGATCGTATTCACACACTGGATGTTTTAGTGCTGGTTTACACTGCCGCTACCACTAAAGTAGCGTCGCTTCCAGTGCGACTTTGGCGCGACTTAGCGCGACTTTGGCGCGACCTCATCGCGAGGTGACTTTTTATTTGGCCAATCACAATATCATGTTTTGTGACCGTCACCTAATTTCCTTTTCCTGTTTTTTGTTTTACATATTTCCCCATGTGTGCAGTGTTGTCTGTGTCATAGCTCAACTGATAGGCATGTTTGCCTTGGCATATCATATTTCAGCTTGCCAGAAAGAAAAAAAGACAGCTGGAAAGACACTGCATTAGTTTTCTACTAAAAATCATAAGAAAAATGCTGTTTTTTTTGGGTTGTGGACATACTACAGAGCTGAAACTTGACAGGTACACTTTTTAGACCCCCCAGACACTAAATACAAAAAATGACATGCCTGCCTAAAAAAATGCCCGATAAATGCCTGCAAGAGAAAAAGACAGCCGCAGAGAAGCCGTATTCCTGAAAATATAAGAAAAATGCTGTTTTTTAGGGGTTCTGGACATGCTACAGAGCTGAAACTTGACAGGTACACTTTTGTGACCCCCCAGACACTAAATACAAAAAATGACATGCCTGCCTAAAAAAATGCCCGATAAATGCCTGCAAGAGAAAAAGACAGCCGCAGAGAAGCCGTATTCCTGAAAATATAAGAAAAATGCTGTTTTTTAGGGGTTCTGGACATGCTACAGAGCTGAAACTTGACAGGTACACTTTTGTGACCCCCCAGACACTAAATACAAAAAATGACATGCCTGCCTAAAAAAATGCCCGATAAATGCCTGCAAGAGAAAAAGACAGCCGCAGAGAAGCCGTATTCCTGAAAATATAAGAAAAATGCTGTTTTTTAGGGGTTCTGGACATGCTACAGAGCTGAAACTTGACAGGTACACTTTTGTGACCCCCCAGACACTAAATACAAAAAATGACATGCCTGCCTAAAAAAATGCCCGATAAATGCCTGCAAGAGAAAAAGACAGCCGCAGAGAAGCCGTATTCCTGAAAATATAAGAAAAATGCTGTTTTTTAGGGGTTCTGGACATGCTACAGAGCTGAAACTTGACAGGTACACTTTTGTGACCCCCCAGACACTAAATACAAAAAATGACATGCCTGCCTAAAAAAATGCCCGATAAATGCCTGCAAGAGAAAAAGACAGCCGCAGAGAAGCCGTATTCCTGAAAATATAAGAAAAATGCTGTTTTTTAGGGGTTCTGGACATGCTACAGATCTGAAACTTGACAGGTACACTTTTGTGACCCCCCAGACACTAAATACAAAAAATGACATGCCTGCCTAAAAAAATGCCCGATAAATGCCTGCAAGAGAAAAAGACAGCCGCAGAGAAGCCGTATTCCTGAAAATTTAAGAAAAATGCTGTTTTTTAGGGGTTCTGGACATGCTACAGAGCTGAAACTTGACAGGTACACTTTTGTGACCCCCCAGACACTAAATACAAAAAATGACATGCCTGCCTAAAAAAATGCCCGATAAATGCCTGCAAGAGAAAAAGACAGCCGCAGAGAAGCCGTATTCCTGAAAATATAAGAAAAATGCTGTTTTTTAGGGGTTCTGGACATGCTACAGAGCTGAAACTTGACAGGTACACTTTTGTGACCCCCCAGACACTAAATACAAAAAATGACATGCCTGCCTAAAAAAATGCCCGATAAATGCCTGCAAGAGAAAAAGACAGCCGCAGAGAAGCCGTATTCCTGAAAATATAAGAAAAATGCTGTTTTTTAGGGGTTCTGGACATGCTACAGATCTGAAACTTGACAGGTACACTTTTGTGACCCCCCAGACACTAAATACAAAAAATGACATGCCTGCCTAAAAAAATGCCCGATAAATGCCTGCAAGAGAAAAAGACAGCCGCAGAGAAGCCGTATTCCTGAAAATATAAGAAAAATGCTGTTTTTTAGGGGTTCTGGACATGCTACAGAGCTGAAACTTGACAGGTACACTTTTGTGACCCCCCAGACACTAAATACAAAAAATGACATGCCTGCCTAAAAAAATGCCCGATAAATGCCTGCAAGAGAAAAAGCCAGCCGCAGAGAAGCCGTATTCCTGAAAATATAAGAAAAATGCTGTTTTTTAGGGGTTCTGGACATGCTACAGAGCTGAAACTTGACAGGTACACTTTTTAGACCCCCCAGACACTAAATACAAAAAATGACATGCCTGCCTAAAAAAATGCCCGATAAATGCCTGCAAGAGAAAAAGCCAGCCGCAGAGAAGCCGTATTCCTGAAAATATAAGAAAAATGCTGTTTTTTAGGGGTTCTGGACATGCTACAGAGCTGAAACTTGACAGGTACACTTTTTAGACCCCCCAGACACTAAATACAAAAAATGACATGCCTGCCTAAAAAAATGCCCGCTAAATGCCTGCAAGAGAAAAAGCCAGCCGCAGAGAAGCCATATTCCTGAAAATATAAGAAAAATGCTGTTTTTTAGGGGTTCTGGACATGCTACAGAGCTGAAACTTCACAGGTACACTTTTTAGACCCCCCAGATGCTAAATCCAAAGAAATTTTTTATTTTTATTTTTTTTTAATTTTTCCAATAATTGGCTCTCTATCAAAAAATTATAATTTTTAAGAACTTTTTTTTGCGTGATCCCTCTCCGGCATGCCACAGTCCAGGTGTTAGTCCCCTTGAAACAACTTTTCCATCACTATTGTGGCCAGAAAGAGTCCCTGTATGTTTTAAAATTCGCCTGCCTATTGAAGTCTATGGCGGTTCGCCCGGTTCGCCGGTTCGCGAACATTTGCCGATGTTCGCGTTCGCCGTTCGCGAACCGCGAATTTTAGGTTCGCGACATCACTAAACCCTAACTCCCTAATCCTAACCCTAACTCTTTAACCCTAACTTTCTAACCCTAACCCTAACCCTCTAACCCTAATCCTCTAACCCTAACACTCTAACCCTAACCCCCTAACCCCCTAACCCTAACCTTAAAACTAACCCTACCCTAACCCTCTAACCCTAACCCTCTAACCCTGACCCTTTAACCCTAACCCTCTAACCCTAACCCTAACCATACCCTAACCCTAACCCTAACTCTCTTACCCTAACCCTAACTCCCTAACCCTAACCCTCTAACCCTAACCCTCACCTTAACCCCTAACCCTAACCCTCTAACCCTAACCTTCTAACCCTAACCCTCTAACCCTAACCCTGACCATCTAACTCTAACCCTAACCTTAACCCTCTAACCCTAACCCTAACCCCCTAACCCTAACCCTCTAACCCTAACCCCCTAACCCTAACCCTCTAACCCTTACCCTAACCCTAACTCTCTAACCCTAACCCTAAATCTCTAACCCTAACTCCCTAACCCTAACTCTCTAACCCTAACGCTAACTCTCTAACCCTAACCCTAACTCCCTTAGCCTAACCCTGTATCTAACCCTAACCCTAACTCCAAACCCAAACCCTAACCCTCTATTCCTAACACTCTAACCTTAACCCTTACCCCCTAACCCCCCTAACCCTAACCCTAACCCGCTAACCCCCTAACCCTAAACCTAACCCTCTAACCCTAACCCTCTAACCCTAACCCTAACCCCCTAACCCTCTAACCCTAACCCTAACCCTCACCCTAACCCCTAACCCCTAACCCTAACCCTCTAACCCTAACCCTCTATCCCTAACCCTAACCCTCACCCTAACCCCCTAACACTAACCCTCTAACCCTAACTCTCTAACCCTAACTCTCTAACCCAAACTCCCTAATCCTAACCCTAACTCTTTAACCCTAACCCTAACTCTCTAAACCTAACCCTAACTCCCTAACCCTCTAACCCTAACACTCTAACCCTAACCCTAACCCCCTAACCCCCTAATCCTAACCATAACCCTACCCTAACCCTAACCCTAACCCTCTAACCCTACCCTAATCCTAACTCTCTTACCCTAACCCTAACTCCCTGACCCTAACCCTCTAACCCTAACCCCCTAACCCCCTAATTCCCTAACCCTAACCTCTAACCCTAACCCTGACCCTAACCCTAACCCTAAATTCTAACCCCTAATCCTTAACCTAACCCTAACCCTTCCCCCCTAACCCCCTGACCCCCTAACCCTAAAACTCTAACCCTAACCCTAACCCTCTAACCCTAACCCTAACCCTAACTCTCTAACCCTAACTCCCTAACCTTTTAACCCTAACTCTCTTACCCTAACCCTAACCCAAACCTGACCCTAACCCCTAACCCCCTAAAACTAAATTCTAACCCTAACCCTAACCCTAAACCCTAACCCTGTGGCCCTAACCCTATGGCCCTTACTCTAACCCTAACCCTAACCCCTATCCCAAAACCTAACCCTGACCCTAACCCTAACCCTAACCCTAACCCTAACCCTAGCCCTAACCCTAGCCCTAGCACTAACCCTAATCCTAACCCTCTAACCCTAACCCTAAACCTCTAACCCTAACACTCTAACCCTAACCATTTAACCCTAACCCTCTAACCCTAACCCTCTAACCCCCTAACCCTAACCCTAAGCCCTAACTCTAAACCTAACCCTAACTCTAACACTAACCCTAACCCTCTAACCCAAAACCCTAACCCTAACCCTAACCATAACCCTAACCCCTAACCCCTAACCCTAACCCCTAACCCTAACCCCCAAAGCCCAACCCTAACCCCCTAACCTTAACCCCCTAACCCTAAACCTCACCCTAACCCCTAAACCTTACCCAAAGCCCTAACCCACCCCCCAAACCCCAACCCTAACCCTAACCCCCTAACCTTAACCCCCTAACCCTAAGCCTCACTCTAACCCCTAACCCCTAACCCTAACCCTCTAACCCTAACCCCCTAACCCTCTAACCCTAACCCTAACTCTCTAACCCTAACTCTCTAACCCTAGCTCCCTAACCCTAACTCTCTAACCCTAACCCTAACTCTCTAACCCTAACTCCCTAACCCTAACTCTCTAACCCTAACCCTAACTCCCTAACCCTGTATCTAACCCTAACCCTAACCCCAAACCCTAACCCTACCCTAACCCTCTAACCCTAACACTCTAACCTTAACCCTAACCCCCTAACCCCCTAACCCCCTTAACCCCCTAACCCTAACACTAACCCTACCCTAACCCTCTAACCTTAACCCTAACACTAACCCTCTAACACTAACCCTAACCCCCTATCCCTAACCCTCTAACCCTAACCCTTACTCTCTAACCCTAACCCTTACCCTAACCCCTAAACCTATCCCAAACCCTAACCCTAAGCCCTAACCCTAACCCCCAAACCCAAACCCTAACCCTAACCCCCTAACCTTAACTTTAACCCCCTAACCCTAACCCTCACCCTAACCCCTAACCCCTAAACCTTACCCTAAGCCCTAACCCAAACCCCCAAACCCCAACCCTAACCCTAACCCCCTAACCTTAACCCCCTAACCCTAACCCTCACTCTAATCCCTAAATCTAACCCTCTAACCCTAACCCTAACTCTCTAACCCTAACCCTAAATCTCTAACCCGAACCCTAACCCTAACTCTCTAACCCTAACCCTAACTCTCTAACCCTAACCCTGTAGCTAACAGTAACCCTAACCCCAAACCCTAACCCTACCCTAACCCTCTAACCCTAACACTCTAACCTTAACCCTAACCCCTTAACCCCTAACTCTAACCCCCTAACTCTAACCCTAACACTAACCCTACCCTAACCCTAACCCTCCAACCCTAACCCTCTAACCCTAACCCTAACATTAACCCTCTAACCCTAACCCTAACCCCTAACCCCTAACCCCCTAACCCTCTAACCCTAACCCTAACCCTAAACCCTTAACCTAAACCTAACCCTATTCCCACCCTTAACCCTAACCACCAAAACTAAATTCTAACCCTAAACCTAACACTCTAACACTAACCCCCTAACCCTTACCATCTAACCCCAACCCTCACCCTAACTATAACCCTAACCCTAACCCTCTATCCCTAATCCTAACCCTAACCTTAACCTTCTAACCCTAATCTTAACCCTCAAACCCTAACCCCAACCCTCTAACCCTAATCCCCTAACCCTAACCCCTAAACCTAACCCTAACCTTATGCCCTAACCCTAACCCCCAAACCCCAAGCCTAACCCTAACCCTAACCCTCACCCTCACCCTAACCCTAACCCCTAACCCTCTAACCCTAACCCTCTATCCCTAACTCTAACCCTAAACCCTAACCCCTAACCCCTAACCCTAATCCAAACCCTCTAACCCTAACCCTCTCACCCTAACCATAACCCCCTAACCCTAACAGTCTAACCCTAACCCTAACTCCCTAACCCTAACCCTAACTCTCTAACCCTAACCCTAACTCTCTAACCCTAGCCCTATATCTAACCCTAACTCTAACCCCAAACCCTAACTCTAACCTTAACCCTAACCCCCTAACCCCCCTAACCCTAACCCTAACCCCCCTAACCCTAACCCTAACCCCCCTAACCCTAACCCTAACCCCCTAACCCCCTAACCCTAACCCTAACCCTCTAACCCTAACCCTAACCCCCTAACCCTCTCACCCTAACCCCTAACCCTGATCCTTTAACCCAAACCCTCTAACCCTAACCTTAACCCTAACCATATCCCTCACCCTAACCCCCTAACCCGAACCCTAACTCTCTAACCCTAACTCCCTAACCCTAACCCTTTAGCCCTAACCCTAACTCTCTAACCCTAACCCTAACTCCCTAACCCTCTAACTCTAACACTCTAACCCTAACCCCCTAACCCCCAACCCAAACCCTAACCCCCTAACCCTAACCCCTAAACCTAAGCCCTAACCTCAACCTCAACACTCTAACCCTAACCCTCTAACCCTAATCATAACCCCCTAACCCTAACCCTAACTCTCTAACCCTAACCCTAACTCCCTTACCCTAACCCTGTATCTAACCCTAATCCTAACCCCCTAACCCCCTTACCCCCTAACCCCTAACCGTAACCCTAAATTCTAACCCCTAACCCTTAACATAACCCTAATCCGATCCCTAACCCTAACCCCACCCTAACCCCTCACCCCCTAAAACTAAATTCTAACCCCACCCTAACCCCTAACCCCCTAAAACTAAATTGTAACCCTAATCCTCTAACCCTAACCCTATGGCCCTAACCCTAACCCTAACCCTAACCCTATGGCCCTTACTCTAACCCTAACCCTAACCCCTATCCCAAAACCTAACCCTGACCCTAACCCTAGCCCTAACCCTAGCCCTAACCCTAGCCCTAACCCTAGCCCTAACCCTAACCCTAACCCTAACCCTAGCCCTAGCCCTAGCAGTAACCCTAATCCTAACCCTCTAACCCTAACCTTAAACCTCTAACCCTAACCCCCTAACCCTCTAACCCTAACCTTAACCCGAACTCTCTAACCCTAACTCTCTAACCCTAACCCTAACTCTCTAACCCTAACCCTAACTCTCTAACCCTAACTATCTAACCCTAACCCTAACTCTCTAACCCTAACCCTGTATCTAACCCTAACCCTAACCCCAAACCCTAACCCTACCCTAACCTTCTAACCCTAACACTCTAACCTTAACCCTAACCCCCTAACCCCTAACCCTAACCCCCTAACTCTAACCCTAACACTAACCCTACCCTAACCCTCCAACCCTAACCCTCTAACCCTAACACTAACCCTCTAACCCTAACCCTAACCCCCTAACCCTAACCCTCTAACCCTAACTCTCTAACCATAACTCTCTAACCCTAACTCCCTAACCCTAACTCTAACTCTTGAACCCTAACCCTAACTCTCTAACCCTGACCCTAACTCCCTATCCCTAACCCTCTAACCCTAACTCTCTAACCCTAACCCCCTAACCCTAACCCCCTAACCCCTTAACCCTAACCCTAACCCTAAACCCTTAACCTAAACCTAACCCTAACCCCACCTTTAACCCTAACCACCAAAACTAAATTCTAACCCTAACCCTAACACTCTAACACTAACCCCCTAACCCTTACCATCTAACCCAAACCCTCACCCTAACTATAACCCTAACCCTAACCCTAACCCTCTAACCCCCTAACCTTAACCCACTAACCCTAACCCTCACTCTAACCCCTAACCCCTAACCCTAACCCCTAACCCTCGAACCCTAACCCTCAAACCCTAACCCTAACCATCTAACCCTAACCCTAACCCGAACCCTCTAACCCTAACCCCCTAACCCTCTAACCCTAACCTTAACCCTAACTCTCTAACCCTAACCCTAAATCTCTAACCCAAACCCTAACCCTAACTCTCTAACCCTAACCCTAACTCTCTAACCCTAACCCTGTATCTAACAGTAACCCTAACCCCAAACCCTAACCCTACCCTAACCCTCTAACCCTAACACTCTAACCTTAACCCTAACCCCCTAACCCCTAACTCTAACCCCCTAACTCTAACCCTAACACTAACCCTACCCTAACCCTAACCCTCCAACCCTAACCCTCTAACCCTAACCCTAACATTAACCCTCTAACCCTAACCCTAACCCCCTAACCCCTAACTCTAACCCCCTAACTCTAACCCTAACACTAACCCTACCCTAACCCTAACCCTCCAACCCTAACCCTCTAACCCTAACCCTAACATTAACCCTCAAACCCTAACCCCAACCCTCTAACCCTAATCCCCTAACCCTAACCCCTAAACCTAACCCTAACCTTAAGCCCTAACCCTAACCCCCAAACCCCAAGCCTAACCCTAACCCTAACCCTCACCCTAACCCTAACCCCTAACCCCTAACCCTCTAACCCTAACCCTCTATCCCTAACTCTAACCCTCACCCTAACCCCTAACCCCTAACCCTAATCCAAACCCTCTAACCCTAACCCTCTAACCCTAACCATAACCCCCTAACCCTAACAGTCTAACCCTAACCCTAACTCCCTAACCCTAACCCTAACTCTCTAACCCTAACCCTAACTCTCTAACCCTAGCCCTATATCTAACCCTAACTCTAACCCCAAACCCTAACTCTAACCTTAACCCTAACCCCCTAACCCCCCTAACCCTAACCCCCTAACCCCCTAACCCTAACCCTAACCCTCTAACCCTAACCCTAACCCCCTAACCCTCTCACCCTAACCCCTAACCCTGATCCTTTAACCCAAACCCTCTAACCCTAACCTTAACCCTAACCATATCCCTCACCCTAACCCCCTAACCCGAACCCTAACCCTAACTCTCTAACCCTAACTCCCTAACCCTAACTCTTTAGCCCTAACCCTAACTCTCTAACCCTAACCCTAACTCCCTAACCCTCTAACTCTAACACTCTAACCCTAACCCCCTAACCCCCAACCCAAACCCTAACCCCCTAACCCTAACCCCTAAACCTAAGCCCTAACCTCAACCTCAACACTCTAACCCTAACCCTCTAACCCTAATCATAACCCCCTAACCCTAACTCTCTAACCCTAACCCTAACTCCCTTACCCTAACCCTGTATCTAACCCTAATCCTAACCCCCTAACCCCCTTACCCCCTAACCCCTAACCGTAACCCTAAATTCTAACCCCTAACCCTTAACATAACCCTAATCCTATCCCTAACCCTAACCCCACCCTAACCCCTCACCCCCAAAAACTAAATTCTAACCCCACCCTAACCCCTAACCCCCTAAAACTAAATTGTAACCCTAATCCTCTAACCCTAACCCTATGGCCCTAACCCTAACCCTAACCCTATGGCCCTTACTCTAACCCTAACCCTAACCCCTATCCCAAAACCTAACCTTGACCCTAACCCTAGCCCTAACCCTAGCCCTAACCCTAGCCCTAACCCTAGCCCTAACCCTAACCCTAACCCTAGCCCTAGCCCTAGCAGTAACCCTAATCCTAACCCTCTAACCCTAACCTTAAACCTCTAACCCTAACCCCCTAACCCTCTAACCCTAACCTTAACCCTAACTCTCTAACCCTAACTCTCTAACCCTAACCCTAACTCTCTAACCCTAACCCTAACCCTAACTCTCTAACCCTAACTATCTAACCCTAACCCTAACTCTCTAACCCTAACCCTGTATCTAACCCTAACCCTAACCCCAAACCCTAACCCTACCCTAACCCTCTAACCCTAACACTCTAACCTTAACCCCAACCCCCTAACCCCTAACCCTAACCCCCTAACTCTAACCCTAACACTAACCCTACCCTAACCCTAACCCTCCAACCCTAACCCTCTAACCCTAACCCTAACACTAACCCTCTAACCCTAACCCCCTAACCCTCACCCTCTAACCCTAACTCTCTAACCATAACTCTCTAACCCTAACTCCCTAACCCTAACCCTAACTCTAACTCTTGAACCCTAACCCTAACTCTCTAACCCTGACCCTAACTCCCTAACCCTAACCCTCTAACCCTAACTCTCTAACCCTAACCCCCTAACCCTAACCCCCTAACCCCTTAACCCTAACCCTAACCCTAAACCCTTAACCTAAACCTAACCCTAACCCCACCTTTAACCCTAACCACCAAAACTAAATTCTAACCCTAACCCTAACACTCTAACACTAACCCCCTAACCCTTACCATCTAACCCAAACCCTCACCCTAACTATAACCCTAACCCTAACCCTCTATCCTTAATCCTAACCCTAACCTTAACCTTCTAACCCTAATCTTAACCCTCAAACCCTAACCCCAACCCTCTAACCCTAATCCCCTAACCCCTAAACCTAACCCTAACCTTAAGCCCTAACCCTAACCCCCAAACCCCAAGCCTAACCCTAACCCCCTAACTCTAACCCTCACCCAAACCCTAACCCCTAACCCTCTAACTCTAACCCTCTAACCCTAACCCTCTATCCCTAACTCTAACCCTCACCCTAACCCCTAACCCCTAACCCTAACCCAAACCCTCTAACCCTAACCCTCTAACCCTAACCCTAACCCCCTAACCCTAACAGTCTAACCCTAACCCTAACTCTCTAACCCTAACACTAACTCTCTAACACTAACTCTCTAACCCTAACCCTAACTCTCTAACCCTAACCCTAACTCTCTAACCCTAGCCCTATATCTAACCCTAAACCTAATCCCAAACCCTAACTCTAAACTTAACCCTAACCCCCTAACCCCCTGACCCTCCTAACCCTAACCCCCTAACCCTAACCCTAACCCTCTAACCCTAACCCCCTAACCCTCTCACCCTAACCCCTAACCCTGATCCTTTAACCCAAACCCTCTAACCCTAACCCTAACGCTCTATCCCTAACCCTAACCATATCCCTCACCCTAACCCCCTAACCCTAACCCTCTAACCCTAACTCTCTAACCCTAACTCTCTAACCCTAATTCCCTAATCCTAATCCTAACCCTAACTCTTTAACCCTAACCCTAACTCTATAACCCTAACCATAACCCCCAAACCCTAACCCCTAACTCTAACCCTAACACTAACCTAAACCCTAACCCTAACCCCTAACCCTAACCCTAACCCTTACCCTAAATTCTAACACCTAACCCTTAACCTAGCCCAACCCTAACTCTCTAACCCTAACTCCCTAACCCTAACTCTTTAACCCTAACCCTTACTCTCTAACCCTAAGCCTAACTCCTTAACCCTAACCCTAACTCTCTAACCCTAATGCTAACTCCCTAACCCTGGATCTAACCCTAACCCTAACCCCTAACCCCTAACCCAAACCCTCTAACCCTAACCCTCTAACCCTAACCCTAACCCCCTAACCCTAACAGTCTAACCCTAACCCTAACTCTCTAACCCTAACACTAACTCTCTAACACTAACTCTCTAACCCTAACCCTAACTCTCTAACCCTAACCCTAACTCTCTAACCCTAACCCTAACTCTCTAACCCTAGCCCTATATCTATCCCTAAACCTAACCCCAAACCCTAACTCTAACCTTAACCCTAACCCCCTAACCCCCTAACCCCCCTAACCCTAACCCCCTAACCCCCTAACCCTAACCCTAACCCTCTAACCCTAACCCCCTAACCCTCTCACCCTAACCCCTAACCCTGATCCTTTAACCCAAACCCTCTAACCCTAACCCTAACGCTCTATCCCTAACCCTAACCATATCCCTCACCCTAACCCCCTAACCCTAACCCTCTAACCCTAACTCTCTAACCCTAACTCTCTAACCCTAATTCCCTAATCCTAATCCTAACCCTAACTCTTTAACCCTAACCCTATTACCCTAACCATAACCCCCAAACCCTAACCCCTAACTCTAACCCTAACACTAACCTAAACCCTAACCCTAACCCCTAACCCTAACCCTAACCCTAAATTCTAACACCTAACCCTTAACCTAACCCAACCCTAACTCTCTAACCCTAACTCCCTAACCCTAATTCTTTAACCCTAACCCTTACTCTCTAACCCTAAGCCTAACTCCTTAACCCTAACCCTAACTCTCTAACCCTAATGCTAACTCCCTAACCCTGGATCTAACCCTAACCCTAACCGCAAACCCTAACCCTCTAACCCTAACCCCCTAACCCTAACCCCTAACCCTAACACTAACCCTAACCCCTAACCCTAAATTCTAACCCTTAACCCTTAACCTAACCCAAACCCTAACCCTAACTCTCTAACCCTAACTCCCTAACCCTAACTCTTTAACCCTAACCCTAACTCTCTAACCCTAACCCTAACTCCCTAACCCTCTAACTCTAACACTCTAACCCTAACCCCCAACCCTAACCCTAACCCCCTAACCCCTAAACCTAAGCCCTAACCCTAACCTCAACACTCTAACCATAACCCTCTAACCCTAATCATAACCCCCTAACCCTAACCCTAACTCTCTAACCCTAACCCTAACTCCCTTACCCTAACCCTAACCCTGTATCTAACCCTAATCCTAACCCCCTTACCCCCTAACCCTAACCCCTAACCCTAACCCCTAACCGTAACCCTAAATTCTAACCCTTAACATAACCCTAATCCTATCCCTAACCCTAACCCAACCCTAACCCCTCACCCCCTAAAACTAAATTCTAACCCCACCCTAACCCCTTACCCCCTAAAACTAAATTGTAACCCTAACCCTCTAACAGTTAACCCTATGGCCCTAAACCTAACCCTATGGCCCTTACTCTAACCCTAACCCCTATCCCAAAACCTAACCCTGACCCTAACCCTAACCCTAGCCCTAACCCTAACCCTAGCCCTAGCAGTAACCCTAATCCTAACCCTCTAACCCTAACCCTAAACCTCTAACCCTAACCCTCTTACCCTAACCATTTAACCCTAACCCTCTAACACTAACCCCCTAACCCTAACCCTAAGCCTTAACTCTAAACCTAACCCTAACCCTCTAACACTAAACCTAACCCTAAACCTAACTCTAACCCTAATCCTGTAACCTTCTTACCCTTACCCTCAATTCCCTAACCCTAACCCTCTAGCCCTAACCCTCTAACCCTAACCCTATAGCCCAACCACCCTAACCCTAACAGTAATCCTAACCCAAACCCCTAACCCCGAACCCTAAACCATAACTCTAACCCTAATCCTAACCCTCTAACCCTATCCCCATGACCCTAACCCTCTCACCCTCATCCTAACCCCCAAACGCTAACTCTTACCCTAACCCTCTAACTCTGACCCCCCTAATCCTAACCCACTAACCCTAACCCTCTAACCCTAACCCTTGAACCCTAACCCCCTAATCCTAACCCACTCAACCTAACCCTAACCATCTAACCCTAACCCTAACTCCCTAACTCCCTAAACCCCTAACCCTAACCTTAGCCCTAACCCTATCCCTAGCCCTAACACTAACCCTAACCCCCTAACCCTAAACTGAACCCTAACCCATCCACTAACCCTAAACCCTTAACCCTAACACCCAACTCTAACCCTAACCCCCAAACCCCTCTACCTAACCTACCTAACCTAACCCTAACCCTCTATCCCTTAACCTAACACTAATCCCATAACCTTAACCATAACCCTAACCCTCTAACCATAACCTTAGCCCTAAACCTAATCCTATCACTAACCCTAACCAAAACCATAGCCCTAACCCTAACCCTAGCCCTAGCCCTAGCCTTAGCCCTGACCCTAACACTAACTGTAAGCCCTAACCCTAACCATAACTCTAACCCCAAGCCCTAACCCTATCCAACCCTAAAGCTATCCCCATCTGACCCTAACCCCCTATCCTTAACCCCCTAACCCCTTACCCTAAATTCTAACCTTAACCCTCTAACCCTATCCCTAACCCTAACCCTCTAACCCTACCCCTAACCCTAATCCTAACCCTCTAACCCTAACCTTAACACTCTAACCCTAACCCTAACCCTCTAACCCTAACCCTATAACCCTAACCCTCTAACCCTAATCCAAACCCCTAACCCCGAACCCTAAGCCATAACTCTAATCCTAATCCTAACCCTCTAACCCTATCCCCATGACCCTAACCCTCTCACCCTCATCCTAACCCCCAAACGCTAACTCTTACCCTAATCCTCTAACTCTGACCCCCCTAATCCTAACCCAATAACCCTTGAACCCTAACCCTAACCCCCTAACCCCCTAACTTTAGCCCTAGCCATAGCCCTATCCCTAACCCTAGCCCTAACATTAATCCTAACCCCCTAACCCTAAACCTAAACCTAACCCTCTAACCCTATCCGCTAACCCTTTAACCCTAACCCTAACACCCCAACTCTAACCCCTTACCCTATGTATTACCCTTTAACCCTCTAAACCTCTAACCCTAACCTTTTACCCTAACCCTAAACCCTACCCCCAACCCTAACCATATCCCTTGCCCTCTAACCCTAGCACACTAACCCTATTCCTGAAACAAACCTAAACCCCAACCCTAACCCTAACTTCTAACCCCTAACTCTTAACATAACCCTAACCCTATCCCTAACCCTAACCCCAACCCTAACCCCTAACCCTATTCCCTCAACCCCCTAACCCATAAAACTAAATTCTAACCCTAACCCTAACCCTAACCCTGTAACCCTAACCCTCTAACCCTAACCCTAGCCCTCACCCTAACTCTAACCCTAACCTTAACCCTCTATCCCTAAACCTCACACTAACCTTAACCCTCAAACCCTAACCCCAACCCTCTGACCCTAACACCCTTACCCTCTAAACCTGATCCTAACCCTAACCCTATCCAACCCTAAAGCTATCTTTATCTAACCCTAACCCCCTACCCCTAACCCCATAACCCCTTACCCTAAATTCTAACCCTAACCCTCTAACCCTATCCCTAACCCTAACCCTCTAACTCTAACCCGCACCCTTATCCTAACCCTCTAACCCTAACCTTAACCCTCTAACCCTAACCCTAACCCTCTAACCCTAACCCTAACACCCCAACTTTTACCCTTAACCCTAAATCTAACCCTTTAATCCTCTAAACCTCTAACCCTAAACCTAAACCCTAACTCTAAACCCTAACCCTAAACCATAACCCTAACTCCTAACCCCTTACCCTAACCCTTTCCCTAACCCTAACCCTAACCCCAACCCTAATCCCCTAAACCCTAACCCCTAAAACGAAATTCTAACCCTAACCCTAACCCCCTAACCCTAACCCCTAACCCTATAACCCTAACCCTCACCCTAACTCTAACCCTAACACTAACCCTAACCCTCTAACCCTCTATCCATAAACCTAACCCTAAACTTAACCCTCTATCCCTAACCTTAACTCGAACCCTAACCCTATCCTTAACCCTCAAACCCTAACCCCAACCCTCTAACCCTTACCCTTACACCCGAACCCTCTAACCCTAACCCTAACCCTCTAACCCTAAACCTAAACCCTAACACTAAGCACTAACCTTAACCCTCTAACCTTAACCCTCTAACCCTAACCCTAGCCCAAACCCTAACCTTAGCCCTAACCCTCTAACCCTAACTCTAACCGTAACCCCCTAACCATAACCCTCTAACCCTAGCCCAAACCCTTAGACCCTAACTCTAACCCTAACTCTAACCATAACCCTAACCCTCTAACCCTCTTACTCTAACCCTAATCCTCTAACCCTAACCCTAACCCTGTAACCCTAACACACTAACCCTAACTCTAACACTAACAGTAAACCTATCCCTTTAACCCTAACCCTAACCCCCTAACCATAACCCTCTAACCTTCACCCTAACCCCCAAACCCTAACTCTTAACCTCACCCTCTAACTCTAACACCCTAATCCTATACCCCTAACCCTAACCCCCTAACCCTAACCCCTTACTCTAAATTCAAACCTTAAAACTTTAACACTATCCCTAACCCTAACCCTCTAACCCTCTAACCCTAACCTTAACCCTCTAACCCTCTAACCCTAACCCTCTAACCCTAACACCCTAACCCTATAACCCTAACCCTCTAACCCTAACCCAAAACCATACCCCTAACCCCTTACACTAAGCCCTAACTCTAACCCTAACCCTCTAACCCTAACCCTAGCACTAACCCTAACCCTCTAACTCTAAACCTAACCCTAACCCCCTAACCCACAAACCCTAACCCTCTAACCCTAAACCTAACCCTATCTCTAACCCTAAACCTAAACCTGTAACCTACTAACTCTAACCCTAATTCTCTAACCGTAACCCTCTAACCCTAACCCTCTAACCCTTATCTTAACTCTCAAACCCTAACCCCAACCCTCTAACCCTAACCCTCTAAACCGGACCCCAACCCTAAACCCTAACCCTATCCAACCCTAAAGCTATCCCTATCAAATCCTAACCCCCTACCCCTAACCCCTTACCCTAAATTCTAACACTAACCCAATCCCTAACCCTAACCCTCTAAACCTAACCCGAACCCTAATCCTAACCCTCTAGACCTAAACCTAATCTTAACCCTCTAACCCTAAACCTAACCTTAACTCTAACCCTCTAACTCTATCCCTAACCCTGTAACTATAACCCTAACACCCTAACCCTATAACCCTAACCCTCTAACCCTAACTAAAACCCCTAACCCCTAAGCCCTAACTCTAACCGTAACCCTAACCATCTAACCCTAACCCTCGTCCTAACCCTCTAACTCTCACCCTAACCCTAACCCACAAATGCTAACCCTAACCCTCTAACACTAAACCTATAGCCCAACCACCCTAACCCTAACAGTAATCCTAACCCTCTAACCCTAATGCCATAACCCTCTAACCCTCATCCTATCCCCCAACCGCTAACTCTTATCCTAACCCTCTAACCCTAACACCCTAATCCTAACCCACTCACCCTAACCCTCTAACCCTAACCCTAACCTTAGCCCTAACCCTAGCCGTAACACTAACCCTAACCCCTTACCCCCTAACCCTAAACCTAACCCTAACTCTAACCCATCCACTAACCCTAAACCCTAAACCCTTAAACCCCAACTCTAATCCTAACCCCCAGACCCCAACCCTCTATCCCTTAACCTAACACTAATCCCATAACCTTAACCATAACACTAACCCTCTAACCCTAACCCTAACCCTAATCCTATCACTAACCCTAACCCAAACCATAGCCCTAAAACTAACTCTAACCATAGCCGTAGCCTTAGCCCTGACCCTAACCCTAACCCTAACCATAACTCTAACCCCAAACCCTAACCCTATCCAACCCTAAAGCTATCCCTATCTAACCCTATACCCCTAACCCCCTAACCCCTTACCCTAAATTCTAAACTTAACCCTCCAACCCTATCCCTAACCTTAACACTCTAACCCTAACCCCCTAACCCTAACACCCTAACCCTATAACCCTAACCCTGTAACCCTAACTCTCTAACCCTAACCTTAACCCTCTAACCCTAACCCAAACCTCTAACCCCGAACCCTAAGCCATAACTTTAACCCTAATCCTAACCCTCTAACCCTAACCATCAAACTCTAGCCCTAACACTAACCCTAACCCCCTAACCCTAAACCTAACCCTAACCCATCCACTAACCCTAAACCCTTAACCCTAACACCCCAACTCTAACCCTAACCCCCAAACCCCAACCCTCTATCCCTTAACCTAACACTAATCCCATAACCTTAACCATAACCCTAACCCTCTAACCCTAACCTTAGCCCTAAACCTAATCCTATCACTAACCCTAACCCAAACCATAGCCCTAACCCTAGCCCTTGCCTTAGCCCTGACACTAACACTAACCGTAAGCCCTAACCCTAACCATAACTCTAACCCCAAACCCTAACCCTATCCAACCCTAAAGCTATCCCTATCTAACCCTAACCCCCTACCCCTAACCCCCTAACCCCTTACCCTAAATTCTAACCTTAACCCTCTAACCCTATCTCTAACCCTATACCTAACCCTAACCCTCTAACCCTACCCCTATCCCTAATCCTAAGCCTCAAACCCTAACCTTAACACTCTAACCCTAACCCTCTAACACTAACCCTAACACCCTAACCCTAAACCTATAGCCCAACCACCTTAACCCTAACAGTAATCCTAACCCTCTAACCCTAATGCCATAACCCTCTAACCCTCATCCTATCCCCCAACCGCTAACTCTTATCCTAACCCTCTAACCCTAACACCCTAATCCTAACCCACTCACCCTAACCCTCTAACCCTAACCCTAACCTTAGCCCTAACCCTAGCCGTAACACTAACCCTAACCCCTTACCCCCTAACCCTAACTCTAACCCATCCACTATCCCTAAACCCTTAACCCTTAAACCCCAACTCTAATCCTAACCCCCAGACCCCAACCCTCTATCCCTTAACCTAACACTAATCCCATAACCTTAACCATAACACTAACCCTCTAACCCTAACCCTAACCCTAACCCTAATCCTATCACTAACCCTAACCCAAACCATAGCCCTAAAACTAACCCTAACCATAGCCGTAGCCTTAGCCCTGACCCTAACACTAACCCTAAGCCCTAACCCTAACCATAACTCTAACCCCAAACCCTAACCCTATCCAACCCTAAAGCTATCCCTATCTAACCCTATACCCCTAACCCCCTAACCCCTTACCCTAAATTCTAACCTTAACCCTCCAACCCTATCCCTAACCCTAACCTTCTAACCCTAACCCTAATCCTAACCCTCTAACCCTAACCTTAACACTCTAACCCTAACCCTCTAACCCTAACCCTAACACCCTAACCCTATAACCCTAACCCTGTAACCCTAACTCTCTAACCCTAACCTTAACCCTCTAACCCTAACCCAAACCTCTAACCCCGAACCCTAAGCCATAACTTTAACCCTAATCCTAACCCTCTAACCCTAACCATCTAACTCTAACCCTAACTCCCTAACCCTAACCCCTAACCCTAACCTTAGCCCTAACCCTATCCCTAGCCCTAACACTTACCCTAACCCCCTAACCCTAACCCATCCACTAACCCTAAACCCTTAACCCTAACCCTAACACCCCAACTCTAACCCTAACCCCCAAACCCCAACCCTCTATCCCTTAACCTAACACTAATCCCATAACCTTAACCATAACCCTAACCCTCTAACCCTAACCTTAGCCCTAAACCTAATCCTATCACTAACAGTAACCCAAACCATAGCCCTAACCCTAGCCCTAGCCTTAGCCCTGACACTAACACTAACCGTAAGCCCTAACCCTAACCATAACTCTAACTCCAAACCCTAACCCTATCCAACCCTAAAGCTATCCCTATCTAACCCTAACCCCCTACCCCTAACCCCCTAACCCTTACCCTAAATTCTAACCTTAACCCTCTAACCCTATCTCTAACCCTATACCTAACCCTAACCCACTAACCCTACCCCTAATCCTAACCCTCTAACCCTAACCTTAACACTCTAACCCTAACCCTCTAACCCTAACACCCTAACCCTATAACCCTAACCCTCTAACCCTAACCCTCTAACCCTAACCCAAACCCCTAACCCCAAACCCTAAGCCATAACTCTAACCCTAATCCTAACCCTCTAACCCTAACCCTCTAACTCTAACCCTAACCATAGCCATCTAACCCTAACCCACAAACCCTAACCCTCTAACCCTAAACCTAACCCTAACCCTAACCCTAACTCTAACCCTAAACCTAATCCTGTAACCTACTAACCCTAACCCTAATTCTCTAACCCTAACCCTCTAACCCTAACCCTTTAGCCCTACCACCCTAACAGTAACCCTAACTGTCTAACCCTATCCCTATCCCCATGACCCTAACCCTCTCACCCGCATCCTAACCCCCAAATGCTAACTCTTACCCTAACCCTCTAACTCTGACCCCCTAATCCTAACCCACTAACCCTAACCCTCTAACCCTAACCCTTGAACCCTAACCCTAAACCCCTAACCTTAGCCCTAGCTATAGCCCTAACATTAATCCTAACCCCTAACCCCCTAACCCTAAACCTAACCCCTAACCCTCTAACCCTATCCACTAACCCTAACCCTTTAACCCTAACCCTAACACCCCAACTCTAACCCCTTACCCTAAGTATAACCCTTTAACCCTCTAAACCTCTAACCATAACCTCTAACCCTAACCCTAAACCCTACCCCTAACCCTAAACCCTAACCATATCCCTCGCCCTCTAACCCTAGCACACTAACCCTATTCCTGAAACAAACCTAAACCCCAACCCTAACCCTAACTTCTAACCCCTAACCCTTAACATAACCCTAACCCTATCCCTAACCCTAACCCCAACCCTAACCCCTAACCCTATTCTCTCAACCCCCTAACCCGTAAAACTAAATTCTAACCCTAACCCTAACCCTGTAACCCTAACCCCCTAATCCTAACCCCTAACCCTAACCCCCTAGCCCTCACCCTAACTCTAACCCTAACCCTAACCCTCTAACCCTCTATCCCTAAACCTCACCCTAACCTTAACCCTCTAACACTAACCTTAACCCTCAAACCCTAACCCCAACCCTCTGACGCTAACACCCTAACCATCTAAACCTGATCCTAACCCTAACCCTATCCAGCCCTAAAGCTATCTTTATCTAACCCTAACCCCCTAACTCCATAACCCCTTACCCTAAATTCTAACCCTAACCCTATCCCTAACCCTCTAACTATAACCCGTACCCTAATCCTAACCCTCTAACCCTAACCTTATCCCTCTAACCCTAACCCTAACTGAAACCCCTAACCCCTAACCCTAAGCCCTAACTCTAACCGTAACCTTAATCCTCTAACCCTAACCCTAGTCCTAACCCTAACCCTCTAACCCTAAACCTAACCCTAAACCTTACCCTAATCCTGTAATCCTCTTACCCTTACCCTCAATTCTCTAACCCTAACCCTCTAGCCCTAACCCTCTAACCCTAACCCTCAAAACCCTACCACCCTAACCCTAACAGTAACCCTAACCCTCTAACCCTAACCCTAACCCCATAAATCTAACTCTAACCCCCAAATACTGACCCTCTAACCCTAACCCTCTAACCCTAACCCTCTAACCCACACACCCTAACCCTAACCCTATAACCCGAACCCTCTAACCCTAACCCAAACCCAAACCCATACCCCTAACCCCTAACACTAAGCCCTAACTCTAACCCTAACCCTAGCACTAACCCTAACCCTCTAAACCTAACCATAACCCCCTAACCCACAAACCCTAACCCTCTAACCCTAAACCTATCTCTAACCCTAAACCTAATCCTGTAACCTACTAACTCTAACCCTATTTCTCTAACCGTAACCCTCTAACCCTAACCCTCTAACCCTAACCCTTATCTTAACCCTCAAACCCTAACCCCAACCCTCTAACCCTAACCCTCTAAACCGGACCCCAACCCTAAACCCTAACCCTATCCAACCCTAAAGCTATGCCTATCAAACCCTAACCCCTTACCCCTAACCCCTTACCCTAAATTCTAACACTAACCCAATCCCTAACCCTAACCCTCTAACCCTAATCCTAACCCTCTAACCCTAACCTTAACCCTCTAACCCTAAACCTAACCTTAACTCAAACCTTTAACCATCTAACCCTAACACTAACCATAACCCCCTAACCATAACCCTCTAACCCTAACCCAAACCCTCTAACCATAACCCTAACCCTCTAACCCTCTAACTCTAACCCTAATCATCTAACCCTAACCCTGTAACCCTAACCCACTAACCCTAACTCTAATACTAACAGAAACCCTATCCCTTTAACCCTAACCCTAACCCCCTAACCATAACCCTCTAACCCTCACCCTAACCCCCAAACCCTAACTCTTACCCTCACCCTCTAACTCTAACCCCCTTATCCTAACCCCCTAACCCCCTAATCCCTTACTCTAAATTCAAACCTTAACCCTCTAACCCTATCCCTAACCCTAACCCTCTAACCCTCTAACCCTAACCCTAACCTTAATCCTCAAACCCTAACCCTAATCCTCAAACCCTGACCCTCTAACCTTAACACCCTAACCCTTACCCTATAACCCTAACCTTAACCCTCTAACCCTAACCCAAACCCAAACCCAAACCCCTAACCCTAAGCCCTAACTCTAATCCTAACTCTCTAACCCTAACCCTAGCACTAACTCTATCTCTAAACCTAACCCTAACCCCCTAACCCACAAACCCTAACCCTCTAACCCTAAACCTAACCCTAAACCTAACCCTATCTCAAACCCTAAACCTAATCCTGTAACCTAATAACTCTAACCCTAATTCTCTAACCCTAACCCTCTAACCCTAACCCTCTAACCCTAACCTTTATCTTAACCCCCAAACCCTAACCCCAACCCTCTAACCCTAACCCTCTAAACCGGACCCCAACCCTAAACCCTAACCCTATCCAAATCTAAAGCTATCCCTATCTAACCCTAACCCCCTACCCTTAACCCCTTACCCTAAATTCTAACCCTAACCCTCTAACCCAATCCATAACCAAAACCCTTTAACCTTAACCCAAACCCTAGTCCTAACCCTCTAACCCTAACCCTAATATTAACCCTCTAACCCTAAACCTAACCTTAATTATAACCCACTAACCCTAACCCTAGCCCTCTAACCCTAACCCTAACACCCTAACCCTATAACCCTAACCCTCTAACCCTAACCCTCTAACCCTAACTCAAACCCCTAACCCCTAAGCCCTAACTCTAACCGTAACCCTAACCATCAAACCCTAACCCTAGTCCTAACCCTCTAACTCTCACCCTAACCCTAACCCACAAACGCTAACCCTCTAACACTAAACCTAACCCTAAACCTAACTCTAACCCTAATCCTGTAAACCCTCTTACCCTTACCCTCAAGTCTCTAACCCTAACCCTATAGCCCAACCACCCTAACCCTAAGAGTAATCCTAGCCCTCTAACCCTAATGCCATAACCCTAACCCTCTAACCCTCATCCTATCCCTCAACCGCTAACTCTTACCCTAACCCTCTAACCCTAACCCCCTAATCCTAACCCACTAACCCTAACCCTCTAACCCTAACCCTAACCTTAGCCCTAACCCTAGCCCTTATACTAACCCTAAACCCTAACTACCTAAACCTAACCCTAACCCATCCACTAACCCTAAACCCTAAGCCCTTAACCCTAACACCCCAACTCTAACTAATCCCAACTAATCCCATAACCTTAACCATAACCCTAACCCTCTAACCCTAACCTTAGCCCTAAACCAAATCCTATCACTAACCCTAACCCAAACCATAGCTCTAACCCTAACCCTAGCCCTAGCCGTAGCCTTAGCCCTGACCCTAACATTAACCCTAACCCCAAACCCTAACCCTATCCAACCCTAAATCTATCCCTATCTAACCCTAACCCCCTACCCCTAACCCCTTACCCTAAATTCTAACCTTAACCCTCTAACCCTATCCTTAACCCTAACCCGTACCCTACTCCTAACCTTCTAACCCTAACCTTAACACTCTAACCCTAACCCTCTAACCCTAACCCTAACACCCTAACCCTAACCCTATAACCCTAACCCCAACCCTAACCCTCTAACCCTAACCCTAACCCTCTAACAATAACCCAAACCCCTAACCCTGAACCCTAAGCCATAACTCTAACCCTAATCCTAACCCTCTAACCCTAACCCTCTATCTCTAACCCTAGCTATAGCCCCCTAACCCACAAACCCTAACCCTCTAAACCTAAACCTAACCCTAACTCTAACCTTAAACCTAATCCTGTAACCTACTAACCCTAACTCTAATTCTCTAACCCTAAACCTAACCCTCTAACCCTAACCCTTTAACCCTACCACCCTAACAGTAACCCTAACCGTCTAACCCTAACCCTATCCCCATAACTCTTACCTTCTAACCCTCATCCTAACCCCCAAACGCTAACTCTTACCCTAACCCTCTAACTCTAACCCCCTTATCCTAACCCACTAACCCTTACCCTCTAACCCTAACCCCCGAACCCTAACCCTAACCCTAACCCCCTAACCTTAGCCCTAGCAATAGCCCTAACCCTAACCCTAGCCCTAACCCTAACCCTAGCCCTAACATTACCATAAACCCTAACCCCCTCACCCGAAACCTAACCCCTAACCCTAACCCTCTAACCCTATCCGCTAACCCTAATCCTATAACACTAACCCTAACACCCCAGCTCTAACCCTAAGTATAACCCTTTAACCCTCTAAACCTCTAACTCCAACTTCCATTCCTAACCCTAAACCCTACCCCAAACTCTAAGCCCTAAAACCTAAAACCTAACCCTAAACCCTAACCATAGCCCTTGCCCTCTAACCCTAGCATCCTAACCCTATCCCTGAAAAAAACCTAAATCCTAACTCTAACTTCTAAACCCTAACCCTTAACATAACACTATCCCCAACCCTAACCCCAACCCTAACCCCTAACCCTAACCCCCCAACCCCCTAACCCCGAAAAATAAATTCTAACCCTAACCCTGTAACCCTAACCAGCTAATCCTAACCCCTAACCCAAACCTTCTAACCCTAACCCTAACCCTCACCCTAACTGTAACCCTCTATCCCTACACCTCATCCTAACCTTAACCCTCTAACCCTAACCTTAACTCTCAAACTCCAACCCCAACCCTCTAGCCCTAACACCCTTACCCTCTAAACCTGATCCTAACCCTAACCCTATCAAACCCTAAAGCTATCTTTATCTAACCCTAACCCCCTACCCCTAACCCCATAACCCCTTACCCTAAATTCTAACCCTAACCCTCTAACCCTATCCCTAACCCTAACCCTCTAACCCTAACCTGTACCCTAATCCTAACCCTCTAACCCTAACCGTAACCCTCTAACCCTAACCCTCTAACCCTAACCATCTAACCCTAACCTTAACCCTAACCCTAACCCTTAACACCCTAACCCTAACCCTATAACCCTAACCCTCTAACCCTAAGCCACTAACCCTAACTGAAACCCCTAACCCCTAACCCTAAGCCCTAACTCTAACCGTAACCCTAACCCTCTAACCCTAACCCTAACCCTAATCCTGTAACCCTCGTACCCTTACCCTCAATTCTCTAACCCTAACCCTCTAGCCCTAACCCTCTAACCCTAACCCTCTAACCCTACCACCTAAACCCTAACAGTAACCCTAACCCTCTAACCCTAACCCCACAAATCTAACTCTAACCCCCTAATCCTAACCCACTAACCCTAACCCTATCCTTAACCCTCAAACCCTAACCTTAACCCTCTAACCCTAACACCCTCACCCTAACCCCTAACCTTAGCCCTAGCCCTAACCTTATCCCTAGCCCTAACACTAACCCTAACCCCTAACCCTAACCTAACCCCTAACCCCTTAACCCTAACCCTAACACCCCAACTCTAACCATTAACCCTAAATCTAACCCTTTAACTCTCTAAACCTCTAACCATAACCCCTAACCCTAACCCTAAACCCTAACCCTAAACCCTAATCATAACCCGCACCTTCTAACCCTAACACCATAACCCTATCCCTTAAACCAACCCAAACCCTACCCCTAACCCTAAATCCTAATCCTTACCCTAACACTTACCATAACCCTATTCATAACCCTAACCCCAACCCTAACCCCTAACCCCCTAACCCCTAAAAGGTAATTCTAACCCTAACCCCCTAACCCTAACCCCTAACCCTCTAACCCTATCCCTCACCAAAACTCTAACCCTAACACTAAGCCTAACCCTAACCCTCTAACTCTCTAACCCTCTATCCATAAACCTAACCCTAAACTTAACCCTCTAACTCTAAGCTTAACTCTAACCCTAACCCTATCCTTAACCCTCAAACCCTAACCTTAACCCTCTAACCCTTACCCTTACACCCTAACCCTCTAACCCTAACCTTAACCCTCTAACTCTAACCTTAGCCCTAACCCTCTAACCCTAACCCTAACCCTAACCCTAACCCTAAACCCTAACCCTAAACATAACCCCTAACCCATAACCAGAACCCTAACCCTATCCCCTAGCCCCTAACCCTAACCGCTAACCTTTATCCCTAACCCTAACCCTATAACCCTAACCCACTAACCCTAACCTGTATCTAACCCTAACTCTAAGCCTATGTATCTAACCCTATGTATCCAACCCTAACCCAAACCTTAACTCTATCCCTAACCATAAGTATCTAATGCTAACCTTAACCCTAACCCTTAACCATAACCCTAACCTGTATCCCTAGATCTAGCCCCAGCACTAACCCTAACCCAACCCTAACCTAACCCTAAACCTAACACTAACTCTTACACTAGCCGTAATCCCTAACCTTAACCCTAACCTTTGACCTCTGAGGCCACACAAACTGAACGTTTACCTCTGGGGTGGGTCCATGACCAGTTTCCTAAGTCAAAACCCTTCCGTTTGTCTACTCTGTCTAACCCTAACTCTAACCCTAACCCCTAAACCTAAGCACTAACCCTAACCCCCTAACCCTAACCACTAATCCTAACCGTAACCCTAGCCTTAACCCTAAACCTAACCCAACCCTTAGCCCTAACCCTAACCCTAACAATAGCCCTATGCCCTAACCCTAACTCTAACCCCAAATCTTAACCTTATCCAACCCTAAAGCTAACCCTATCTAACCCTAATCCCGCTAACCTTAACCCCCTAACCCCTAACCCTAAATTCTAAGCCTTACTCTCTAACCCTAACACTAACCGCTAACCCTAACCATCTAACCCTAACCCTCACCCTAACTCTAACCCCTAACCCTAAATTCTAAGCCTTACTCTCTAACCCTAACACTAACTGCTAACCCTAACCATCTAACCCTAACCCTCACCCTAACTCTAACCCCTAACCCTAAATTCTAAGCCTTACTCTCTAACCCTAACACTAACCGCTAACCCTAACCATCTAACCCTAACCCTCTAACCCTAACCTTAACACTTTAACCCTGACCCTAACTTTAACCCTAACCTTTACCCTCTAAACCTAACTCTAACCCTAACCCACTAACCCTAACCATAACCCTCTAACCTGAACCCGAACCCTCTAACCCTAACCCTCTAACCCTAACCCTGACCCTAACCCCATAACCCTAACCCTCTAACCCTCAACCTAACCCCGAACCGCTAACTCTTACCCTAACCCTTAAACCCTAACCCCCTAATCCTAACCCACTAACCCTAACCCTCTAACCCTAACACTCTAACCCTAACCTTAGCCCTAACCCTAACCCTAGGCCTAACACTAACCCTAACCCTAATCCCTAACCCAAACCCTCTAACCCTATCCGCTAACCCTAACCCCTTAACCCTAACCCTAGCACCCCAACTCTAACCCTATCCCCCTAACCCTCTATCCCTTAACCTAGCACTAATTCCATAACCTTAACCATACCCTAACCATCTAACCCTAGCCCTAAACCTAATACTGTCACTAATCCTAACCCTAATCATAGCCCTAACCCTAGCCCTATCCCTGACCCTGAAACTAACCCTAAGATCTAACCCTAACCTAAAATGAAATGAAAATGAACATTCTCTCAAAACTTTTATACCTTTTCAGATATCTCCCTATCACACTCTCCAAAACTGTCATTAAAAAATTCAAACTATGATAAATAAATTCATATGGAATAATAAAACTCCTAGAATGGCTAACACGATCCTATATCAGTCACATCGGTCAGGTGGTCTAGGGGTCCCTCAAATCTGGCTATACTATATTACCTGTAGACTTACCCAGACAGTTCAATGGAATATTCCTAACTCCTCAATTCCATGGTTACAGTTTGAAAGTAATTCAGTTCATCCTTTCTACCTCCCAGGCCTATTATGGTCCAATGCTTTACCCATCCGTTCCATCACGTACCGTCACTCCATTGTTTCTAATTCTAAAAAAATATGGAACAAATGTATAAAATATTAGCCTCTTATTTCACACCCTCCCCCTGGTGCCTCCTTTTTAGGTGACCAAAGATTTAACCTTGCCCATCTTTCCCCAAACATTTTTCAATGGTGGATTCACAATGGCTTCACCAAACTTTAAGATTTTTATAAGGCTAAACAATTTACCACCTTTAACACTCTGCAGTCATCTCATAACATTCCTATCTCTGAGCAATACAATTTGAGTACATAAAAACTTTTTATGAGAAACACTATCCTAAACCCTCTAGTTCTTCAATGACCATATTCAAACACATCTGCCTTATAAACCCGAGAGGAAAAGGTCTTATCTCACTAATATATGGGTAACGGAACAGGACACCCCTGACTGGGTACCTCTATTGACGGATGCTCCTAGTGCTTCCCGAGGGGCTCCAAGCACTCCACCAGACACCATAACCACTTCAGACCCCACGAACCGCCGCAGCTTTGTTAGGGTCTCGCAATCTCCTACCAACCCTGGACCTATGACAAGGCTTCGGGTTCCTGTGGGTGAACCTCTCTTTCCCCAGAGAGTGCAGCAGAACAAGCTCTTACACAAGCTCTTACAAGAGCTTAGTGATTCTGTAAGGGAGTATGGAGGACCATAGCAATCCCTTGCAGCAGATTCCCCCAATAAGAGACAAGACTCTAGAGTGAGGGTGAAGAACAAACTCTCTTCTTCTTTATTGAACATGAAACAGACTTATATACAGTTTTCACCCACAAGGTTACCGCCTAGGTGGACCTTGTTGAAGACTGGACGTGATATTCACAATCCAATAGGAACAGAGTTTTACACTCTCATACAGTGTACACAAAAATATACAATGTGGGACAATCCCCCCTCCCCCTTAGCATCCAATCCACATACTGTACCTATAAGTTTCTCTTAAGGCAGACAGACAGAACAATGGGAGGTCATTAACACTTAACAATGAGACAGGGCAATCCACATTCCCACCCAATACACAACAAAAGGAAAACCTGTCTGACATTGAAAGATATGTAATATACACAGCATTTAGGAAGAACATATTTCATGGCAAATGGGAATAAATCTTCATATTCCTATATGGAGATATTGCTGGCAAATATGACCCTCCCATCTGAAGCAATTCAACCCATTAATCATCTGTCTTTAACTTCCAGTGACGGTGAATACTGTCACAATATGTTATGCTGAATACCTCTCCTCATGTTGATAAACTTCCCTATATGCAAAAATGGGAAACAGAACTTAATACCCAATTATCCCCCTCTGAGTGGTCTACAATGTGGACCAACCTGAGAAGGTGCACTAATTCTCTGAACGTCAGAGAGACAGCGGTGAAACTTTTTGCTAGGTGGTATTATACACCGGCTCAATTAAATACATTCTATCCTGATACTTCTCCGGACTGCTTTAGAGGTTGTGCATCCCCAGATACTCTCTCACATATATTCTGGAGCTGCGACAAGCTTTCTCCTACATGGAAAGAGTTATTCACTCTGATTAATAAATTAGCTGCTAAAGACATTTCACTCTCACTTCTCAATTGTCTTTTATTTTATAATATCCCAGACATACAACCCCCCCTTATGCAGTTAATTCACACCATATGTGTTGTCACACTTTGGACTATAGCTTTCCATTGGAAGAAAAATTCTGTACCATTCTCACAGATCTTATCAAGAAATGAAGAAATTAGACTCACGGAAAATATTTTTCACACATTGAATAACACAAATAACCTTTTTGATCTAAAATGGAATCCATGGTTTATTTACAAAAATTCATCAGATGCATAGACTACACGCCTATATATTACCATATCGTACCTTAGTTTTATTCTCTTTTTCAAACGAAATACTCCTACCCATTACTTTCTAATGTTTACTTTTATTTTTATTTATTTATTTTTTATTTTTATTGGAACATTACATTATACAACTATGACACATATATAAAACAACTTGATATGTTTGCCATAATCTAAGGATATAAAAAGTATGACCGTACCAAAGATTGTACAAATAATATTTTGTTTGCTATCTGCAATGTTTTGCTTATATTTGAAAACCGTGTCAGTTTTTGTCATGTAATACGATCTTTGTAATGCAGATTATTTTTTCAATAAAAGTTTGTAATAAAAGTAATACAGGGGAGTCATACCAGGATCAGCCACAAGGAGGCAGCAGAGTGACGGTAATATTATGTGTATAGTAATACAGGGGAGTCATACCAGGATCAGCCACAAGGAGGCAGCAGAGTGTCGGTAATATTATGTGTATAGCAATACAGAGGAGTCATACCAGGATCAGCCACAAGGGGGCAGCAGAGTGTCGGTAATATTATGTGTATAGTAATACAGAGGAGTCATACCAGGATCAGCCACAAGGGGGCAGCAGAGTGTCGGTAATATTATGTGTATAGTAATACAGGGGAGTCATACCAGAATCATCCACAAGGAGGCAGCAGAGTGTAGGTAATATTATGTGTATAGTAATACAGGGGGAGTCATACCAGGATCAGCCACAAGGAGGCAGCAGAGTGTCAATAATATTATGTGTATAGTAATACAGGGGAGTCATACCAGGATCAGCCACAAGGAGGCAGCAGAGTGTCAGTAATATTATGTGTATAGTAATACAGGGGATTCATACCAGGATCAGCCACAAGGAGGCAGCAGAGTGTCGGTAATATTATGTGTATAGTAATACAGGGGAGTCATACCAGGATCAGCCACAAGCCGGCAGCAGAGTGTCGGTAATATTATGTGTATAGTAATACAGAGGAGTCATACCAGGATCAGCCACAAGGAGGCAGCAGAGTGATGGTAATATTATGTGTATAGTAATACAGGGCAGTCATACCAGGATCAGCCACAAGGAGGCAGCAGAGTGACGGTAATATTATGTGTATAGTAATACAGGGGGAGTCATACCAGGATAAGCCACAAGGAGGCAGCAGAGTGATGGTAATATTATGTGTATAGTAATACAGGGGAGTCATACCAGGATCAGCCACAAGGAGGCAGCAGAGTGTAGGTAATATTATGTGTATAGTAATACAGGGGAGTCATACCAGGATCAGCCACAAGGGGGCAGCAGAGTGTCGGTAATATTATGTGTATAGTAATACAGGGGAGTCATACCAGGATCAGCCACAAGGAGGCAGCAGAGTGATGGTAATATTATGTGTATAGTAATACAGGGGAGTCATACCAGGATCAGCCACAAGGAGGCAGCAGAGTGTCAGTAATATTATGTGTATAGTAATACAGGGGAGTCATACCAGGATCAGCCACAAGGAGGCAGCAGAGTGTCGGTAATATTATGTGTATAGTAATACAGGGGTTGTCATACCAGGATCAGCCACAAGGAGGCAGCAGAGTGTTGGTAATATTATGTGTATAGTAATACAGGGGAGTCATACCAGGATCAGCCACAAGGCGGCAGCAGAGTGTTGGTAATATTATGTGTATAGTAATACAGGGGAGTCATACCAGGATCAGCCACAAGGAGGCAGCAGAGTGATGGTAATATTATGTGTATAGTAATACAGAGGAGTCATACCAGGATCAGCCACAAGGAGGCAGCAGAGTGACGGTAATATTATGTGTATAGTAATACAGAGGAGTCATACCAGGATCAGCCACAAGGAGGCAGCAGAGTGTCGGTAATATTATGTGTATAGTAATACAGGGGTTGTCATACCAGGATCAGCCACAAGGAGGCAGCAGAGTGTCGGTAATATTATGTGTATAGTAATACAGGAGGAGTCATACCAGGATCAGCCACAAGGAGGCAGCAGAGTGTCGGTAATATTATGTGTATAGTAATACAGGGGAGTTATACCAGGATCAGCCACAAGGAGGCAGCAGAGTGTCGGTAATATTATGTGTATAGTAATACAGGGGAGTCATACCAGGATCAGCCACAAGGAGGCAGCAGAGTGATGGTAATATTATGTGTATAGTAATACAGAGGAGTCATACCAGGATCAGCCACAAGGAGGCAGCAGAGTGACGGTAATATTATGTGTATAGTAATACAGAGGAGTCATACCAGGATCAGCCATAAAGGAGGCAGCAGAGTGTCGGTAATATTATGTGTATAGTAATACAGGGGTTGTCATACCAGGATCAGCCACAAGGAGGCAGCAGAGTGTCGGTAATATTATGTGTATAGTAATACAGGGGTTGTCATACCAGGATCAGCCACAAGGAGGCAGCAGAGTGTCGGTAATATTATGTGTATAGTAATACAGGAGGAGTCATACCAGGATCAGCCACAAGGCTGCAGCAGAGTGTCAGTAATATTATGTGTATAGTAATACAGGAGGAGTCATACCAGGATCAGCCACAAGGAGGCAGCAGAGTGTCGGTAATATTATGTGTATAGTAATACAGGGGAGTTATACCATGATCAGCCACAAGGGGGCAGCAGAGTGTCGGTAATATTATGTGTATAGTAATACAGAGGAGTCATACCAGGATCAGCCACAAGGCGGCAGCACAGCGAGTGTTCCCATCGTATATTCTAATGCGCATGCCCAAGCCGCCATTTTATACTAATTACAGCGGTCTTCAGAAAGATGGCGGCAGCAGCGGACAGGTTTCAATGTTTAGCCTCTTCCATTTCAGCAAACATAAAGGAGGAAATCCTCCATACAATGGCGGCCTAGCCGTCCTATAGAGCCCGTGGTCATTGTGTGAAAGTTGGAATCCATGCGGTTTATTTTCTCTATAACAAAACTAAGTCAACTTCCAAGTCCAAGAAACCTTATAAACTGTCCAATAAGAAGGGGGGGCGGAGCCTGGAAAACTTCCCCGCACCTGTAAAACACGGCTCCCTATCATGTCCGCAAGGACATGACCACGCCCACCGCAGTGATTGGCTCTCTATTTAACTTCTGACAGGGCAAAACTAACTATGAGAAAAATGTCCGAGACGGCCGCCATATTACTGATGACCAGAGCATTTACTGCTCTCAAAAATGGCAGCTGCCCTGGACATGCGCAGTATACTAAACAGAAATGTCCGCAGCGCCGCCATTTTTCTGAAGACCTAAACAATGTTCTCATCTAAAATGGCGGCGGACTGGGCATGCGCTGTATCTCTTTCAAACACTGCCATCTGCTGGCTGATCCTGGTAGCGCTCACACTGATTTTCAGTACACGGAATATAACTGCTACTCTGCTGCTGCCTTGTGGATGAATGTGGTAGAACTTCGCCTGTCTACGCACACTCTGTGACAGTAAAATGCTGCCATCTGGTGGCTGAACATGGTATGACTCTCCGTATAGAATATTATATTTCCCCAATACAATCCGGGCCGGGAAGGAGCGGGAGGAACAATTCGTCACCTACACAGAAGGCACAATTTTCTTCAGGACCTCCTCATTGTGGAAGCAATAGAAGAATTCTTTATACGGAAAGACTTTTCCTGGGATGTCTGCGGCCGCCATCTTGTTGAAGACCAAAGCTTTATTCTCTACTTTCCAAAATGACAGTGGTGGCTTGGGGGGTGATGCAGTAAATAGGGGAATGGAATGGTTGGGTGATGATGGCCGGGGGGTGTATGGGTGAAGGGGGTGATTTATGGAATAGGGGGTTTAAATGGGGGGTTGATGGAGACTTGGGGGTGCATGGGGGGGGGGTGATGGTTGCCAGGGTGTGTATGGGGAAATAGGGGGATTTAATGGGGGTGAGATGGTTGGGGGGTGTATGGGTGAACAGGATTATGTAGAGTATGGGGGGGGGGGGGTGATGGTGACCAGGGGGTGTATGGGTGATGGGGGAATGGAATGGAGGAGTGATGGTGGCCAAGGGGAGGGGGGGTGATGCAGTAAATAGGGGGATGGAATGGTTGGGTGATGGTGGCCAGGGGGTGTATGGGTGAAGGGGGTGAGTTATGGAATAGGGGGATTGAATGGGGGGGGGGGGGGTGATGGAGACTTGGGGGTGTATGGGTGGGTCAGGGTATCAGTAATGGCGGTGTCTGTAGAATAGTCCAGAATGTAAACTATCACCAGCACTGCATGGTAATAATACAGAAATAGGAGATGTATTGCCCCCCAGACAGTGTGAAATCTCCGGACCCCCCCAGGACAGTGAGATAGAGGGGAGGGATGGGGGTGTAGGGATCCTCCAGACATAGATGGACAGATGAGGACAGTGACATAGATGGGAGGGATGGGGGTGTAGGGGGCCTCCAGACATAGATGGACAGATGAGGACAGTGAGATAGAGGGGAGGGATGGGGGTGTAGGGTACCCCCAGACATAGATGGACAGATGAGGACAGTGAGATAGAGGGGAGGGATGGGGGTGTAGGGGGCCTCCAGACATAGAGGGACAGATGAGGACAGTGAGATAGAGGGGAGGGATGGGGGTGTAGGGATCCTCCAGACATAGATGGACAGATGAGGACAGTGAGATAGAGGGGAGGGATGGGGGTGTAGGGATCCTCCAGACATAGATGGACAGATGAGGACAGTGAGATAGAGGGGAGGGATGGGGGTGTAGGGATCCTCCAGACATAGATGGACAGATGAGGACAGTGAGATAGAGGAGAGGGATGGGGGTGTAGGGGGCCTCCAGACATAGATGGACAGATGAGGACAGTGAGATAGAGGGGAGGGATGGGGGTGTAGGGATCCTCCAGACATAGATGGACAGATGAGGACAGTGAGATAGAGGGGAGGGATGGGGGTGTAGGGATCCTCCAGACATAGAGGGACAGATGAGGACAGTGAGATAGAGGGGAGGGATGGGGGTGTAGGGATCCTCCAGACATAGATGGACAGATGAGGACAGTGAGATAGAGGAGAGGGATGGGGGTGTAGGGATCCTCCAGACATAGATGGACAGATGAGGACAGTGAGATAGAGGGGAGGGATGGGGGTGTAGGGATCCTCCAGACATAGATGGACAGATGAGGACAGTGAGATAGAGGGGAGGGATGGGAGTGTAGGGGGCCTCCAGACATAGAGGGACAGATGAGGACAGTGAGAGGGGAGGGATGGGGGTGTAGGGATCCTCCAGACATAGATGGACAGATGAGGACAGTGAGATAGAGGGGAGGGATGGGGGTGTAGGGATCCTCCAGACATAGATGGACAGATGAGGACAGTGAGATAGAGGGGAGGGATGGGGGTGTAGGGATCCTCCAGACATAGATGGACAGATGAGGACAGTGAGATAGAGGGGAGGGATGGGGGTGTAGGGATCCTCCAGACATAGATGGACAGATGAGGACAGTGAGATAGAGGGGAGGGATGGGGGTGTAGAGATCCTCCAGACATAGATGGACAGATGAGGACAGTGAGATAGAGGGGAGGGATGGGGGTGTAGGGGGCCTCCAGACATAGATGGACAGATGAGGACAGTTGGATAGAGGGGAGGGATGGGGGTGTAGGGATCCTCCAGACATAGATGGATAGATGAGGACAGTGAGATAGAGGGGAGGGATGGGGGTGTAGGGATCCTCCAGACATAGATGGACAGATGAGGACAGTTGGATAGAGGGGAGGGATGGGGGTGTAGGGGACCTCCAGACATAGATGGACAGATGAGGACAGTGAGATAGAGGGGAGGGATGGGGGTGTAGAGATCCTCCAGACATAGATGGACAGATGAGGACAGTGAGATAGAGGGGGAGCTATGGGGGTGTAGGGATCCTCCAGACATAGATGGACAGATGAGGACAGTGAGATAGAGGGAAGGGATGGGGGTGTAGGGATCCTCCAGACATAGATGGACAGATGAGGACAGTGAGATAGAGGGAAGGGATGGAGGTGTAGGGGGCCTCCAGACATAGATGGACAGATGAGGACAGTGAGATAGAGGGGAGAGATGGGGGTGTAGGGGGCCTCCAGACATAGATGGACAGATGAGGACAGTGAGATAGAGGGGAGGGATGGGGGTGTAGGGGGCCTCCAGACATAGATGGACAGATGAGGACAGTGAGATAGAGGGGAGGGATGGGGGTGTAGGGATCCTCCAGACATAGATGGACAGATGAGGACAGTGAGATAGAGGGGAGGGATGGGGGTGTAGGGGGCCTCCAGACATAGATGGATAGATGAGGACAGTGAGATAGAGGGGAGAGATGGGGGTGTAGGGGGCCTCCAGACATAGATGGACAGATGAGGACAGTGAGATAGAGGGGAGGGATGGGGGTGTAGGGATCCTCCAGACATTGATCATCAGAATGAGAATCAGAATCAGAAAGAGGGGAAGGTTGGACAGTTGAACAGGCATGGAATAAGAAGTTGTCCCGGAGAGCTGACAGTCGAGTATTGAGCCCAGCTGTTATTATTTTAGTCCTCAGCCAGTAAAGTAAGAACTCCCAATCTGCATTCTTGGGGTTAGAGGCTCTGGAGATAGGGAAGCCGGTCCTTGGAGATGATAGTCAGGAGGCAGTAATTGCAGACATTGTGTTCAGCTTATTTCTGTCCTCTCAGGGTAACTCCCTGACTTATGATGGTTTTCTCTGACCCAGAATCCTGGCACCTTAGGATGGTCTGTGGAGTGAAGACACTTCTGAGGACAGAGAAGAAAGAAGCTGTGATCTGCCTTCCCTGCAGATGTCAGAGACGTCATCTACAGAGTTCTTCTCCTGGATTGGACTATGGGAGGAAGTGACGGATCTCCATGGACACCCTGTGATGTAAGGTAGGACAATTTTACCTCCACATATCAGATACCAGCCTCCTCACTGCTGATATTCCTGAATTAGTAATGGGACTGAGCAGTGGCTAGGATGTTGTCTCTGACTCAGCCACACTTTCACTCTATACCAGCCTCTTCACTACTGCTAAGTCTGAACAAGCAAAGAAGACTGTGCAGCAGCTAGACATTGACCCGGGCTTCCCCAGCCAATCACACTTCAATACCAGTGCCTCTATAGCGGTGCCTCTATAGCAGTGCCACTTGCTATGGAAGCACACCTGCAGCTCAATCCTGAGCCATGTAATTTGTGTCTATTGACGCACACAGTGCAGCTTGATTCTGTCCCCCACTCTGCTCCCAGGATTTGATAGACATCATCAGGAGCCAATGTCTCCCGCTGCTGCCTCTGTGAGCGGAGAGAGAGGAGAGAGCTGCTGATGACGAGCACAGTGCTGGATCATGAGAGGAATCAAGTATAAGGGGGGAGGGTGGAGCGTGAGGGGGGCAATACAGTTACTCTATCTCAAAAGCATCTGGACTGGGCAGCAGCTTTGTTGTTGGTCCGGCTTTACTCAACCATCAGCACAATACTAAATACCGGACTCTTTGCTGCTGCTCAGTCCTATTTGCATGTTCAAAGATGTTGACTTGGCGTTACTCTGCTACATGCAGACAACGGAAGACCGGCCTCTCTTCTGCTGTGTCTGAACAGACAGGACTGTACGGGAGTGAAGAGGTTGGCATTGCCAGACTCAGCCACATACACACAACAGAATGTCAGCCTCTGTGCTCCTGCACAGTCCTGTTTATTCCAACACAGCAGGAAAGAGGCTGGAATTTATTTGTGTGGATGTGGCTTAGTAAGGCTGGGCAAACATCTTCACTGCTGCACAGTCCCATTTCTTCAGTGACAGCTGCAAAGACATTGCCCCGGCTTTAAGCTGTAATGTTCTGGTACCTCTGGTACCCTTGTTCCATATTTCTCTCTTACTAAATTGCGTCCCATCTTGTTATCCAAGAGACGCATACACCTTTAAGACCGGATGACATCATTGCTGAGCGCCGCTATGAGCGGCTATTTCAATCGCCGGCTTTCTCTCACT
This sequence comes from Pelophylax lessonae, assembly GCF_965119305.1. Classification (NCBI taxonomy): domain Eukaryota; kingdom Metazoa; phylum Chordata; class Amphibia; order Anura; family Ranidae; genus Pelophylax; species Pelophylax lessonae. The sequence continues at coordinate 666,498 of NW_028120140.1, forward strand.
CATTGCTCGTTCAAACCACATGTTCACCGCACCTTCTCCTGTGAAGTCGGAGCTGCTGACATTTCCCTTTGCTGAACTGAAGCCGGAACCTCGCTGCTGATCCGTATCTTGCTACGGGATCACCTCTCTAAAGGACACTGTTACTACTAACCTATCTAAGTGATAAGTACCCCACAGGGGATTCCTTACTAACCAATCTCCTACTGTCATCTACTGCAATTACCAGGACTATCTGTATCTATCTATTCCCTATCATTTGCATAGACAGTTAGCTCTTGGGACTACCTTCAACTATCCTTGCACTAGGTTACTCTGTCTAAGTATACTCCATCTGTGTCCTCTTACCATCTGCACTATACTTGACATCAGAACCTATCTGCTTTACCATCACCTGCAACTCTCCTAATACTACTCTTAGTGCTCACCATACAATAGCCTGTCTCTCATCTATACATTCTCATATGTCCTATCCCTCCACTAAAACATCTGATTGAGTATATGTATATTGCATAACAGGCTGTGCACTGTGATGAAGTCCTGAGAGTTGGATAGGTTTATTCAACAGTATCTCTACAAGACTACTGAGTGTGATAATTCTGCAGCTGTAAATCCATCCACTAACAAAAACGCATGAACGTTACAGATTGAACGAGCCCTAAAAAAAAAAAAATGGATTCAGCAGAATTACCCACTCATGTACTACAATTAAAACAGCAAGTAGATGCATTGATCCTTGCGCTTACAGAGGTACAAAACGAAAATCAGACCTTGAGACAGCAGGTTGGCCGTCTCACACAGCTTTCTGCTACTCAGCCCCGTGAGCCTAAGATAAACCCTCCTCTAGTGTTTTCTGGTGATCGGAGCAAATTTCGTGAATTTAAAAACGCATGTCGATTGCTTTTTTTGTTAAAACCTCTAACCTACACCACTGACCAAATTAAGGTTTGTACCGTCATCTCCTATTTAACGGGTGAACCCCGGGCCTGGGCAGACGCTCTCTTTGAAAAGGATGATCCACTCCTTAATTCTTACCCTTTATTCCTAGTACAACTCGCTAGTTTATATGAAGACCCCAATAAGCAGAGTACCGCTGATACCCAATTACGGGCCTTAAAACAAGGAAGGAGACCTGTTGAAGATTTTGTGGCAAATTTTAAAAGATGGTCCCCTGATTCAGGGTGGAACGACACATCTTTGCGAACGCAGTTTAGACTCGGCCTATCTGAGGCCGTTAAAGACGAGCTCGCCCGAGCGGATTTACCTAGCACTCTAGAGGGACTGATACAGACCAGTATCAATATTGACAGACGACTATGAGAAAGAAAGGCTGAGAAGATGGGCTCACCATTTTCCAGTCCTTCTCGGATGTTGCCTGCTGACCCTACTCCTATGGAAGTAGGAATGATACGCCCACCTCTGACCCTTTCTGAACGTGCCAGGAGGAAAACCGAACATCTTTGCATGTACTGCGCATCCCCGAATCATTTGATAAGCGGCTGTCCCCTTGTCCGCAGAAAAGAGGGTGAGTGTTCAAATGTCTTGCTAGGGGGACTCACAACTTCCTTTTCTAATCCTTATCTTTTTGTTCATTTAACATTGCAGTGGGACCAAACTAGGATCACCACCAAGGCTATGATCGACACAGGATCTTGTGGAAACTACATTGACATTTGTTTTGTCTCCCTTAATAAAATACCTATTGTTTCAAAACCCAAACCTGTCTCCGTTAGTTTTATTAACGGTACCCCTTTATCCTCTGGTCCTATCACCAGTCAGACACAGGCACTCCTTGTAACTGCTGACGAGTCTCATGTGGAGACCACCACCTTTGATGTATTAACTTCACCACATTTTCCAATCATTTTGGGACTTCCCTGGTTACACATACATCAACCAATCATCGATTGGAAAACAAGAACGCTAGCCTTCTCTTCTCACTATTGTGAAACGACGTGTAATCTCCCCACACATGATAGGATCCTGTCTGTAGTGCCGGATGACATTATACCCAAGTGTTATCAGGATTTATCGGAGGTTTTCCTTGAGAAAAACGCTCAAATGCTACCTCCCCATAGGGACTATGATTGTTGTATCGATCTACTCCCTAATAGCAAGTTGCCCTTCGGACATGTTTATCCTCTCTCACAGGATGAACTCTCTCATCTTAAGGAGTATCTGGATGAGAACTTGGCAAAAGGATTCATCCGACCTTCTACTTCCTCCACTGCTGCTGGACTCTTCTTTGTCCGCAATAAGGACTCTAGCCTTAGGCCTATCATTGATTTCAGACAATTAAATGCCATTACAATAAAGGATCATTATCCTTTGCCTCTTATTCCTGAACTTATCGAACAGGTGCGTGGAGCTTCTTTCTTTTCAAAATTGGACCTAAAAGGGGCATACAATTTAATTCGAATCCGTAAAGGGGATGAATGGAAGACGGCATTCAGAACCAGATACGGACTGTTTGAGTACCTTGTAATGCCATTTGGGCTATGTAATGCTCCCGCAGCCTTCCAACGGTTTATAAATGAGATATTCAGAGACTTGCTTGATGTTTGTGTTGTAATATATTTGGACGATATACTTCTCTATTCTCATTCCTTACCTGAGCACATAAAACATGTGAGACTTGTGTTGTCAAGGCTACTTGCACATAACTTATATGTTAAATCAAAAAAATGTTTGTTTCATAAAGAGGAAGTACTATTCCTAGGATATATTATATCTAAAAATGGAATCAAAATGGACATGAGCAAAATATCCTGCATTCTGGATTGGCCTGTGCCAACCACTCGCAAAGCATTACAAAGGTTCCTAGGATTCTCTAACTACTATAGTAAATTCATTAAGAATTTCTCTGCGATTGTGAAACCTCTCACACAACTCACAAGCACGAAGAAACCATTTAATCGGTCAACAGAAGCAAATGGAGCATTCTGTCTGCTGAAATCAAGCTTTACTACTGCCCCCATACTATGCCATCCAGACCCATCCCTTCAATACATCTTGGAGGTAGATGCGTCAAATATGACAGTAGGAGCAGTTCTCTCACAACGACCAACAAACACCTCACCTCTTCACCCAGTTGCTTTCTTCTCAAAGTCATTAAGCAGCCCCGAGGTGAACTACCCAGTAGGTGAGAAGGAGTTACTAGCCATAAAACTGGCGTTAGAGAATTGGCGACATCTACTTGAGGGCACTCAATTGCCAATCCTGATATATACTGATCACAAAAACCTTCAATACCTTAAAACTAATAGAACTCTTTCCCACCGGCAGGTACGGTGGTCGTTATTCTTTCTGAGATTTAATTTTTTAGTGACTTACACACCCGCAGACAAAAATAAAAAAGCGGATGCACTTTCACGACTAGCCGAGAAAGATTGTACCGAGGTTCCCTCAGTTCCTATAATACCACTTGAACGTATTATCGGTGTCGTTCGCTCCCTGAAGGAAGAGATTTTGCACAGCATAGGACTGGACTCACCTCCACCACAACTAACTACTGACGCAAAAGGCTTCCTCTACTACAACGATAAATTATACATACCCCCTACTATGCGAACCAAGATCTTGGAATTGTCGCATGATGTACCTATGGCAGGACATATGGGTATGACTAAAACTTTCAATCTACTTACTAGGCAGTTTTGGTGGCCAGACATGAAGACAACCGTAAAAAAGTTCGTTTCATCTTGTGACATCTGTGCAAGGTCTAAAATTGACAACACGAAACCATCGGGGTTACTTTGTAGTTTACCGATACCCCAGGTTCCGTGGGAAGTGGTATCCTTAGACTTCATAGTGGAACTACCACCTTCCAAAGGATTCAACACCATCTTGGTGTCAGTGGACCATCTGACCAAGATGGCACATTTCACTCCTATCCGAAAACTACCTTCATCCAAACAAACAGCGGAATTGCTTGTGAAACATGTCTTTAAGTTACATGGTATTCCAAAAACACTGCTGTCTGACCGTGGTTCACAATTTATCTCAAAGTTTGGGCTAGCTCTATGTCAGATACTACGAATAGAGCGTAAACTTACTTCTCCCTACCACCCTCAGACCAACGGACAGACAGAGAGAGTTAACCAGTGCATTGAACAGTATCTGCGTTGCTATACTTCGTATCTACAGGACGATTGGGCAGATCTCCTCCCGCTAGCGGAATTCGCCTATAACAACACGACTCATAGCACTACTAAACAAAGTCCATTTTACCTAAATTATGGGTTTCATCCCACACTCCTTTCTCCACGTATCTTGCCATCAAGTAATCCAGTGGCATCTGATTATCTTGCCCAGATAAAGGATTCTCTGGGATTACTCAACAATACCATATCCCATGCTCATAGCCAACAAAAGAAGTACTACGACCTCCGTAGGAAACCCTCTCCCCAATATGCCATTGGGGATCTTGTTTGGCTTTCTACAAAAAATCTGAGATTAAAAATCCCTTGTAAAAAACTTGGACCTCTATTTCTGGGACCTTTCCCAATAGAGAAGCTTATTGGAAAAACTGCAGTACAACTCACATTACCAACGGACCTCAAGATACATCCCATCTTCCATGTGTCGCTACTTAAGCCCCATGTTCCTAACCAAGGAATAAGGCCTACTATCTCACCTCCACCTCCTGTACAAGTGGAAGGTGGAGAAGAATTTGAGATAAAAGAGATTTTGGATTCCCGTTTCCATAGAAGAAGACTCCAGTATCTTGTACGATGGAAGAACTATGGGCCCCAAGATGACACCTGGCTGGATACCTCCGATATACATGCCCCTAGACTGATTTGCAATTTCCACTCGAAATATCCAGAAAAACCAGTTCTAGAGGCCTTCCGGAGCCGGCCTTAAGGGGGGGTACTGTAATGTTCTGGTACCTCTGGTACCCTTGTTCCATATTTCTCTCTTACTAAATTGCGTCCCATCTTGTTATCCAAGAGACGCATACACCTTTAAGACCGGATGACATCATTGCTGAGCGCCGCTATGAGCGGCTATTTCAATCGCCGGCTTTCTCTCACTCATTGCTCGTTCAAACCACATGTTCACCGCACCTTCTCCTGTGAAGTCGGAGCTGCTGACATTTCCCTTTGCTGAACTGAAGCCGGAACCTCGCTGCTGATCCGTATCTCGCTACGGGATCACCTCTCTCTAAAGGACACTGTTACTACTAACCTATCTAAGTGATAAGTACCCCACAGGGGATTCCTTACTAACCAATCTCCTACTGTCATCTACTGCAATTACCAGGACTATCTGTATCTATCTATTCCCTATCATTTGCATAGACAGTTAGCTCTTGGGACTACCTTCAACTATCCTTGCACTAGGTTACTCTAATAAATATAAAAGCGGATCACGGAGCCAAGATCTCCGTCATCTACATTTCATACACCCGCCGCCGCTTTTATATTTATTAGCCAAGATCAGGGAAGTGTCAGGGATAGGAGCGGAGATGACTCATATTGCAGCACAGCTGTTTTATTGTAACCGCCGCAAGTGTAACGTTACACACACTACCGTGATAAATCCATACCCTCGGAGCATGCGCACTTGTCAGGCCCTCGGCTGTTCAATGATGTATCCGGGGCTCTGAGCATGCGCACTGCTACGCTGCTCAGCTGTTCCTGACAGGAACTGACGAGGGTATGGATTTCTCACGTGGTATGCTTTTCTAACGTAATATTATTTTTTTATCATATAATAGGAGGTGCCCTACCAGTTGAAACCACCAGGGGGCATCAGAGTACCGGTAATATTATTTATATAATATAATAGGTGTCCTTCCATTTCTAACCACCAGGGGTCATCCGAGTACCGGTATTATTATTTATATAATATAATCGGAGGTGTCCTTCCATTTCTAACCACCAGGGGTCATCCGAGTACCGGTATTATTATTTATTTAATATAATCGGAGGTGTCCTTCCATTCCTAACCACCAGGGGTCATCCGAGTACCGGTATTATTATTTATATAATATAATCGGAGGTGTCCTTCCATTTCTAACCACCAGGGGTCATCCGAGTACCGGTATTATTATTTATATAATATAATAGGTGTCCTTCCATTTCTTACCACCAGGGGTCATCCGAGTACCGGTATTATTATTTATTTAATATAATCGGAGGTGTCCTTCCATTTCTTACCACCAGGGTCATCCGAGTACCGGTATTATTATTTATATAATATAATCGGAGGTGTCCTTCCATTTCTAACCACCAGGGGCATCCGAGTACCGGCAATATTTTTTTTCATATTATAGGTGTCCTACCATTTCTTACCACCAGGGGCATCAGAGTACCGGTAATATTATTTAAATCATATAATAGGAAGTGTCCTACCATTTCAAACCATTAGGGGCATCAGAGTACAGTAATATTATTTATATCATATAATAGGAGGTGTCCTAGCATTATAAACCACTAGGGGCATCAGAGTACCGGTAATATTTTTTATATCCTATAATAGGAGGTGGTTTACCATTTCAAACCAATAGGGGCATCAGAGTACCGTTAATATTATTATATCATATAATTGAAGGTGTCCTATCATTTCAAACCACCAGGGGAACTCGAGTACCGGTAATCTGTTTTATATTCTATTATAGGAGGTGTCCCAGCATTACAAACCACCAGGGGGCATTAGAGTACCAGTAATATTTTTTATATTTTTTTAGCATATAATAGGACGTGTCCTACCAGTTGAAACCACCAGGAGCATCAGAGTACCGAAAATATGATTTAATAGGAGGTGTTCTTCCATTTCAAACAACCAGGGGCATCAGAGTACCGGTGATAATTTTTAAATCGTATAATAGGAGGTGACCTAGCATTATAAACCACAAGGGGCATCCGAGTATCGGTAATATTTTTTATATCATATTATAGGAAGTGTCCTACCATTTCATACCACCAGGGGCATCCGAGTACCAGTAATATTATTTTATCATATAATTAAAGGTGTCCTACCATTTCAAACCACCAGGGGCACCCGAGTACCGGTAATATGTTTTATATCCTATTATAGGAGGTGTCCGAGCATTACAAACCACCAGGGGGCATCAGAGTACCAGTAATATTTTTTATATCATATTATAGGAAGTGTCCTTCCATTTCACACCACCAGGGGCATCCGAGTACCGGTAATATTTTTTGTATCAAATAATAAAAGGTGTCCTACCAATATAAACCACGAGGGGGCATCATAGTACCGGTAATATTTTTATATCATATAATAGGAGGTGTCCTACCATTATGAGCCACCAGGGGCAGCAGAGTACCGGTAATAATTTTTTTTATCATGTTATCTACCAGTTAAAACCACCAGGGGCAGCAGAGTACCGGTAATATTTTTCATATCATATAATAGGAGTTGTCCTTCCATTTTAAACCAGCAGGGGCATCAGAGTACCGGTAATATTTTTTTATATCATATAATAGTAGGTGTTCTAGCATTACAAACCACCAGAGGCATCAGAGTACCGGTAATATTCGTTATGTTTGGCGTTTTTATTAGAACCCGTGCTTTACAATGAAAGCGGATCAGGATCAGGGTTATGACTTTCGGCCGACATTTTCTTGAAGACCTCCTTTTCTATCGACAATGTCAGCATACATGCACAGTAGTCCGTATACGGCCGCCATTTTGTTGAAGACTAAACAAGTTTTCTAGTAACTACAGTTCGGGTTGTTTGTGTAGCTCCGCCCAGGCATTCTGATTGGTCAATTATCAGTATTGTCCTAAATGTTAGATTATAGATAGCAAATTAGCAAGAGGGGGCATTGACAACTAAATGTAAGAGTAACCAATGAAAAGTTAGGAGGCGACTGCAGAAAAAGCATGTAGGTTTGACGGGGAACTGGTTTCCCATTTGGGTGACGTCATCTTTGTGCGTCCAGGGCTCCCCGGAAGTCAACCGACGCCCATTCCTGAAGTTGGAGAAATGGCGGGAAGGAATGTTATGGTGTGTTTTTAATGTCGTCTTCTTCCGGGTGTGTCGGATAGAGTCTGGGTAAATACGATCTTTTATCCACTCTGTGTTACATATGTGTAACCCCCAATATTGTGACGTATTGAGGAGGACATGTCACCTTCACTGGTCTGTGTGTGAGGAGGGGTGAGGACATGTCACCTTCCCTGATCTGTGTGTGAAGAGGGGTGAGGACATGTCACCTTCCCTGGTCTGTGTGTGAGGAGGGGTGAGGACATGTCATCTTCCCTGGTCTGTGTGTGAGGAGGGGAGAGGACATGTCACCTTCCCTGATCTGTGTGTGAGGAGAGGACATGTCGTGTTCTTGAAGACCTCATTTTCTATCAACAATGGCAGCATACATGCACAGTAGTCCGTATACGACCGCCATTTTGTTGAAGACTAAACACGTTTTCTAGTAACTACAGTTCCGGGTTGTTTGTGTAGCTCCGCCCGAGGCATTCTGATTGGACAATTTTCAGTATTGCCCTAAATGTTAGATTATAGATAGCAAATTAGCTGGAGGGGGCACAGACACCTAAATGTAAGAGAAACCAAAGAAAATGTAGGAGGCGCTTCCTGTAAAAGCATGTAGGTTTGACGGGGATCTGATTTTCAATCTGGATGACGTCATCCTTGTGCGTCCAGTGCTCTCCGGAAGTCCAACGGTGATCAGCCCGGAAGTCGTAAAAATGGCGGGAAGGAATGTTATTGTGTTTTTTTAATGGCGTTTTCTTCCGGGTGTGTCGGATAGAGTCTGGGTAAATATGATATTTTATCCACTCTTTGTTTTCCATCTGTGTAACCCCCAATATTATGAGGTGTTGAGAAGGACATGTCACCTTCCCTGGTCTGTGTGTGAGAAGAGGACATGTCACCTTCCCTGGTCTGTGTGTGATAAGAGGACATGTCATTTTTCCTGGTCTGTGTGTGAGGAGGGGACATGTCACCTTCCCTGGTCTGTGTGTGAGGAGGGGTGAGGACATGTCACCTTCCCTGGTCTGTGTGTGAGGAGGGGACATGTCACCTTCCCTGGTCTGTGTGTGAGGAGGGGTGAGGACATGTCACCTTCCCTGGTCTGTGTGTGAGGAGGGGACATGTCACCTTCCCTGGTCTGTGTGTGAGGAGGGGTGAGGACATGTCACCTTCCCTGGTCTGTGTGTGAGGAGAGGACATGTCACCTTCCCTGGTCTGTGTGTGAGGAGGGGTGAGGACATGTCACCTTCCCTGGTCTGTGTGTGAGGAGAGGACATGTCACCTTCCCTGGTCTGTGTGTGAGGAGGGGACATGTCACCTTCCCTGGTCTGTGTGTGAGGAGAGGACATGTCACCTTCCCTGGTCTGTGTGTGAGGAGGGGACATGTCACCTTCCCCGGTCTGTGTGTGAGGAGGGGACATGTCACCTTCCCTGGTCTGTGTGTGAGGAGAGGACATGTCACCTTCCCTGGTCTGTGTGTGAGGAGGGGACATGTCACCTTCCCCGGTCTGTGTGTGAGGAGAGGACATGTCACCTTCCCTGGTCTGTGTGTGAGGAGGGGACATGTCACCTTCCCTGGTCTGTGTGTGAGGAGAGGACATGTCACCTTCCCTGGTCTGTGTGTGAGGAGGGGACATGTCACCTTCCCTGGTCTGTGTGTGAGGAGAGGACATGTCACCTTCCCTGGTCTGTGTGTGAGGAGGGGACATGTCACCTTCCCTGGTCTGTGTGTGAGGAGAGGACATGTCACCTTCCCTAGTCTGTGTGTGAGCAGAGGAATGTCACCTTTCCCGGTTTGTGTGTGAGGAGGGGTGAGGACATGTCACCTTCCCTGGTCTGTGTGTGAGGAGAGGACATGTCACCTTCCCTGGTCTGTGTGTGAGGAGAGGACATGTCACCTTCCCTGGTCTGTGTGTGAGGAGAGGACATGTCACCTTCCCTGGTCTGTGTGTGAGGAGAGGACATGTCACCTTCCCTGGTCTGTGTGTGAGGAGGGGTGAGGACATGTCATCTTCCCTGGTCTGTGTGTGAGGAGGGTGAGGACATGTCACCTTCCCTGATCTGTGTGTGAGGAGAGGACATGTCGTGTTCTTGAAGACCTCATTTTCTATCAACAATGGCAGCATACATGCACAGTAGTCCGTATACGACCGCCATTTTGTTGAAGACTAAACACGTTTTCTAGTAACTACAGTTCCGGGTTGTTTGTGTAGCTCCGCCCGAGGCATTCTGATTGGACAATTTTCAGTATTGCCCTAAATGTTAGATTATAGATAGCAAATTAGCTGGAGGGGGCACAGACACCTAAATGTAAGAGAAACCAAAGAAAATGTAGGAGGCGCTTCCTGTAAAAGCATGTAGGTTTGACGGGGATCTGATTTTCAATCTGGATGACGTCATCCTTGTGCGTCCAGTGCTCTCCGGAAGTCCAACGGTGATCAGCCCCGAAGTCGTAAAAATGGCGGGAAGGAATGTTATTGTGTTTTTTTAATGGCGTTTTCTTCCGGGTGTGTCGGATAGAGTCTGGGTAAATATGATATTTTATCCACTCTTTGTTTTCCATCTGTGTAACCCCCAATATTATGAGGTGTTGAGAAGGACATGTCACCTTCCCTGGTCTGTGTGTGAGAAGAGGACATGTCACCTTCCCTGGTCTGTGTGTGATAAGAGGACATGTCATTTTTCCTGGTCTGTGTGTGAGGAGGGGACATGTCACCTTCCCTGGTCTGTGTGTGAGGAGGGGTGAGGACATGTCACCTTCCCTGGTCTGTGTGTGAGGAGGGGACATGTCACCTTCCCTGGTCTGTGTGTGAGGAGGGGTGAGGACATGTCACCTTCCCTGGTCTGTGTGTGAGGAGGGGACATGTCACCTTCCCTGGTCTGTGTGTGAGGAGGGGTGAGGACATGTCACCTTCCCTGGTCTGTGTGTGAGGAGAGGACATGTCACCTTCCCTGGTCTGTGTGTGAGGAGGGGTGAGGACATGTCACCTTCCCTGGTCTGTGTGTGAGGAGAGGACATGTCACCTTCCCTGGTCTGTGTGTGAGGAGGGGACATGTCACCTTCCCTGGTCTGTGTGTGAGGAGAGGACATGTCACCTTCCCTGGTCTGTGTGTGAGGAGGGGACATGTCACCTTCCCCGGTCTGTGTGTGAGGAGGGGACATGTCACCTTCCCTGGTCTGTGTGTGAGGAGAGGACATGTCACCTTCCCTGGTCTGTGTGTGAGGAGGGGACATGTCACCTTCCCCGGTCTGTGTGTGAGGAGAGGACATGTCACCTTCCCTGGTCTGTGTGTGAGGAGGGGACATGTCACCTTCCCTGGTCTGTGTGTGAGGAGAGGACATGTCACCTTCCCTGGTCTGTGTGTGAGGAGGGGACATGTCACCTTCCCTGGTCTGTGTGTGAGGAGAGGACATGTCACCTTCCCTGGTCTGTGTGTGAGGAGGGGACATGTCACCTTCCCTGGTCTGTGTGTGAGGAGAGGACATGTCACCTTCCCTGGTCTGTGTGTGAGGAGGGGACATGTCACCTTCCCTGGTCTGTGTGTGAGGAGAGGACATGTCACCTTCCCTAGTCTGTGTGTGAGCAGAGGAATGTCACCTTTCCCGGTTTGTGTGTGAGGAGGGGTGAGGACATGTCACCTTCCCTGGTCTGTGTGTGAGGAGAGGACATGTCACCTTCCCTGGTCTGTGTGTGAGGAGAGGACATGTCACCTTCCCTGGTCTGTGTGTGAGGAGAGGACATGTCACCTTCCCTAGTCTGTGTGTGAGCAGAGGAATGTCACCTTTCCCGGTTTGTGTGTGAGGAGGGGTGAGGACATGTCACCTTCCCTGGTCTGTGTGTGAGGAGAGGACATGTCACCTTTCCTGGTCTGTGTGTGAGGAGAGGACATGTCACCTTCCCTGGTCTGTGTGTGAGGAGGGGACATGTCACCTTCCCTGGTCTGTGTGTGAGGAGGGGACATGTCACCTTCCCTAGTCTGTGTGTGAGGAGGGGACATGTCACCTTCCCTGGTCTGTGTGTGAGGAGGGGACATGTCACCTTCCCTGGTCTGTGTGTGAGGAGGGGACATGTCACCTTCCCTGGTCTGTGTGTGAGAAGGGGACATGTCACCTTCCCTAGTCTGTGTGTGAGCAGAGGAATGTCACATTCCCCGTTCTGTGTGTGAGGAGGGGTGAGGACACGTCACCTTCCCTGGTCTGTGTGTGAGGAGGGGTGAGGACATGTCACCTTCCCTGGTCTGTGTGTGAGGAGGGATGAGGACACGTCACCTTCCCTGGTCTGTGTGTGAGGAGGGATGAGG
>NW_028120139.1:0-313737 GCF_965119305.1 Pelophylax lessonae
TGCATCTCCTTCCGACCCCCCCCTCTGTGCCTCTCCGCATCCCCTTCCCACCCCCCCCTCAGTGCCTCTCTGCATCCCCCTCCCACCCCCCTATGTGCCTCTTCGCATCCCCCTTCCGACCCCCCTATGTGCCTCTCCACATCCCCCTTCTGACCCCCCTCTCTGCGCCGCTCCACATCCCCCTCCAACACCCCCCCCTCTGTGCCTCACCGCATCCCCCTCCGACCCCCCCGCATCCCCCTCTGTGCCTCTCCGCATCCCCCTCCGACCCCCCCCTCAGTGCCTCTCCGCATCCCCTTCCCACCCCCCTCAGTGCCTCTCTGCATCCCCCTCCCACCCCCCTATGTGCCTCTTCGCATCCCCCTTCCGACCCCCCTATGTGCCTCTCCACATCCCCCTTCTGACCCCCCTCTCTGCGCCGCTCCACATCCCCCTCCGACACCCCCCCCTCTGTGCCTCACCGCATCCCCTCCGACCCCCCCGCATCCCCCTCCGACCCCCCCTCAGTGCCTCTCCGCATCCCCTTCCCACCCTCCTCAGTGCCTCTCCGCATCCCCCTCCGATACCCTCTCCGCGCCCCCCACCTGACCCCCTCTTCGTATCCTCCACCATGCCCCCCTCCGACCCCTCCCCTCTCAGAGTGCACACCACAAAAGCACAGAGGGCCGAGGGCAGAGCTCAGAGAACAGAGGGCAGAGAACAGAGGGCAGAGAACAGAGGGCAGAGAACAGAGCGGAGTCTGATAGTTTCCTCTCCCCTCTATCAGAAGTCATCAGACCGGTCAGACCAGCCCAACCTCCCACCTACATAACTTCCCACACACCGCCAACTGACACCATGTATGTGACACTATCAGGTACTGCAAACTGCCTGGGGGAGTTTGGGGGGGGGGGTGGACTGGTCTCTTAGGCTCTGGGGGGAGGGGGGGTTAGACGGGTCTCTTAGGCTCTAGGTGGGGGGGAAGATATCATATCAGACAGAAGCAGACACTGGGACGGATCTGTGAACAATCAGCGGCCAAAGGAAAGAAATGGCAATGAGATGAGTGTGAGCGGCGGGCGAGGATCCAGGTCATGTGACCCCCCCCCACACCCCGAAAACCAACACAGCCAATGGCAATCATAGGTGTATCATGGCGCTCAGCCAATCCTTACACTGGACATCCAGCCGAATTGGTTTGGGTGGAGTGTGGGGGGGGGGGGGTCCTCTAGTTCTACTTTAACCCTTCTGAGAGGCGCCATCAGATTCCTCATTATTTTACCCGGAGTTCCCCTTTAGCCACTTGCGCATGACCCACCCCCCCCCCCTCCAATGACTGGGACTATTCAGTACTGCGCTACTTTATCTGATAATTGCGCGGTCATGTGACCCATTTATATCTTCGTTTTCACCGATTTCTTTTGGCGGGGTTTTATCACCTCTGCTGCGTTTCTATCCCCTCGGCGGCGTTTCTATCCCCTCGGCGGCGTTTCTATCCCCTCGGCTGCGTTTCTATCCCCTCGGCGGCGTTTCTATCCCCTCGGCGGCGTTTCTATCCCCTCGGCGGCGTTTCCATCCCCTCGGCGGCGTTTCCATCCCCTCGGCTGCGTTTCCATCCCCTCGGCAGCGTTTCATCCCCTCGGCAGCGTTTCATCCCCTCGGCAGCGTTTCATCCCCTCGGCTGCGTTTCTATCCCCTCGGCTGCGTTTCTATCCCCTCGGCTGCGTTTCTATCCCCTCGGCAGCGTTTCTATCCCCTCGGCAGCGTTTCATCCCCTCGGCGGCGTTTCATCCCCTCGGCGGCGTTTCTATCCCCTCGGCGGCGTTTCTATCCCCTCGGCGGCGTTTCTATCCCCTCGGCGGCGTTTCTATCCCCTCGGCGGCGTTTCTATCCCCTCGGCGGCGTTTCTATCCCCCTCGGCGGCGTTTCTATCCCCTCGGCGGCGTTTCTATCCCCTCGGCGGGGTTTTATCCCCTCGACAGCGTTTCATCACCTCGGCGGGATTTTTATGATATAAATACATTTTAAAATATAAAAAAAAGAATTTCTGCTATAAAAATATCCAATAAAATTTCTTCATCAGATTCGGGCCACAATGAATTCTCCTCCATGAAATCCCAATAAGTGATTATTGATCGGATTTACATCAATTTATAATAGATCTCTGACTTACTACTGATAATAGTTTGAGTGACAGCTACAAACCATGAGATATATACTGGAATTTTATTTATTTATATACTGGTAATGGTGGCGATCAGCGACTTATAAAGGGACTGTTATATTGCAGCGGACAATCTGACACTAAATGACATCCCCAGTGATCAGTGCTGCATACACTCACCGGCCACTTTATTAGGTACACCTGCTCAGTTGCTCGGTAACACAAATTGCTAATCAGCCAATCACATGGCAGCAGCTACTCAATGCATTTTGGCATTTAGACGTGGTGAAGACGACTTGCTGATCATCAGAATGGGGAAGAAAGGGGATTGAAGTGAATGTAGATTGGTTGTTGGTGGCAGACGGGCCGGTCTGAGTATTTCTGGGATCTCTCGGGATTACAGAGAATGGTGGGAAAAAAAGAGAAAATATCCAGTGAGCGGCAGTTGTGTGAAGGAAGATGCTGTGTTGAGGTCAGAGGGGGGATGGGCAGACTGGTTCCAGATGATAGAAAGGCAACAGTAACCCAAATGGATCCATCCTGCCTTGTATCACTGGTTCAGGCTGGTGGGGGTGGTGCAATGGTGTGGTAATGGTTGGTTCAGGCTGGTGGTGTAATGGTGTGGGGGAGGGGGGGTGGGGAGTAATGGTTCAGGCTCAGGCTGCTAGTGGTGTAATCGCGTGGGGGGGGGGGGGGTTAACGGTTCAGGCTGGTTGTAGTTGTGCAATGGTGTGGTAAACAGTGCAGGCTGGTGGTGGTGCAACGGTGTGGAGGGGGAGGGGGTTAATGGTTCAGGCTGGTGGTGGTGGTGGAGGTGTAATGGTGTGGGGGAGGGGGGGGGGTACAGACAGTTGTAGACAATACCGGTGCTCTGGCAGAATGCACCAATCCTTAACACAGAACAGAAAGTTTCCTCTACTTTGGAATCAGGTCACCCACATCCAGCATCAGCAGAGGACTCATCGCCTAATTACCCCGGAGACCGGACTGCCCTCACCGCTCATCACACTGCATGGAAGAGAGGAAAACAATCGTCTGGATGAGATCCAGGGCCGGGCTCAGCGCCAGAAAACCTTCTACCAATAGAGGACAAGGAAAGAAAAATACAATAATATCCCAACAGAGAGGAGACCACAGACCATAATATCCCGACAGAGAGGAGGCCACAGACCATAATATCCCGACAGAGAGGAGGCCACAGACCATAATATCCCGACAGAGAGGAGGCCACAGACCATAATATCCGACAGAGAGGAGGCCACAGACCATAATATCCCGACAGAGAGGAGGCCACAGACCATAATATCCCGACAGAGAGGAGGCCACAGACCATAATATCCCGACAGAGAGGAGACCACAGACCATAATATCCCGACAGAGAGGAGGTCACAGACCATAATATCCCGACAGAGAGGAGGTCACAGACCATAATATCCCGACAGAGAGGAGGCCACAGACCATAATATCCCGACAGAGAGGAGGCCACAGACCATAATATCCCGACAGAGAGGAGACCACAGACCATAATATCCCGACAGAGAGGAGGTCACAGACCATAATATCCCGACAGAGAGGAGGCCACAGACCATAATATCCCGACAGAGAGGAGGCCACAGACCACAATATCCCGACAGAGAGGAGACCACAGACCATAATATCCCGACAGAGAGGAGGTCACAGACCATAATATCCCGACAGAGAGGAGGTCACAGACCATAATATCCCGACAGAGAGGAGGTTACAGACCATAATATCCCGACAGAGAGGAGGCCACAGACCATAATATCCCGACAGAGAGGAGGCCACAGACCATAATATCCCGACAGAGAGGAGATCCCAGACCATAATATCCCGACAGAGAGGAGGTCACAGACCATAATATCCCGACAGAGAGGAGGTCACAGACCATAATATCCCGACAGAGAGGAGGTCACAGACCATAATATCCCGACAGAGAGGAGGTCACAGACCATAATATCCCGACAGAGAGGAGGTCACAGACCATAATATCCTGACAGAGGAGGTCACAGACCATAATATCCCGACAGAGAGGAGGTCACAGACCATAATATCCCGACAGAGAGGAGGTCACAGACCATAATATCCCGACAGAGAGGAGGCCACAGACCATAATATCCCGACAGAGAGGAGGTCACAGACCATAATATCCCGACAGAGAGGAGGCCACAGACCATAATATCCCGACAGAGAGGAGGCCACAGACCATAATATCCCGACAGAGAGGAGATCCCAGACCATAATATCCCGATAGAGAGGAGATCCCAGACCATAATATCCCGACAGAGAGGAGGCCACAGACCATAATATCCCGACAGAGAGGAGGCCACAGACCATAATATCCCGACAGAGAGGAGATCCCAGACCATAATATCCCGACAGAGAGGAGGTCACAGACCATAATATCCTGACAGAGGAGGTCACAGACCATAATATCCTGACAGAGGAGGTCACAGACCATAATATCCCGACAGAGAGGAGGTCACAGACCATAATATCCCGACAGAGAGGAGATCCCAGACCATAATATCCCGATAGAGAGGAGGTCACAGACCATAATATCCCGACAGAGCTGATTGTACCATGTATGGTAATCCCATAGGTGAAGGTGAACTCTTCATCCCTACCTATGAAAGAAAAATCCCTCCTACACCGGTGTCCCCATCAGAAGAATCCCCTCACTTCCTGTTCTGGTGACCATGGAGGCACACAGCCCGGAGAGGGGTCCCAGCTCCGCCCTCTCAGGGGTGAAGGGTCAGGTATTGGGAGCGTTGAGTGAGATTTGTAATAGACCGGCACCACAATCCATCCAATAATAAAGAAGATAAATATTTCTACTTGTTTGCTGTTCCTTATTTCTGGGACTGTTCCATGTTCGGGGTAGGGATGGGGGGATGGGGTAGGTATGGGGGGATGGGGCAGACTAAACTAAAATTGAAACGGCAGCAAAGGAAAAATCAGGTCTTCTGCTTCACCAAGCAGAGCAGTGTAAATCTCAGGCCTGCATGGACGCAGACCCCTCTGTCAGTAAAGGCAGTGATAGGATCAGACTTTTTCATGGAGCGCCGGTCATGCGGGTGAAGTCAGCACATCAGGAAGATTCTCCCACAACCACAATCTGATTTTCATCTGGAAATGTGAAATACGGAACAGCAAGGAGGAGACGAGCGTCCATCCTTCTCACATATCATTATACCCTGAGGTCACATGACTCCATCTCTCCAACAGGACGGCGCCATCTCTGTATTACTACATGGGGCACCAAGTGAAGAGGGAAGAGTATACAGTAAGGAAAAAGGGGGGGGGGGGGGGTAGAGGGAGGAGTATACAGTAAGGACGGGGGGGGTAGAGGGAGGAGTATGGGGGGGGGGGGGTAGAGGGAGAAGTATAGGGGGGGGGGTAAAGGGAGGAGTATATGGAGTATACGTGGCCTGCAATAAGAAGATCCCATTAGTGACCCCCAAGGGCGATACGAAGGATCCAATTAGAGAGATATTCATAGATGGAGGATAAAAATTCCTCCATCCCGGAACACCGGGGACAATCCGGAAATATCTCCAGATAAGAATTGGAGCAACTGTTGTGTTATCCGGCCGGATTCTTCCAACTACGGGAGGCTGGGAGAACGAGACAGACCCCCCCCCCCCCGGTGACCGACCACCAGGACCAAGAGGACAAGACAGACCCCCACTTCAATCCAACCGCCTCCCATCCAATGCTCTACCATCCAACCAACTCCCATTCAATGCTCTACCATCCAACCGCCTCCCACCCAATGTTCTACCTTCCAACCAACTCCCATCCAATGTTCTACCTTCCAACCAACCTCCCATCCAATGCTCTACCATCCAACCAACTCCCATCCAATGCTCTACCATCCAACCAACTCCCATCCAATGCTCTACCATCCAACCGCCTCCCACCCAATGTTCTACCTTCCAACCAACTCCCATCCAATGTTCTACCAGCCAACCGCCTTCCATCCAATGTTCTACCAGCCAACCGCCTTCCATCCAATGCTCTACCATCCAACCGCCTCCCACCCAATGTTCTACCTTCCAACCAACTCCCACCCAATGTTCTACCATCCAACCGCCTTCCATCCAATGTTCTACCAGCCAACCGCCTCTCACCCAATGTTCTACCATCCAACCGCCTCCCATCCAATGTTCTACCTTCCAACCGCCTCCCATCCAATGTTCTACCAGCCAACCGCCTCCCATCCAATGTTCTACCAGCCAACCGCCTCCCATCCAATGTTCTACCATCCAACCGCCTCCCATCCAATGTTCTACCATCCAACCGCCTCCCATCCAATGTTCTACCAGCCAACCGCCTCCCATCCAATGTTCTACCAGCCAACCGCCTCCCATCCAATGTTCTACCAGCCAACCGCCTCCCATCCAATGTTCTACCAGCCAACCGCCTCCCATCCAATGTTCTACCAGCCAACCGCCTCCCATCCAATGTTCTACCATCCAACCGCCTCCCATCCAATGTTCTACCATCCAACCGCCTCCCATCCAACCGCCTCCCATCCAATGTTCTACCTTCCAACCGCCTCCCATCCAATGTTTCTACCAGCCAACCGCCTTCCATCCAAATGTTCTACCAGCCAACCGCCTCCCATCCAATGTTCTACCTTCCAACCGCCTCCCATCCAATGTTCTACCAGCCAACCGCCTCCCATCCAATGTTCTACCAGCCAACCGCCTCCCATCCAATGTTCTACCAGCCAACCGCCTCCCATCCAATGTTCTACCAGCCAACCGCCTCCCATCCAATGTTCTACCATCCAACCGCCTCCCATCCAATGTTCTACCATCCAACCGCCTCCCATCCAATGTTCTACCATCCAACCGCCTCCCATCCAATGTTCTACCTTCCAACCGCCTCCCATCCAATGTTCTACCAGCCAACCGCCTTCCATCCAATGTTCTACCAGCCAACCGCCTCCCATCCAATGTTCTACCTTCCAACCGCCTCCCATCCAATGTTCTACCAGCCAACCGCCTCCCATCCAATGTTCTACCAGCCAACCGCCTCCCATCCAATGTTCTACCAGCCAACCGCCTCCCATCCAATGTTCTACCAGCCAACCGCCTCCCATCCAATGTTCTACCATCCAACCGCCTCCCATCCAATGTTCTACCATCCAACCGCCTCCCATCCAATGTTCTACCTTCCAACCGCCTCCCATCCAATGTTCTACCATCCAACCGCCTCCCATCCAATGTTCTACCAGCCAACCGCCTCCCATCCAATGTTCTACCATCCAACCGCCTCCCATCCAATGTTCTACCAGCCAACCGCCTCCCATCCAATGTTCTACCATCCAACCGCCTCCCATCCAACCGCCTCCCATCCAATGTTCTACCAGCCAACCACCTTCTATACAAATACACAGCAGCTGACAGTGCCAACGTCTCATCTCAGAGAGAATCTTTATCAAACATAAACTTGTCTTCCTCCGCAGTGACTCCGGACTTCCTCCTCCCCACCAACGTATATTCATAGCCCGAGCCACGAAAACCTCGACAGACAACTTCAGTTATAGAAGACCGAGTATATATATATATATATCTATAATCCGACCATCCTCCAATCCAACATAGAATTCTTATTATTAGAGTCACCTCTCCCCCCTATATCATCAACCATAGCACCCCACACACCCCAAAATACCGACTTCATTTACATTGTAAATACTGGAGAGTCCCTGAAAAATCCCCCCCATCCCTGTGCTGAGTTCCCGGGTCTGTACCCCCGCTGTGCCCATTATGAGGGGTTCCCTCCATCCCTGTGCTGAGTTCCCGGGTCTGTACCCCCGCTGTGCCCATTATGAGGGGTTCCCCCCATCCCTGTGCTGAGTTCCCGGGTCTGTACACCCGCTGTACCCATTATGAGGGGTTCCCACCATCCCTGTGCTGAGTTCCCGGGTCTGTACCCCCGCTGTGCCCATTATGAGGGGTTCCCCCCATCCCTGTGCTGAGTTCCCGGGTCTGTACCCCCGCTGTGCCCATTATGAGGGGTTCCCACCATCCCTGTGCTGAGTTCCCGGGTCTGTACACCTACTGTGCCCATTATGAGGGGTTCCCTCCATCCCTGTGCTGAGTTCCCGGGTCTGTACCCCCGCTGTGCCCATTATGAGGGGTTCCCACCATCCCCTGTGCTGAGTTCCCGGGTCTGTACACCTACTGTGCCCATTATGAGGGGTTCCCTCCATCCCTGTGCTGAGTTCCTGGGTCTGTACACCCGCTGTGCCCATTATGAGGGTTCCCACCATCCCTGTGCTGAGTTCCCGGGTCTGTACACCTACTGTGCCCATTATGAGGGGTTCCCACCATCCCTGTGCTGAGTTCCCGGGTCTGTACCCCCGCTGTGCCCATTATGAGGGGTTCCCACCATCCCTGTGCTGAGTTCCCAGGTCTGTACACCCGCTGTGCCCATTATGAGGGGTTCTCACCATCCCTGTGCTGAGTTCCTGGGTCTGTACACCTACTGTGCCCATTATGAGGGATTCCCACCATCCCTGTGCTGAGTTCCCAGGTCTGTACACCCGCTGTGCCCATTATGAGGGGTTCTCACCATCCCTGTGCTGAGTTCCTGGGTCTGCAGGGACAGGAATGATGGAAGAAGTCCTGGAAGGAATGTGACCTGGTTGTACACTGGAGGTCACATTTTATGAGGGGGGGGGGTGCAGTAGTCAGGAGGAGCAGTGATCTGGGGGGGGGGGGGTAGTAGTAGCCCCTGGAGGTGGATGGTGAGAGTTGTACAAGACCCCCCCCCCCCGTACGGTGGCTCGGGTTGTAGGATGACTCGGCGCTGTGTACGGATCTCCATGGTGACGGCGGTAGTCGGGGATAAAGTTACGATGACATTAATAGCCGGGCTGACACTGTGGCGGGATGTAAGGGAGCACAGAGTAACAGTCACTTCAGAGACTACAGTGCCGGGCGATCGTTACCAGGGGAGTCTACAGTGCCGGGGCGATCGTTGCCAGCGGAGTCTACAGTGCCGGGCGCTCGTTGCCAGCGGAGTCTACAGTGCCGGGGCGATCGTTGCCAGGGGAGTCTACAGTGCCGGGGCGATCGTTGCCAGGGGAGTCTACAGTGCCGGGCGCTCATTCCCAGCAGAGTCTACAGTGCCGGGGCGATCGTTGCCAGGGGAATCTACAGTGCCGGGCGATCGTTGCCAGGGGAATCTACAGTGCCGGGGCGATCGTTGCCAGGGGAGTCTACAGTGCCGGGGCGATCGTTGCCAGGGGAGTCTACAGTGCCGGGGCGATCGTTGCCAGGGGAATCTACAGTGCCGGGGCGATCGTTACCAGGGGAGTCTACAGTGCCGGGGCGATCGTTGCCAGGGGAGTCTACAGTGCCGGGGCGATCGTTGCCAGGGGAGTCTACAGTGCCGGGGCGATCGTTGCCAGGGGAGTCTACAGTGCCGGGGCGATCGTTGCCAGGGGAGTCTACACAACTCTCTGCCCCATCATCCAATTATTCCCGTGTGTTGTCACCCCCCTCCCCCCATACAGGCGGTTGCCGGGGTAACAGACAGACCCCTGAGGGACAGACGGGGGAAATTTGTTTGCACTAATGATGATCTGGCAGAGGAATCTACAAGTCAGAACTTCATTCCGAATAGCAGAAGCTGAATCCAGATATTCACCCGGGGCGATGCGAGTCCTGGCACCGCACTGCCTGCCGTCTCCTAAAAAACAAGTGGCTTCTCTGGAAAAGGTGGAACATTCCGGAGGTCAGAGGAGAGAAGCCGAGGAATGTGAACCAACGACATGCCTGTCACTGACCCCGCCGCCTACATGAAGGCCACACATGTCACCTCTGTAATGGTGACAACTGGGGGGGGGGGGATGGGCTGATACAGGAATGAAAAGGTCAGCAGTTAGGTGGAGGCCGAATAGAGACTTTCCTGAGTTTTCAGGGATCTCCTAGAGGAGGACATAGTAAGAGATGGCCAGACACCGATTGGGGTAGAGAGTTCCAGAGATTCGAGAGAAGTCCTGGATATGAGCATGGGATGAGACAAGGAGGCCAATGGAGGGACTGGCAGAGAGGGGTGGAGGACACTGAGTGGAGGCCAGTGGAGGGATTGGCAGAGAGGGGTGGAGGACACTGAATGGAGGCCAGTGGAGGGATTGGCAGTGAGGGGTGGGTGGAGGACACTGAATGGAGGCCAGTGGAGGGATTGGCAGAGAGGGGTGGAGGACACTGAATGGAGGCCAGTGGAGGGATTGGCAGTGAGGGGTGGGTGGAGGACACTGAATGGAGGTCAGTGGAGGGATTGGCAGAGAGGGGTGGAGGACACTGAATGGAGGCCAGTGGAGGGATTGGCAGTGAGGGGTGGGTGGAGGACACTGAATGGAGGCCAGTGGAGGGATTGGCAGTGAGGGGTGGAGAACATTGAATGGAGGCCAGTGGAGGGATTGGCAGTGAGGGGTGGGTGGAGGACACTGAATGGAGGGCAGTGGAGGGATTGGCAGTGAGGGGTGGGTGGAGGACACTGAGTGGAGGCCAGTGGAGGGATTGGCAGTGAGGGGTGGGTGGAGGACACTGAATGGAGGGCAGTGGAGGGATTGGCAGTGAGGGGTGGGTGGAGGACACTGAGTGGAGGCCAGTGGATGGATTGGTGGTGGTAGATTGGGTCTCCTCGGAGTCTGGAGGTAGAGGAGGAACGGGGGATGGGTCTGAGGTTGGGGTTTGGTAATTTCTGATGAATACATTCAGTATTGTCTGCAAACACAACTAGGAGCTCACAATTCATTATACGAGGTGAGGAAGCAAAACACCCCCCCCCCCCCCTCCGGTGAGAGTAGCGTCTCCAGCTGTCCCCGGTGACACCATCAGGGAAAGGAGCGTCTCCAGCTGTCCCCGGTGACACCATCAGGGAAAGGAGCGTCTCCAGCTGTCCCCGGTGACACGGAGCCATGTGCTGCAACCTGTCACTGTCATAGAGAAACACTGAGGAACACAACCCTCATCATCCCTCAGAAATGACTGCAGACACCTCCACAGCCAGCAGATGGAGAGGGCAATGAGTGGGTTGGTGACATCACACAGACAAGGTCCAATGTTGTCACCATCAGGAGCCCCGCCCTGAGAAATGTCATGCAGCCACCAGCACGGAGGGGTCCACAAAGGATGGTGATAAATAGGGGTCCCATTACTCTTCCCAACCATCTGCTCAGCCCCGAACCCAGAAGGACCCCTTTCTGTACCCCTTAGCTGACCCATTCCCCAGCAAACAACCCCCCATCATCCAACGTTTTGGCGGCCTCCGTCAGCAGCAATGAATAGAGTGGGGGGGGGGGGGGGTTCAGAGAAGAACTTCCTCCAGAAGATTCCTGGTGAACCAAAATCCCAACTTCAGTCCCCGAAATAAAGACTCCGCCATGTTCCGAGGACAAAGGTCGTGGTGACAGCACAGTACAGACTGTGACCCAGGAGATCCACGAGATCTCCCCACAGACAGCTCCAACCCGAGGTCCCCACAGACAGCTCCAACCAGAGGTCACCACAGACAGCTCCAACCAGAGGTCACCACAGACAGCTCCAACCCGAGGTCCCCACAGACAGCTCCAACCCGAGGTCCCCACAGACAGCTCCAACCCGAGGTCCCCACAGACTGCTCCAACCCGAGGTCCCCACAGACAGCTCCAACCCGAGGTCCCCACAGACAGCTCCAACCCGAGGTCCCCACAGACAGCTCCAACCCGAGGTCCCCACAGACAGCTCCAACCCGAGGTCCCCACAGACTGCTCCAACCAGAGGTCACCAGACAGCTCCAACCCGAGGTCCCCACAGACAGCTCCAACCAGAGGTCACCACAGACAGCTCCAACCAGAGGTCACCTAAGACATTTGGATGCAGAGAATTCCATAGAGCGGGGGTCTCCAAACTGCGGCCCAAGGACCAGATGTGGCCCTTCGCTAGCCTTTATCTGGCCCTTGGGGCGCTATTCCTCCCACTGACACCAACAATGGAGCACGATTTCTTCCCCTGATACCAATGATAGGATACTATTCCTCCTACTAATAGGGGCAATGTTCCTCCTTCTATTGGACCATCAACCCTGAGGCCATATTTGTTCTCATGGGACATTTTCTGCCTCCGCTGGGCACAATCTGGCCCTCCTAAAGTCTGAAGGACAAAAAACTGGCCCTTTCTTTGAAAAGTTTGGAGACCCCTGCCATAGAGGAACCCAAGAGAAAAGCCATGAGTAGGGACAACACAAAATGGGACCCAGCAGATCCATGACTTGTCTGTGGTGACAACACTCCAACCAGAGATCACCATGGACATTTGGATCTGAAGGATTGATTCCGTAGGGGAATGCCAACGAGAAGCCATGAGTGGAGAGAACAGAATGTGACCTCAGAAATCTGTGGTGACAACATCTAAAACTCCAACCTGAGGTCACCATGGCCATTTGGGTCGGGAGTATTTCACTGGGGAGCCCCAACAAGAAATCATGAGAGGGGACACAACAGAAGACGTCTGCAGTGACAACACCTAGGAGATACATGGCCAAGCTATCTGTGGTGGGGTCACCATGGACCTATGGGTACAGAGAATTCCATAGGGGAACCCAAGAGAGAAGCCAAGAGTAGGAGAGCACAAGAGGTGACCCGGGAGAACCGCGAGTGAGCTTTCTGTAGTGACAACACCTTGAACTTCAACCTGAGGTCACCATGGGCAATACGACGCTGGAGCTCCAACGAGAAGCCATTAGTGGAGACAACAGAATGTGACCTCAGAAAGCCATGACAGAGTTCTCTGTAGTGACAACACCTAGGAAATCCATGACAAAGTTGTCTAAAAGTAACACCCAGGAGATCCATGGCCAAGCCCTCTGTGGTGACAACACCTGTAACACCAATCAGAGGTCATTAGGGACGTTTGGATCCAGAAACTTCATATGCAAGCCCCAAGGAGGCAGAGCATCGAATGTGACCTGGGGGGATTCATGACAGAGCTGTGTGTAGTGAAAACACATGGAGGCCCAACATGTGGAGCCTCAACCTGAGGTCACATTGGACATCTGGGTCTGAAGGATTTCCTTGGGAGCCTCAACAAGAAACCACGAGTGGAGCCACAACAGAAGACGTCAGTAGTGGCAACCCCTAGGAGATTTATAGCCAAACTATCTGTGGTGACAACAGTTAGAACTCCAACCTGAGGTCATCCTGGACATCTGGATCCAGAGGATTCCATACGCAAACCCCAAGGAGAAGCCATGAGTAGGGAGAGCATAGAATGCGACCCGGGAGATCCATGACTGAGCCGCCTGTAGTGAAAACACATGGAGCTCCAACCTGAGGTCACCATGGACATACGACGCTGGAGCTCCAACCTGAGGTCACCATGGACATACGACGCTGGAGCTCCAACCTGAGGTCAACATGGGCATACGACGCTGGAGCTCCAACCTGAGGTCACCATGGACATACAACGCTGGAGCTCCAACCTGAGGTCACCATGGACATACGACGCTGGAGCTCCAACCTGAGGTCACCATGGGCATACGACGCTGGAGCTCCAACCTGAGGTCACCATGGACATACGACGCTGGAGCTCCAACCTGAGGTCACCATGGGCATACGACGCTGGAGCTCCAACCTGAGGTCACCATGGGCATACGACGCTGGAGCTCCAACCTGAGGTCACCATGGGCATACGACGCTGGAGCTCCAACCTGAGGTCACCATGGACATACGACGCTGGAGCTCCAACCTGAGGTCACCATGGTCATACGACGCTGGAGCTCCAACCTGAGGTCACCATGGGCATTTGGATCTGGAGGATTCCATAAGGGAGCTCCAACAGGAAGCCAAAAGTGGGGACACCACAGAATGTGACCAATGATCGAAGGCTTATCTGTGGTGACAACACCTAGATCTCCAATGAGGAGGTCACCATGTAGATTTGGATGTGGTGGAGCCCCAGAGAGATGCCATGTACAAGGACAGCATAGAAAGAGAATGAGGCCGGTACACTGCAAGGGTCACACATCACAGGAAGGGAGGGCGATGGGGAATCCAAAGTCCTGGTCTCCATACATCGTCCATAATTCTACTATAGAATAAAGATCTGAATATAAAAAGCCGGGTGCACTGGGCTCTCTAGGGAGCGTTTCTATACAGCATGGTGCCCGGTGCTGGGGGTGCCCAGGATCAGAGCTTGCAGCCAAGACTTGTCCAGCCCCACCAAGAGGGGAATAAGAAGGAGCTCCGGTGTACGGAGGTAAGCAGCGGTATCTCAGCACTGAGAGTCGCCCATCACTCAGTCATGTTCCTTCACATTTGGCGCAGATCCAATCACCTCCTCACCTCCCAGACACATCCTGGTTGGCTGACGCTGAAGTCACATAATCACCACATTATCGGTGCTCCAGCAGGCAATCAGTATGAGCAGGGAGATTAAAGGTTCAAAGTGCCCTGAGTCCTGGGAGGGGGAGGGGGGGGGATCTCCTTTTAGGAAGGCCAGTCCTGAAATTCCATAGACCCTGGGGCACCCCCCACAGCCCAACACCCCAAAACGTATGCACAGAAAGATTCACTGCTATTAAAGTTTGTGAAGATTCATCCCGGAAGGGTCTCCCCGTGACCCAAGGAATCCAGTAAAAGGGTCTCCCCAAGGATCCGCTGGAAGCGTCTCCCAGTTATCCCCAAGGATCCGCTGGAAGCGTCTCCCAGTTATCCCCATGGATCCGCTGGAAGAGTCTCCCCGTTATCCCCAAGGATCCGCTGGAAGAGTCTACCCATTATCCCCAAGGATCCGCTGGAAGAGTCTCCCCGTTATCCCCAAGGATCCGCTGGAAGAGTCTACCCATTATCCACAAGGATCCGCTGGAAGCATCTCCCAGTTATCCCCAAGGATCCGCTGGAAGAGTCTCCCAGTTATCCCCAAGGATCCGCTGTAACTCCAAGAACCTGGTAGAAGCGTCTCCCCGTGACCCCGAGAATCTGAAATTAGCCTCTTGCAAAGCACTGTACAGTAGAGCACAGAGGGAGGGAGATGCAGCACAGTAGTGCTGCAGTGCTAATAAGGGACATGCTGATTGGAGGGGGGAGCAGAGAGCTGCTGCTTCTCTTTCACTAACTAGTCACAAGTTGGGGGGGGGGGTTTGTAGGGCACAAGACTGAACTGCATCAGAGAAAATTCCAGTTTCCTCCTCTTCAAGACAGGGCTGTGCTGTGTGACATAGCTGTGTAAATCTCAGGACTGGATGGACAAAAATACAAATCCTCTGTCAGGTAAAGAGCTCAGATTTCTGTATTTCTGTGTTGCTCGGAGTTCAGCTTTAATCTCCAGTGTAGTGGTGGAGGAGACCCTGCAGCGTCCTGGCCAGCAGATCGGATGACTGCGCTCATTATTGATCCTGTAGTTGGAGAGTTGCCACCGGTGACGGGATCTCTGGTATGACATCACCCGCATTGTCTCCGGGGTCAGGCCGCTGCTTGGCAGTCAGATCTGGAACAGTTCTTCCCAAAAAAACGTGAATCGCTAATCAGAGCAGAGCGCCTGCCTGATACACGAGACCTCCGATAGCCATTCCACACAATGAAATCCCCGACCCCCAGGGGCATAAAGAGTCAAACTTTCCAAGGAAAGGCTGGAGGGGACAGGGGAGGGGGGGGGGCTGCAACCTCAGAGCTCAGGACATTCCTTAACACATGCTGGGTCAGCACCTCTGTAGAGGCTGGAAACTTCATTTCATCTTCACAGCAGCTTACAGACCCCAACAGGAAACCACCAGAGAAGCTCTGCAGCCAGGAGACGTTTCCATTCTTACCCTCAACACGTAGGCCGAATCTACAGCCAGGCAACATTTCCACTGAACATGAAGCCAAGTCTACAGCCAGGCAGCTCTACGGAGGCGACTCTACAGCCAGGAGACATTTCCACTCCCTTACCCTCAACACGTAGCCTGACTCTACAGCCAGGCAACTCTACGAGGCGACTCTACAGCCAGGCAACTCTACGAGGCGACATTTCCACTGAACACAAAGCCAAGTCTACAGCCAGGCAACTCTACGAGGTGGCTCTACAGCCAGGCAACATTTCCATTGAACATGAAGCCAAGTCTACAGCCAGGCAGCACCACAAGGTGACTCTACAGCCAGGCAACATTTCCACTCTCTTACCCTCAACACGTAGGCCGAATCTACAGCCAGGCAACTCCACGAGGCAACATTTCCACTGAACATGAAACCAAGTCTACAGCCAGGCAACATTTCCATTGAACATGAAGCAGCCAAGTCTACAGCCAGGCAGCTCCACAAGGTGACTCTACAGCCAGGAGACATTTCCACTCTCTTACCCTCAACACGTAGGCCGAATCTACAGCCAGGCAACATTCCCACTGAACATGAAGCCAAGTCTACAGCCAGGAGACATTTCTACTCTCTTACCCTCAACACGTAGGCCGCCGACTCTACAGCCAGGCAACTCTACGAGGCAACATTTCCACTGAACACGAAGCCAAGTCTACAGCCAGGCACCTCTACGAGGCAACATTTCCACTGAACACAAAGCCAAGTCTACAGCCAGGCAGCTCTACGAGGCAACATTTCCACTGAACACGAAGCCAAGTCTACAGCCAGGCAGCTCTACGAGGCGACTCTACAGCCAGGAGACATTTCCACTCTCTTACCTCAACACGTAGGCCGAATCTACAGCCAGGCAACTCTACGAGGCAACATTTCCGCTGAACATGAAGCCAAGTAGCTCTACGAGGCGACTCCACAGCCAGGCAGGTCTACGAGGCGACTCCACAGCCAGGCAGGTCTACGAGGCGACTCCACAGCCAGGCAGGTCTACGAGGCGACTCCACAGCCAGGCAGGTCTACGAGGCGACTCCACAGCCAGGCAGGTCTACGAGGCGACTCCACAGCCAGGCAGGTCTACGAGGCGACTCCACAGCCAGGCAGGTCTACGAGGCGACTCCACAGCCAGGCAGGTCTACGAGGCGACTCCACAGCCAGGCAGGTCTACGAGGCGACTCCACAGCCAGGCAACATTTCCACTGAAAATGGAGGCCGAGTCTACAGCAAGGCGATATTTTCCCTGAACACGGAGGCCAAGTCTACAGCAAAACATGACAGAAGTGCAGGAGGTCCTGGAGGTCAGGACAACTTTTGGTGGCCTTTCAGTGCATGGGGGGCACTTCAAGGTACCAATTGTATCCACCCTGATACTGATAGCGTTTATTTATTTTACCATCTCGGAAATAGACCGACCTTAGGATAATGATGGAGGATAATGGACCTTCCTGTACCACAGGAGTATCTCAGGAATCTAATTTCACCCATCCCATCACTACTGGCATCTATTCATAGTTACATAGTTAGTCAGGTTGAAAAAAAAGACACAAGTTCATCCGGCTCAACTGATAAAAAACAGTATTGAAAACCCAACCATACAATCCCATATACACAATCCTATACCCACCCCAACCATACAATCCTATACCCACCCCAACCATACAATCCCATATACACAATCCTATACCCACCCCAACCATACAATCCCATATACACAATCCTATACCCACCCCAACCATACAATCCCATATACACAATCCTATACCCACCCCAACCATACAATCCCATATACACAATCCTATACCCGCCCCAACCATACAATCCCATATACACAATCCTATACCCGCCCCAACCATACAATCCCATATACACAATCCTATACCCGCCCCAACCATACAATCCCATATACACAATCCTATACCCGCCCCAACCATACAATCCCATATACACAATCCTATACCCTTCCCAACCATACAATCCCATATACACAATCCTATACCCGCCCCAACCATACAATCCCATATACACAATCCTATACCCTTCCCAACCATACAATCCCATATACACAATCCTATACCCACCCCAACCATACAATCCCATATACACAATCCTATACCCTCCCCAACCATACAATCCCATATACACAATCCTATACCCGCAGTTGATCCAGAGGAAGGCGAAAAAACCCAACAAAGCATGATCCAATTTACTACAGCAGGGGAAAATTCCTTCCAGACCCCCCCGAGAGGCAATCGGATATTCCCTGGATCACCTTTACCTATAAATATTAGTACCCATTTATATTATGTACAGTGCCTTGCGAAAGTATTCGGCCCCCTTTGCGATCTTTTGCCACATTTCAGGCTTCAAACAAAGATATAAAACAATTTTTTTGTGAAGAAACAACAACAAGTGGGACACAATCATGAAGTGGAACGAAATTTATTGGATATTTTAAACTTTGTTAACAAATAAAAAACTGAAAAATTGGGCGTGCAAAATTATTCAGCCCCTTTACTTTCAGTGCAGCAAACTCTCTCCAGAAGTTCAGTGAGGATCTCTGAATGATCCAATGTTGACCTAATCGTAATCAAGTCTCTGTATAAATGCACCTGCACTGTGATAGTCTCAGAGGTCCGTTTAAAGTGCAGAGAGCATCATGAAGAACAAGGAACACACCAGGCAGGTCCGAGATTCTGTTGTGGAGAAGTTTAAAGCCGGATTTGGATACAAAAAGATTTCCCAAGCTTTAAACATCCCAAGGAGCACTGTGCAAGCGATAATATTGAAATGGAAGGAGTATCAGACCACTGCAAACCTACGAAGACCTGGCCGTCCCTCTAAACTTTCAGCTCATACAAGGAGAAGACTGATCAGAGATGCAGCCAAGAGGCCCATGATCACTCTGGATGAACTGCAGAGATCTACAGCTGAGGTGGGAGACTCTGTCCATAGGACAACAATCAGTCGTAGACTGCACAAATCTGCCCTTTATGGAAGAGTGGCAAGAAGAAAGACATTTCTTAAAGATATCCATAAAAAGTGTGGTTTAAAGTTTCCCACAAGCCACCTGGGAGACACCAAACATGTGGAAGAAGGAGCTCTGCTCAGATGAAACCAAAATCAAACTTTTTGGCAACAATGTAAAACGTTATGTTTGGCGTAAAAGCAACACAGCTCATCACCCTGAACACACCATCCCCACTGTGAAACATGGTGGTGGCAGCATCATGGTTTGGGCCTGCTTTTCTTCAGCAGGGACAGGGAAGATGGTTAAAATTGATGGGAAGATGGATGGAGCCAAATACAGGACCATTCTGGAAGAAAACCTGATGGAGTCTGCAAAAGACCTGAGACTGGGACGGAGATTTGTCTTCCAACAAGACAATGATCCAAAACATAAAGCAAAATCTACAATGGAATGGTTCACAAATAAACATATCCAGGTGTTAGAATGGCCAAGTCAAAGTCCAGACCTGAATCCAATCGAGAGTCTGTGGAAAGAACTGAAAACTGCTGTTCACAAACGCTCTCCATCCAACCTCACTGAGCTCCAGCTGTTTTGTGAGGAGGAATGGGCAAAAATTTCAGTCTCTCGATGTGCAAAACTGATAGAGACATACCCCAAGCGACTTACAGCTGTAATCGCAGCAAAAGGTGGCGCTACAAAGTATTAACTTAAGGGGGCTGAATAATTTTGCACGCCCAATTTTTCAGTTTTTTATTTGTTAAAAAAGTTTGAAATATCCAATAAATTTCGTTCCACTTCATGATTGTGTCCCACTTGTTGATTCTTCACAAAAAATTAGTTTTATATCTTTATGTTTGAAGCCTGAAATGTGGCAAAAGGTCGCAAAGTTCAAGGGGGCTGGATACTTTCGCAAGGTACTGTATATAAATGGGTAAAGTAACATGATTTGTAGAAAAAAAAAAAAAATAGGTCGCACTCCGTCATGGAATGAAGTTGCTTGAATTATCGTCATGCCAAACATCCAGACACAGACAGGGACTGTTAACGTTTCACATGGGTCTCCATGTTTGTTCACAACCACAACAGGAGAAGCTGGGTGTGGTGTGGACACAGCTGGGTGGAGGAGCAGAGCTGGGAATTATGGGATGGAGTATCTGAAATATGCAAACAATGAGAGGAAGAGTCAGCCCACCGGGCCACAGCTGGGTGGAGGAGCAGAGCTGGGAATTATGGGATGGAGTATCTGAAATATGCAAACAATGAGAGGAGGCTCCACTTAGAACTAAAATACGTCTTTTGGGTCCACTGCCCCTTTAACACCATGGCGGCGGTGCACACAGAGCCCGGAGATATTTACTCTCATCAAAGCTGCACCTTCCTCTCCGCCCTCAGACACGCCAAAACAAAGAGTCAAGCGGCCAGCACACACCACCGTCACTATGTGTGTTGTGGAAACAGATCCAGAGACCGGAACCAAATAATCATCTCCATTCATTCAGAATTACACTGGCTCCCGGGCCTCAGGACTCCAGAGCTCCCTTGTTCAGGTTAGACCCCCCCCCCCAATGTCCCTGGGTCTGGGTCCCCAAACATGGGTTTGACCTCATTTCTATGAAGTTCAGAGTGAAGGTCGGAGTGCGCAGTGACCATCGGCAAAGTCCAATCCTTCGGGAGCCCCCATGTCTGTCCTCAGTCCTCACATGGTGACCCCCAACTATCAATATGACAAAGGGGAGGACAGGCCGGGGGGGGGTACTATACCCAGACTAGACATCGTCAGGAGCTCACCACCAAAGCAGTTTACTAAAAATTCCTGACAAGTCATCACATGGTCCAGCTGACCAGAGAGTGGATATGTACAGTCTGGAGGAATGAAGGGAAAGGATGGACATGATTGGATCCTCCTATAAATCCATGAAAGAAGGGGGGGGATGTGGTTCAGGAGTGCAGGACTTCTGCAGGGATAGAGAGAGAAGGGAGGGGGGGGCATGACCCCAGGCTAGAACACTGGTAAGGGGGGGGGGGGGGAGAGACACGACCCCAGAATAGAACACAGGGGGAACCCAAGCTACAACACTGGGGGGGGATGGCCCCAGACTAGAACACGGGTAGGGGGGGGGGGGGGAGACACGACCCCAGACTAGAACACAGGGGGAACCCAAGCTACAACACTGGGGGGGGGGGGTGGCCCAAGCTAGAACACGGGTAAGGGGAGGGGACACGACCCCAGAAAAGAACACGGGGACAGGACATCAAACTGTAGGAAAGTTCAACAATAACCTTAGAAAGCATTACTTTACTGAAAGAGTAGTTGATGATTGCAATAGACTTCCAGCAGAGATAGGTAGTCAGTCAGCAGACATGTTTGGGACAAATAGAAAAAAAAGGGGTAAAAAACTTCAAGGAAATGTAACTGGAGGGATGGATGGATGGATGGATGGATGGAGGATTTGGCCTTCATCCACCATCACTCTTCTATCTCATCAACATATTGGGGAAAGGGATGACCTCTTCTTTAGACCAGCTGGGCAACAATCAGCAGCCAACAACACAGTAATACCCTCAGGAGGCTACGGCCCAAAACCTCAACTCTTGCCGACACCCTGGGCCAATGGATCTTCCTGAGGGCAAAATGGAGGATTCCCTGGACTATGGTGGTTGGGAGGCGGTATTGGGAGTTTTCTCTAGACATAAACACAGTTCACCCGGACAAAGAAATAGGTTACCGGTCTACGTCACCAAGAGACTTCACTACGACTGGGCACCGCACCTCCATCCAGGTCTACATCACCAAGAGACTTCACTACGACTGGGCACTGCACCTCCATCCAGGTCTACGTCACCAAGAGACTTCACTACGACTGGGCACTGCACCTCCATCCAGGTCTACATCACCAAGAGACTTCACTACGACTGGGCACCGCACCTCCATCCAGGTCTACATCACCAAGAGACTTCACTACGACTGGGCACCGCACCTCCATCCAGGTCTACGTCACCAAGAGACTTCACTACGACTGGGCACCGCACCTCCATCCAGGTCTACCTCACCAAGAGACTTCACTACGACTGGGCACCGCACCTCCATCCAGGTCTACCTCACCAAGAGACTTCACTACGACTGGGCACCGCACCTCCATCCAGGTCTACGTCACCAAGAGACTTCACTACGACTGGGCACCGCACCTCCATCCAGGTCTACGTCACCAAGAGACTTCACTACGACTGGGCACCGCACCTCCATCCAGGTCTACGTCACCAAGAGACTTCACTACGACTGGGCACCGCACCTCCATCCAGGTCTACGTCACCAAGAGACTTCACTACGACTGGGCACCGCACCTCCATCCAGGTCTACGTCACCAAGAGACTTCACTACGACTGGGCACCGCACCTCCATCCAGGTCTACGTCACCAAGAGACTTCACTACGACTGGGCACCGCACCTCCATCCAGGTCTACGTCACCAAGAGACTTCACTACGACTGGGCACTGCACCTCCATCCAGGTCTACATCACCAAGAGACTTCACTACGACTGGGCACTGCACCTCCATCCAGGTCTACGTCACCAAGAGACTTCACTACGACTGGGCACCGCACCTCCATCCAGGTCTACGTCACCAAGAGACTTCACTACGACTGGGCACCGCACCTCCATCCAGGTCTACGTCACCAAGAGACTTCACTACGACTGGGCACCGCACCTCCATCCAGGTCTACGTCACCAAGAGACTTCACTACGACTGGGCACCGCACCTCCATCCAGGTCTACGTCACCAAGAGACTTCACTACGACTGGGCACCGCACCTCCATCCAGGTCTACGTCACCAAGAGACTTCACTACGACTGGGCACCGCACCTCCATCCAGGTCTACGTCACCAAGAGACTTCACTACGACTGGGCACCGCACCTCCATCCAGGTCTACGTCACCAAGAGACTTCACTACGACTGGGCACCGCACCTCCATCCAGGTCTACGTCACCAAGAGACTTCACTACGACTGGGCACCGCACCTCCAACCAGGTCTACGTCACCAAGAGACTTCACTACGACTGGGCACCGCACCTCCATCCAGGTCTACGTCACCAAGAGACTTCACTACGACTGGGCACCGCACCTCCATCCAGGTCTACGTCACCAAGAGACTTCACTACGACTGGGCACCGCACCTCCATCCAGGTCTACGTCACCAAGAGACTTCACTACGACTGGGAGCTGCACCTCCATCCAGGTCTACGTCACCAAGAGATTTCTACGACTGGGCACCGCACCTCCATCCAGGTCTACGTCACCAAGAGACTTCACTACGACTGGGCACTGCACCCCCAACCAGGTCTACGTCACCAAGAGACTTCACTACGACTGGGAGCTGCACCTCCATCCAGGTCTACATCACCAAGAGATTTCTACGACTGGGCACCGCACCTCCATCCAGGTCTACGTCACCAAGAGACTTCACTACGACTGGGCACTGCACCTCCTTCCAGGTCAAGAACTGGTCAAAGTGAGATCAGGCTCCTCTGTCAACGAGTCCTCATGGTCTGAGATCACTGACAGAAGCCCAAAGCCGTCCACACCGGCCCTCATACAGATAAAAAGTGGACCTGTCATTATCACTGAGATTGTTAGAGGGCACCACAGAGAGGTACGACGAAGAGGAAGTCCCCCAGGTATATATAAGGGGAGGTCTGAGGGTTATACATGAGGGGGGAGAGAGATAGAGATAGATATATATATATATATATATATATATATATATATATATATATATATAGATAGAAGGTCTGAGGGGGGTATATATGTAAATAAATAAAGGGGAAGGTCTAAGGGGGTATATATAAGGGGGAGGTCAATATAATGGTTTGGAGACGAGGTCTCCTCAACTCCGCCCATAAATGTTACAATCTAACTGCACAACATTTCCTACATTTACCCAACTGGAAATGAAAAAAAAAAAAAAAAAAAAAACCATACAATCCCATATACACAGTCCTATACCCGCCCCAACCATACAATCCCATATACACAATCCTATACCCGCCCCAACCATACAATCCCATATACACAATCCTATACCCACCCCAACCATACAATCCCATATACACAATCCTATACCCACCCCAACCATACAATCCCCTATACACCATCCTATACCCTCCCCAACCATACAATCCCATATACACCATCCTATACCCACCCCAACCATACAATCCCATATACACAATCCTATACCCTCCCCAACCATACAATCCCATATACACAATCCTATACCCTCCCCAACCATACAATCCCATATACACAATCCTATACCTGCCCCAACCATACAATCCCATATACACAATCCTATACCCTCCCCAACCATACAATCCCATATACACAATCCTATACCCTCCCCAACCATACAATCCCATACACACAATCCTATACCCTCCCCAACCATACAATCCCCTATACACAATCCTATACCCTCCCCAACCATACAATCCCCTATACACAATCCTATACCCACCCCAACCATACAATCCCATATACACAATCCTATACCCTCCCAACCATACAATCCCATATACACAATCCTATACCCTCCCCAACCATACAATCCCATATACACAATCCTATACCTGCCCCAACCATACAATCCCATATACACAATCCTATACCCTCCCCAACCATACAATCCCATAACACAATCCTATACCCTCCCCAACCATACAATCCCATACACACAATCCTATACCCTCCCCAACCATACAATCCCCTATACACAATCCTATACCCTCCCCAACCATACAATCCCCTATACACAATCCTATCCACCCCCCCAACCATTCCAATCCATATACACATCCTATACCCACCCCAACCATACAATCCCATATACACAATCCTATACCCACCCCAACCATACAATCCCATA
Source organism: Pelophylax lessonae (assembly GCF_965119305.1). Lineage (NCBI taxonomy): Eukaryota > Metazoa > Chordata > Amphibia > Anura > Ranidae > Pelophylax > Pelophylax lessonae. The sequence goes on from NW_028120139.1 coordinate 24,898, forward strand.
TACACAATCCTATACCCACCCCAACCATACAATCCCATATACACAATCCTATACCCACCCCAACCATACAATCCCATATACACAATCCTATACCCCCCCAACCATACAATCCCATATACACAATCCTATACCCTCCCCAACCATACAATCCCATATACACAATCCTATACCCGCCCTAACCATACAATCCCATATACACAATCCTATACCCACCCCAACCATACAATCCCATATACACAATCCTATACCCTCCCCAACCATACAATCCCATATACACAATCCTATACCCGCCCCAACCATACAATCCCATATACACAATCCTATACCCACCCCAACCATACAATCCCATATACACAATCCTATACCCCCCCAACCATACAATCCCATATACACAATCCTATACCCTCCCCAACCATACAATCCCATATACACAATCCTATACCCTCCCCAACCATACAATCCCATATACACAATCTTATACCCTCCCCAACCATACAATCCCATATACACAATCCTATACCCTCCCCAACCACCATACAATCCCATATACACAATCCTATACCCACCTCAACCATACAATCCCATATACACAATCCTATACCCTCCCCAACCATACAATCCCATATACACAATCCTATACCCTCCCCAACCATACAATCCCATATACACAATCCTATACCTGCCCCAACCATACAATCCCATATACACAATCCTATACCCTCCCCAACCATACAATCCCATATACACAATCCTATACCCTCCCCAACCACCATACAATCCCATATACACAATCCTATACCCACCTCAACCATACAATCCCATATACACAATCCTATACCCTCCCCAACCATACAATCCCATATACACAATCCTATACCCTCCCCAACCATACAATCCCATATACACAATCCTATACCCACCCCCAACCATACAATCCCCATATACACAATCCTATACCCTCCCCAACCATACAATCCCATATACACAATCCTATACCCTCCCCAACCACCATACAATCCCATATACACAATCCTATACCCACCTCAACCATACAATCCCATATACACAATCCTATACCCTCCCCAACCATACAATCCCATATACACAATCCTATACCCTCCCCAACCATACAATCCCATATACACAATCCTATACCTGCCCCAACCATACAATCCCATATACACAATCCTATACCCTCCCCAACCATACAATCCCATATACACAATCCTATACCCTCCCCAACCACCATACAATCCCATATACACAATCCTATACCCACCTCAACCATACAATCCCATATACACAATCCTATACCCTCCCCAACCATACAATCCCATATACACAATCCTATACCCACCTCAACCATACAATCCCCTATACACCATCCTATACCCGCCCCAACCATACAATCCCCTATACACAATCCTATACCCTCCCCAACCATACAATCCCATATACACAATCCTATACCCTCCCCAATCATACAATCCCATATACACAATCCTATACCCTCCCCAACCATACAATCCCATATACACAATCCTATACCCACCCCAACCATACAATCCCATATACACAATCCTATACCCGTTGTTGATCCGGAGGAAGGCGAAAAAAACCCCCAGCAAAGCATGATCCAATTTACTACAGCAGGGGAAAAAATTCCTTCCTGATCCCCCGAGAGGCAATCGGATATTCCCTGGATCACCTATATTATGTACACCCAGAAAAGAGTCCAGGCCATGGAGGGTGATGGAGATGCATGGCATGGAGGGACGGTGACGGAGATGTATGTAGGGGGGGACCCTCCTTGGGAGGAAGACAGTGACCCTCTTGAGGAAGACGGTGGCAGGAAACTCCTTGGGGGGGGGGGGGGGGGGGGGGGAAGAGACAGGGACGTGGAAACCTCCTTGGGGGATAGGGGGGAGGGATGGGGAGATGGTGACCTCCTTGGGGAACACGAAGATCTAGGTAAGTTCTATGATGGTGTCCACCCGAGGACGCTTTAATGCAGGGGCCTCCCCGGGTACACTCTATGGTAGGGGGGGGTCCTCCTAGGTACACTCTATGGTAGGGGGGGTCCTCCTAGGTACACTCTATGGTAGGGGGGGGTCCTCCTAGGTACACTCTATGGTAGGGGGGGGTCCTCCTAGGTACACTCTATGGTAGGGGGGGGTCCTCCTAGGTGCACTCTATGGTAGGGGGGGGGTCCTCCTAGGTGCACTCTATGGTAGGGGGGGGGTCCTCCTAGGTGCACTCTATGGTAGGGGGGGGTCCTCCTGGGTGCACTCTATGGTAGGGGGGGTCCTCCTGGGTACACTCTATGGTAGGGGGGGGTACACTCTATGGTAGGGGGGGTACACTCTATGGTAGGGGGGGGTACACTCTATGGTAGGGGGGGGTACACTCTATGGTAGGGGGGGGTACACTCTATGGTAGGGGGGGGGGGACACTCTATGGTAGGGGGGGACACTCTATGGTAGGGGGGGGTACACTCTATGGTAGGGGGGGGTACACTCTATGGTAGGGGGGGTCCTCCTGGGTGCACTCTATGGTAGGGGGGGGTAACACTCTATGGTAGGGGGGGGGGGGACACTCTATGGTAGGGGGGGGGGGACACTCTATGGTAGGGGGGGGGGGACACTCTATGGTAGGGGGGGGGACACTCTATGGTAGGGGGGGGGGGACACTCTATGGTAGGGGGGGGGGGGACACTCTATGGTAGGGGGGGGGGGGACACTCTATGGTAGGGGGGGGGGGACACTCTATGGTAGGGGGGGGGGGGACACTCTATGGTAGGGGGGGGGGGACACTCTATGGTAGGGGGGGGGGGGACACTCTATGGTAGGGGGGGGGGGACACTCTATGGTAGGGGGGGGGGGACACTCTATGGTAGGGGGGGGGGGGACACTCTATGGTAGGGGGGGGGGGACACTCTATGGTAGGGGGGGGGGGACACTCTATGGTAGGGGGGGGGACACTCTATGGTAGGGGGGGGGGGACACTCTATGGTAGGGGGGGGGGGGACACTCTATGGTAGGGGGGGGGGGACACTCTATGGTAGGGGGGGGGGGGACACTCTATGGTAGGGGGGGGGGGACACTCTATGGTAGGGGGGGGGGGACACTCTATGGTAGGAGGGGGGGGGGACACTCTATGGTAGGGGGGGGGGACACTCTATGGTAGGGGGGGGGGACACTCTATGGTAGGGGGGGGGGACACTCTATGGTAGGAGGGGGGGGGACACTCTATGGTAGGAGGGGGGGGGACACTCTATGGTAGGGGGGGGGACACTCTATGGTAGGGGGGGGGACACTCTATGGTAGGGGGGGGGGGGACACTATGGTAGGGGGGGGTTAGGGCTGGGCGATAAAACGATACCGATATGTATCGCGATAGTGACATTTCCGATAGCAATAAAAAGACTTTGAACGATGAGTCCGCTCCGATGGGTTTAAGCTTTAAAAATGGCGCCGCCCGGCGCCGCCACGTCATTGCGCACGCGCCGCCACCGCTCGTGTAATTTCGGCTATTCCCGGTCTCGCCCGAGCGGCGGCAGCGCGTGCGCGGTGACATGTATGCACGCGCCGCCGCTCGGGAGAGGCCGGAAATAGCCGAAATTACACGAGCGGTGGCGGCGCGTGCGCAATGACGTGGCGGCGCCATTTTTTAAAATGAAGGCGCCTCTGGAACAGGAAAGTGAAACAGCTTCACTACCTGCCATTATGCAGGGCTGCGGGCATGGTCTACCTGTACCATGCCCACAGCACTGCATCTCCAGTAGTATGCCCACAACCCCGGATCCTCTTGCACCATGCCAGTCACCCTGCATTCTCCTGCACCATGCCAGTACCCTGCATTCTCCTGCACCATGCCAGTGCCCTGCATTCTCCTGCACCATGCCAGTGCCCTGCATTCTCCTGCACCATGCCAGTGCCCTGCATTCTCCTGCACCATGCCAGTGCCCTGCATTCTCCTGCACCATGCCAGTGCCCTGCATTCTCCTGCACCATGCCCGCCGCCCTGCATTCTCCTGCACCATGCCCGCCGCCCTGCATTCTCCTGCACCATGCCCGCCGCCCTGCATTCTCCTGCACCATGCCCACCGCCCTGCATTCTCCTGCACCATGCCAGTCGCCCTGCATTCTCCTGCACCATGCCAGTCACCCTGCATTCTCCTGCACCATGCCAGTGCCCTGCATTCTCCTGCACCATGCCAGTGCCCTGCATTCTCCTGCACCATGCCAGTGCCCTGCATTCTCCTGCACCATGCCAGTACCCTGCATTCTCCTGCACCATGCCCGCCGCCCTGCATTCTCACCCTAGGGTCCTTATTTTAAATGGGTAATAAAAAATATCAATAATTATCGATATCGACGGATATGAAACACTGATATCGTGATACAGTTTTCAGCCATATCGCCCAGCCCTAGGGGGGGTACACTCTATGGTAGGAGGGGGGTACACTCTATGGTAGGAGGGGGGGGACACTATGGTAGGAGGGGGGTAACACTCTATGGTAGGGGAGGGGGGGGTAACACTCTATGGTAGGGGAGGGGGGGGTAACACTCTATGGTAGGGGAGGGGGGGGACACTCTATGGTAGGGGAGGGGGGGGTAACACTCTATGGTAGGGGAGGGGGGGGACACTCTATGGTAGGGGAGGGGGGGGACACTCTATGGTAGGGGAGGGGGGGGGACACTCTATGGTAGGGGAGGGGGGGGACACTCTATGGTAGGGGAGGGGGGGGGACACTCTATGGTAGGGGAGGGGGGGGGACACTCTATGGTAGGGGAGGGGGGGGGACACTCTATGGTAGGGGAGGGGGGGGACACTCTATGGTAGGGGAGGGGGGGGACACTCTATGGTAGGGGAGGGGGGGGACACTCTATGGTAGGGGAGGGGGGGGGACACTCTATGGTAGGGGACCATGGTAGGGGGGGGGACACTCTATGGTAGGGGAGGGGGGGGACACTCTATGGTAGGGGAGGGGGGGGACACTCTATGGTAGGGGAGGGGGGGACACTCTATGGTAGGGGAGGGGGGGGACACTCTATGGTAGGGAGGGGGGGGACACTCTATGGTAGGGGAGGGGGGGGACACTCTATGGTAGGGGAGGGGGGGGACACTCTATGGTAGGGGAGGGGGGGGACACTCTATGGTAGGGGAGGGGGGGGACACTCTATGGTAGGGGAGGGGGGGACACTCTATGGTAGGGGAGGGGGGGGACACTCTATGGTAGGGGAGGGGGGGGACACTCTATGGTAGGGGAGGGGGGGGACACTCTATGGTAGGGGGAGGGGGGGGACACTCTATGGTAGGGGAGGGGGGGGACACTCTATGGTAGGGGAGGGGGGGGACACTCTATGGTAGGGGAGGGGGGGGACACTCTATGGTAGGGGAGGGGGGGGACACTCTATGGTAGGGGAGGGGGGGACACTCTATGGTAGGGGAGGGGGGGGACACTCTATGGTAGGGGAGGGGGGGGACACTCTATGGTAGGGGAGGGGGGGGACACTCTATGGTAGGGGAGGGGGGGGACACTCTATGGTAGGGGAGGGGGGGGGACACTCTATGGTAGGGGAGGGGGGGACACTCTATGGTAGGGGAGGGGGGGGACACTCTATGGTAGGGGGAGGGGGGGACACTCTATGGTAGGGGAGGGGGGGGACACTCTATGGTAGGGGAGGGGGGGACACTCTATGGTAGGGGAGGGGGGGGACACTCTATGGTAGGGGAGGGGGGGGACACTCTATGGTAGGGGAGGGGGGGGACACTCTATGGTAGGGGAGGGGGGGGACACTCTATGGTAGGGGAGGGGGGGGACACTCTATGGTAGGGGAGGGGGGGGACACTCTATGGTAGGGGAGGGGGGGGACACTCTATGGTAGGGGAGGGGGGGACACTCTATGGTAGGGGAGGGGGGGACACTCTATGGTAGGGGAGGGGGGGGACACTCTATGGTAGGGGAGGGGGGGGACACTCTATGGTAGGGGAGGGGGGGGACACTCTATGGTAGGGGAGGGGGGGGACACTCTATGGTAGGGGAGGGGGGGGACACTCTATGGTAGGGGAGGGGGGGGACACTCTATGGTAGGGGAGGGGGGGGACACTCTATGGTAGGGGAGGGGGGGACACTCTATGGTAGGGGAGGGGGGGGACACTCTATGGTAGGGGAGGGGGGGACACTCTATGGTAGGGGAGGGGGGGGACACTCTATGGTAGGGGAGGGGGGGGACACTCTATGGTAGGGGAGGGGGGGGACACTCTATGGTAGGGGAGGGGGGGGGACACTCTATGGTAGGGGAGGGGGGGACACTCTATGGTAGGGGAGGGGGGGGACACTCTATGGTAGGGGAGGGGGGGGACACTCTATGGTAGGGGAGGGGGGGGACACTCTATGGTAGGGGAGGGGGGGGGACACTCTATGGTAGGGGAGGGGGGGGACACTCTATGGTAGGGGAGGGGGGGGACACTCTATGGTAGGGGAGGGGGGGACACTCTATGGTAGGGGAGGGGGGGGACACTCTATGGTAGGGGAGGGGGGGGACACTCTATGGTAGGGGAGGGGGGGGACACTCTATGGTAGGGGAGGGGGGGACACTCTATGGTAGGGGAGGGGGGGACACTCTATGGTAGGGGAGGGGGGGGACACTCTATGGTAGGGGAGGGGGGGACACTCTATGGTAGGGGAGGGGGGGGACACTCTATGGTAGGGGAGGGGGGGGACACTCTATGGTAGGGGAGGGGGGGGACACTCTATGGTAGGGGAGGGGGGGGACACTCTATGGTAGGGGAGGGGGGGACACTCTATGGTAGGGGAGGGGGGGGACACTCTATGGTAGGGGAGGGGGGGGACACTCTATGGTAGGGGCTCTATGGTAGGGGAGGGGGGGGACACTCTATGGTAGGGGAGGGGGGGGACACTCTATGGTAGGGGAGGGGGGGGACACTCTATGGTAGGGGAGGGGGGGACACTCTATGGTAGGGGAGGGGGGGGACACTCTATGGTAGGGGAGGGGGGGGACACTCTATGGTAGGGGAGGGGGGGACACTCTATGGTAGGGGAGGGGGGGGACACTCTATGGTAGGGGAGGGGGGGGACACTCTATGGTAGGGGAGGGGGGGGACACTCTATGGTAGGGGAGGGGGGGGACACTCTATGGTAGGGGAGGGGGGGGACACTCTATGGTAGGGGAGGGGGGGGACACTCTATGGTAGGGGAGGGGGGGGACACTCTATGGTAGGGGAGGGGGGGGACACTCTATGGTAGGGGAGGGGGGGGACACTCTATGGTAGGGGAGGGGGGGGACACTCTATGGTAGGGGAGGGGGGGGACACTCTATGGTAGGGGAGGGGGGGGACACTCTATGGTAGGGGAGGGGGGGGACACTCTATGGTAGGGGAGGGGGGGGACACTCTATGGTAGGGGAGGGGGGGGACACTCTATGGTAGGGGAGGGGGGGGACACTCTATGGTAGGGGAGGGGGGGGACACTCTATGGTAGGGGAGGGGGGGGACACTCTATGGTAGGGGAGGGGGGGGACACTCTATGGTAGGGGAGGGGGGGGACACTCTATGGTAGGGGAGGGGGGGGACACTCTATGGTAGGGGAGGGGGGGGACACTCTATGGTAGGGGAGGGGGGGGACACTCTATGGTAGGGGAGGGGGGGGACACTCTATGGTAGGGGAGGGGGGGGACACTCTATGGTAGGGGAGGGGGGGGACACTCTATGGTAGGGGAGGGGGGGGACACTCTATGGTAGGGGAGGGGGGGGACACTCTATGGTAGGGGAGGGGGGGGACACTCTATGGTAGGGGAGGGGGGGGACACTCTATGGTAGGGGAGGGGGGGGACACTCTATGGTAGGGGAGGGGGGGGACACTCTATGGTAGGGGAGGGGGGGGACACTCTATGGTAGGGGAGGGGGGGGACACTCTATGGTAGGGGAGGGGGGGGACACTCTATGGTAGGGGAGGGGGGGGACACTCTATGGTAGGGGAGGGGGGGGACACTCTATGGTAGGGGAGGGGGGGGACACTCTATGGTAGGGGAGGGGGGGGACACTCTATGGTAGGGGAGGGGGGGGACACTCTATGGTAGGGGAGGGGGGGACACTCTATGGTAGGGGAGGGGGGGGACACTCTATGGTAGGGGAGGGGGGGGACACTCTATGGTAGGGGAGGGGGGGGACACTCTATGGTAGGGGAGGGGGGGGACACTCTATGGTAGGGGAGGGGGGGGACACTCTATGGTAGGGGAGGGGGGGGACACTCTATGGTAGGGGAGGGGGGGACACTCTATGGTAGGGGAGGGGGGGACACTCTATGGTAGGGGAGGGGGGGGACACTCTATGGTAGGGGAGGGGGGGGACACTCTATGGTAGGGGAGGGGGGGGACACTCTATGGTAGGGGAGGGGGGGACACTCTATGGTAGGGGAGGGGGGGACACTCTATGGTAGGGGAGGGGGGGACACTCTATGGTAGGGGAGGGGGGGGACACTCTATGGTAGGGGAGGGGGGGACACTCTATGGTAGGGGAGGGGGGGACACTCTATGGTAGGGGAGGGGGGGACACTCTATGGTAGGGGAGGGGGGGACACTCTATGGTAGGGGAGGGGGGGACACTCTATGGTAGGGGAGGGGGGGACACTCTATGGTAGGGGAGGGGGGGACACTCTATGGTAGGGGAGGGGGGGACACTCTATGGTAGGGGAGGGGGGGACACTCTATGGTAGGGGAGGGGGGGGACACTCTATGGTAGGGGAGGGGGGGACACTCTATGGTAGGGGAGGGGGGGACACTCTATGGTAGGGGAGGGGGGGACACTCTATGGTAGGGGAGGGGGGGACACTCTATGGTAGGGGAGGGGGGGACACTCTATGGTAGGGGAGGGGGGGACACTCTATGGTAGGGGAGGGGGGGACACTCTATGGTAGGGGAGGGGGGGACACTCTATGGTAGGGGAGGGGGGGGACACTCTATGGTAGGGGAGGGGGGGACACTCTATGGTAGGGGAGGGGGGGACACTCTATGGTAGGGGAGGGGGGGACACTCTATGGTAGGGGAGGGGGGGACACTCTATGGTAGGGGAGGGGGGGACACTCTATGGTAGGGGAGGGGGGGACACTCTATGGTAGGGGAGGGGGGGACACTCTATGGTAGGGGAGGGGGGGACACTCTATGGTAGGGGAGGGGGGGACACTCTATGGTAGGGGAGGGGGGGACACTCTATGGTAGGGGAGGGGGGGACACTCTATGGTAGGGGAGGGGGGGGACACTCTATGGTAGGGGAGGGGGGGACACTCTATGGTAGGGGAGGGGGGGACACTCTATGGTAGGGGAGGGGGGGACACTCTATGGTAGGGGAGGGGGGGACACTCTATGGTAGGGGAGGGGGGGACACTCTATGGTAGGGGAGGGGGGGACACTCTATGGTAGGGGAGGGGGGGACACTCTATGGTAGGGGAGGGGGGGACACTCTATGGTAGGGGAGGGGGGGACACTCTATGGTAGGGGAGGGGGGGACACTCTATGGTAGGGGAGGGGGGGACACTCTATGGTAGGGGAGGGGGGGACACTCTATGGTAGGGGAGGGGGGGACACTCTATGGTAGGGGAGGGGGGGACACTCTATGGTAGGGGAGGGGGGGACACTCTATGGTAGGGGAGGGGGGGACACTCTATGGTAGGGGAGGGGGGGACACTCTATGGTAGGGGAGGGGGGGACACTCTATGGTAGGGGAGGGGGGGACACTCTATGGTAGGGGAGGGGGGGACACTCTATGGTAGGGGAGGGGGGGACACTCTATGGTAGGGGAGGGGGGGACACTCTATGGTAGGGGAGGGGGGGACACTCTATGGTAGGGGAGGGGGGGACACTCTATGGTAGGGGAGGGGGGGACACTCTATGGTAGGGGAGGGGGGGACACTCTATGGTAGGGGAGGGGGGGACACTCTATGGTAGGGGAGGGGGGGACACTCTATGGTAGGGGAGGGGGGGACACTCTATGGTAGGGGAGGGGGGGACACTCTATGGTAGGGGAGGGGGGGACACTCTATGGTAGGGGAGGGGGGGACACTCTATGGTAGGGGAGGGGGGGACACTCTATGGTAGGGGAGGGGGGGACACTCTATGGTAGGGGAGGGGGGGACACTCTATGGTAGGGGAGGGGGGGACACTCTATGGTAGGGGAGGGGGGGACACTCTATGGTAGGGGAGGGGGGGACACTCTATGGTAGGGGAGGGGGGGACACTCTATGGTAGGGGAGGGGGGGACACTCTATGGTAGGGGAGGGGGGGACACTCTATGGTAGGGGAGGGGGGGACACTCTATGGTAGGGGAGGGGGGGACACTCTATGGTAGGGGAGGGGGGGACACTCTATGGTAGGGGAGGGGGGGGACACTCTATGGTAGGGGAGGGGGGGACACTCTATGGTAGGGGAGGGGGGGACACTCTATGGTAGGGGAGGGGGGGACACTCTATGGTAGGGGAGGGGGGGACACTCTATGGTAGGGGAGGGGGGGACACTCTATGGTAGGGGAGGGGGGGACACTCTATGGTAGGGGAGGGGGGGACACTCTATGGTAGGGGAGGGGGGGACACTCTATGGTAGGGGAGGGGGGGACACTCTATGGTAGGGGAGGGGGGGACACTCTATGGTAGGGGAGGGGGGGACACTCTATGGTAGGGGAGGGGGGGACACTCTATGGTAGGGGAGGGGGGGACACTCTATGGTAGGGGAGGGGGGGACACTCTATGGTAGGGGGACACTCTATGGTAGGGGAGGGGGGACACTCTATGGTAGGGGAGGGGGGGACACTCTATGGTAGGGGAGGGGGGGACACTCTATGGTAGGGGAGGGGGGGACACTCTATGGTAGGGGAGGGGGGGACACTCTATGGTAGGGGAGGGGGGGACACTCTATGGTAGGGGAGGGGGGGACACTCTATGGTAGGGGAGGGGGGGACACTCTATGGTAGGGGAGGGGGGGACACTCTATGGTAGGGGAGGGGGGGACACTCTATGGTAGGGGAGGGGGGGACACTCTATGGTAGGGGAGGGGGGGACACTCTATGGTAGGGGAGGGGGGGACACTCTATGGTAGGGGAGGGGGGGACACTCTATGGTAGGGGAGGGGGGGACACTCTATGGTAGGGGAGGGGGGGACACTCTATGGTAGGGGAGGGGGGGACACTCTATGGTAGGGGAGGGGGGGACACTCTATGGTAGGGGAGGGGGGGACACTCTATGGTAGGGGAGGGGGGGACACTCTATGGTAGGGGAGGGGGGGACACTCTATGGTAGGGGAGGGGGGGACACTCTATGGTAGGGGAGGGGGGGACACTCTATGGTAGGGGAGGGGGGGACACTCTATGGTAGGGGAGGGGGGGGACACTCTATGGTAGGGGAGGGGGGGACACTCTATGGTAGGGGAGGGGGGGACACTCTATGGTAGGGGAGGGGGGGACACTCTATGGTAGGGGAGGGGGGGACACTCTATGGTAGGGGAGGGGGGGACACTCTATGGTAGGGGAGGGGGGGACACTCTATGGTAGGGGAGGGGGGGACACTCTATGGTAGGGGAGGGGGGGACACTCTATGGTAGGGGAGGGGGGACACTCTATGGTAGGGGGGGGGGGACACTCTATGGTAGGGGGGAGGGGGGACACTCTATGGTAGGGGGGGTAACACTCTATGGTAGGGGAGGGGTAACACTCTATGGTAGGGGGAGGGGTAACACTCTATGGTAAGGGGGGTAACACTCTATGGTAGGGGGGGGTAACACTCTATGGTAGGGGGGGGTAACACTCTATGGTAGGGGGGGTAACACTCTATGGTAGGGGGGGTAACACTCTATGGTAGGGGGGGGTGACACTCTATGGTAGGGGGGGTAACACTCTATGGTAGGGGGGGGTAACACTCTATGGTAGGGGGGGTAACACTCTATGGTAGGGGGGGGTAACACTCTATGGTAGGGGGGTAACACTCTATGGTAGGGGGGGGTAACACTCTATGGTAGGGGGGGTAACACTCTATGGTAGGGGGGGTAACACTCTATGGTAGGGGGGGTAACACTCTATGGTAGGGGGGGTAACACTCTATGGTAGGGGGGTAACACTCTATGGTAGGGGGGGTAACACTCTATGGTAGGGGGGTAACCTCTCTATGGTAGGGGGGTGGAGGGGGGTAACACTCTATGGTAGGGGGGGTAGGGGGGGGGTAACACTCTATGGTAGGGGGGGTAACACTCTATGGTAGGGGGGGTAGGGGGGGTAACACTCTATGGTAGGGGGGGTAGGGGGGTAACACTCTATGGTAGGGGGGGTAGGGGGGGGTAACACTCTATGGTAGGGGGGGTAACACTCTATGGTAGGGGGGGGTCTCACCTGCCTGCAGGGATTCCTCCGGTGGGGCCCCTGTGGGTTTCTCAGCCCGGCTCTGGTTGAGGAAGGAGAGACAGAAAATCCACACCGCAATCCGGGACCACAAATCCATCTCCGGGACTTCAATACATCCCCACCGACCCCTGTATATAATATACACCGATCCCTCCGCACCGTGCGGCCTCCACTCTACTCTGCGGCTTCTTTACACAGCTCCGCCCACCGACACTAATGTCACCGCCTACACATCTCCTCTCCACCTAACACGTCACCTCTCCGAACCCAGCTCCGCCTCCGACATGACAAAACCCCTCCCCTCTACCCCTATTCTCCACCTCTCCGCTCCTAGCTCCGCCTCCGACATGACAAAACCCCTCCCCTCTACCCCTATTTTCTTCCTCTCCGCTCCCAGCTCCGCCTCCGACATGACAAAACCCCTCCCGTCTACCCGTATTCTCCACCTCTTCTCTGCCAGCTCCGCCTCTGACACGCCTCTGACATGAAAAAAACCCTCCCCTCTCCCTGTATGCTCCACCTCTCCTCTAACAGCTCCGCCTCTGACATGAAACAACCCCTCCCCTCTCCCTCTATGCTCCACCTCTCCTCTAACAGCTCTGCCTCCGACATGACAAAACCCCTCCCCTCTACCCACATTCCCCACCCCTCCTCTTCACTCATCAAGCTCCTCCTCTCTACCACCTATTCGTCACCTTAACTCTTCCCGCTCCGCCCCTGGAACACTGCTGTCTGGCCCGCCCACCTCCCTACACTCCCGCCCATATATTTGCATATGGCCGTCCGCTCCGCCCACCTCAACACGGGGCGCTCCCAGCACATTCCGCCCCTTCCTCTCATCTACAGTGGGTCGCCCCGCCCATTTCTCTGCTTCTCGCCCCTCCCCTAGCTCAGATATCGCCGCCCGAATTTCTAACATCTCCATTATACTCCGCCCCTTCCTCTACTCCCCGCCCTGGCCTCTGACGTCATACGGAAGTCCTTATAGACCAGGGGTCTCAAAACTACGGCCCTCCAGTTGTTTAGGAACTACAATTCCCATCATGCATTGTCATGTCTGTGAATGTCAGAGTATTACAATGCCTCATGGGATGTGTAGTTCCACAACAGCTGGAGGGGCCGTAGTTTGGAGATCCCTGTTATAGACCGTCTTCCTTTTATTATTAGCAGGTTCTGAGGGGTCCCCACCCCCTCCATATATAACCCCACCCCCTCCATATATAACCCCACCCCCTCCATATATAACCCCTCCCCTCCATATATAACCCCACCCCCTCCATATATAACCCCTCCCCCTCCATATATAACCCCACCCCCTCCATATGTAACCCCTCCCCATTCATATGTAACCCCTCCCCTCCATATATAACCCCTCCCCTCCATATATAACCCCACCCCCTCCATATATAACCCCTCCCCCTCCATATATAACCCCACCCCCTCCATATGTAACCCCTCCCCATTCATATGTAACCCCTCCCCTCCATATATAACCCCTCCCCCTCCATATATAACCCCACCCCCTCCATATATAACCTCTCCATATATAACCCCTCCCCATTCATATGTAACCCCTCCCCCTCCATATATAACCCCTCCCCTCCATATATAACCCCACCCCCTCCATATATAACCCCTCCCCCTCCATATATAACCCCACCCCCTCCATATGTAACCCTCCCCATTCATATGTAACCCCTCCCCTCCATATATAACCCCTCCATATATAACCTCTCCATATATAACCCCTCCCCCTCCATATATAACCCCACCCCTCCTACCTCCATATATAACCCCTCCCCCTACATATATAACCCCACCCCTCCATATATAACCCCTCCCCCTCCATATATAACCCCACCCCCTCCATATGTAACCCCTCCCCATTCATATGTAACCCCACCCCTCCATATATAACCTCTCCCCCTCCATATGTAACCCCTCCCCCTCCATATATAACCCCTCCCCCTCCATATATAACCCCACCCCTCCCTCCATATATAACCCCTCCCCACCCCCTCCATATATACCCCCTCCATATATATACCCTCCCCCTACATATATAACCCCTCCCCCTACATATATAACCCCTCCCCTCCATATATAACCCCTCCATATATAACCCCTCCCCCTACATATATAACCCCTCCCCCTCCATATATAACCCCTCCATATATAACCCCGCCCCTCCATATATAACCCCTCCCCCTCCATATAAAAGCCCTCTATATATATAACCCCACCCCTTCCATATATAACCCCTCCCCCCTCCATATATAACCCCTCCCCCCTCCATATATAAGCCCTCCATATATATAACCCCACCCCTTCCATATATAACCCCTCCCCCTCAATATATAACCCCTCCCCCTCAATATATAAGCCCTCCATATATAACCCCTCCCCCCTCCATATATAAGCCCTCCATATATAACCCCTCCATATATAACCCCTCCCCCCTCCATATATAACCCCTTCATATATAACCCCGCCCCTCCATATATAACCCCTCCCCCTCCATATAAAAGCCCTCCATATATAACCCCTCCCCCTCCATATATAACCCCTCCCCCTCCATATAAAAGCCCTCCATATATAACCCCTCCCCCTCCATGTATAACCCCATCAGCCCCGGAATATTTTCCCCCCCTTCATGACCCGGCCATTTATTGCGATTCAGGGCTGCGTTATTGTAACTGACAATTGCACGGTCGTGCGACGCTAAACTCCAATCCCATCTCCACCAATCCCATCTCCAATCCCATCTCCTCCAATCCCATCTCCTCCAATCCCTTCTCCTCCAATCCCATCTCCTCCAATCCCATCTCCTCCAATTCCATCTCCAATCCCATCTCCAATCCCATCTCCTCCAATCCCTTCTCCTCCAATCCCATCTCCAATCCCATCTCCTCCAATCCCATCTCCTCCAATCCCTTCTCCTCCAATCCCATCTCCTCCAATCCCATCTCCTCCAATTCCATCTCCAATCCCATCTCCAATCCCATCTCCTCCAATCCCATCTCCACCAATCCCTTCTCCTCCAATCCCTTCTCCTCCAATCCCATCTCCTCCAATCCCTTCTCCTCCAATCCCATCTCCACCAATCCCATCTCCTCCAATTCCATCTCCAATCCCATCTCCTCCAATCCCATCTCCTCCAATCCCATCTCCTCCAATCCCTTCTCCTCCAATTCAATCTCCTCCAATCCCTTCTCCTCCAATCCCATCTCCAATCCCATCTCCAATCCCATCTCCTCCAATCCCTTCTCCTCCAATCCCATCTCCTCCAATCCCATCTCCTCCAATTCCATCTCCAATCCCATCTCCAATCCCATCTCCTCCAATCCCATCTCCACCAATCCCTTCTCCTCCAATCCCTTCTCCTCCAATCCCATCTACTCCAATCCCTTCTCCTCCAATCCCATCTCCACCAATCCCATCTCCTCCAATTCCATCTCCAATCCCATCTCCTCCAATCCCATCTCCTCCAATCCCATCTCCACCAATCCCTTCTCCTCCAATCCCTTCTCCTCCAATCCCATCTCCACCAATCCCTTCTCCTCCAATCCCTTCTCCTCCAATCCCATCTCCAATCCCATCTCCTCCAATCCCTTCTCCTCCAATCCCTTCTCCTCCAATCCCATCTCCTCCAATCCCTTCTCCTCCAATCCCATCTCCTCCAATCCCATCTCCTCCAATCCCTTCTCCTCCAATCCCATCTCCTCCAATCCCATCTCCTCCAATCCCTTCTCCTCCAATCCCTTCTCCTCCAATCCCATCTCCTCCAATCCCTTCTCCTCCAATCCCATCTCCTCCAATCCCTTCTCCTCCAATCCCATCTCCACCAATCCCATCTCCTCCAATTCCATCTCCAATCCCATCTCCAATACCATCTCCTCCAATCCCATCTCCTCCAATCCAATCTCCTCCAATCCAATCTCCTCCAATCCCTTCTCCTCCAATCCCATCTCCTCCAATCCCATCTCCACCAATCCCATCTCCTCCAATCCAATCTCCTCCAATCCCATCTCCTCCAATCCCATCTCCTCCAATCCAATCTCCTCCAATCCCTTCTCCTCCAATCCCATCTCCTCCAATCCCATCTCCACCAATCCCATCTCCTCCAATCCAATCTCCTCCAATCCCATCTCCTCCAATCCCATCTCCACCAATCCCATCTCCTCCAATCCAATCTCCTCCAATCCCTTCTCCTCCAATCCCTTCTCCTCCAATCCCATCTCCAATACCATCTCCTCCAATCCCTTCTCCTCCAATCCCTTCTCCTCCAATCCCATCTCCTCCAATCCCTTCTCCTCCAATCCCATCTCCTCCAATCCCTTCTCCTCCAATCCCATCTCCACCAATCCAATCTCCTCCAATCCCATCTCCAATACCATCTCCAATACCATCTCCTCCAATCCCATCTCCTCCAATCCCATCTCCTCCAATCCCTTCTCCTCCAATCCCATCTCCTCCAATCCCATCTCCTCCAATCCCATCTCCAATCCCATCTCCTCCAATCCCATCTCCACCAATCCAATCTCCTCCAATCCCTTCTCCTCCAATCCCATCTCCTCCAATCCCATCTCCACCAATCCCATCTCCTCCAATCCTTCTCCTCCAATCCCTTCTCCTCCAATCCCATCTCCACCAATCCCATCTCCACCAATCCCATCTCCTCCAATCCCATCTCCAATCCCATCTCCACCAATCCCATCTCCCCCAATCCCATCTGTAAAATAAATGTCAGATATAGGGTTGCTTTGCAATAGCAAAATATGAAGTGATCTGTGGAAATAGTGAATTGTAGATTTAGTGTCATTTTGGGTTATTAGGATTTGTAGCATGTAGTATCAGTCACACACATGTCCTGTTATTAGTATCAGTCACACACATGTCCTGTTATTAGTATCAGTCACACACATGTCCTGTTATTAGTATCAGTCACACACACATGTCCTGTTATTAGTATCAGACACACACACATGTCCTGTTATTAGTATCAGTCACACACACATGTCCTGTTATTAGTATCAGACACACACATGTCCTGTTATTAGTATCAGTCACACACATGTCCTGTTATTAGTATCAGACACACACATGTCCTGTTATTAGTATCAGTCACACACATGTCCTGTTATTAGTATCAGACACACACGTGTCCTGTTATTAGTATCAGACACACACATGTCCTGTTATTAGTATCAGTCACACACATGTCCTGTTATTAGTATCAGTCACACACATGTCCTGTTATTAGTATCAGACACACACGTGTCCTGTTATTAGTATCAGTCACACACATGTCCTGTTATTAGTATCAGACACACACGTGTCCTGTTATTAGTATCAGACACACACATGTACTGTTATTAGTATCAGTCACACACATGTCCTGTTATTAGTATCAGACACACACATGTCCTGTTATTAGTATCAGACACACACATGTCCTGTTATTAGTATCAGTCACACACATGTCCTGTTATTAGTATCACACACATGTCCTGTTATTAGTATCACACACACATGTCCTGTTATTAGTATCAGACACACACATGTCCTGTTATTAGTATCAGACACACACATGTCCTGTTATTAGTATCAGACACACACATGTCCTGTTATTAGTATCAGACACACACACATGTCCTGTTATTAGTATCAGACACACACATGTCCTGTTATTAGTATCAGTCACACACATGTCCTGTTATTAGTATCAGACACACACATGTCCTGTTATTAGTATCAGTCACACACACATGTCCTGTTATTACTATCACACACACATGTCCTGTTATTAGTATCAGTCACACACATGTCCTGTTATTAGTATCAGACACACACATGTCCTGTTATTAGTATCAGACACACACATGTCCTGTTATTAGTATCAGACACACACATGTCCTGTTATTAGTATCAGACACACACATGTCCTGTTATTAGTATCAGACACACACATGTCCTGTTATTAGTATCAGACACACACATGTCCTGTTATTAGTATCACACACACACATGTCCTGTTATTAGTATCAGTCACACACATGTCCTGTTATTAGTATCAGACACACACATGTCCTGTTATTAGTATCAGACACACACATGTCCTGTTATTAGTATCAGTTACACACATGTCCTGTTATTAGTATCAGACACACACATGTCCTGTTATTAGTATCAGACACACACATGTCCTGTTATTAGTATCAGACACACACATGTCCTGTTATTAGTATCAGACACACACATGTCCTGTTATTAGTATCAGTCACACACATGTCCTGTTATTAGTATCAGACACACACATGTCCTGTTATTAGTATCAGACACACACATGTCCTGTTATTAGTATCAGTCACACACACATGTCCTGTTATTAGTATCACACACACATGTCCTGTTATTAGTATCAGACACACACATGTCCTGTTATTAGTATCAGACACACACATGTCCTGTTATTAGTATCAGACACACACATGTCCTGTTATTAGTATCAGTCACACACATGTCCTGTTATTAGTATCAGACACACACATGTCCTGTTATTAGTATCAGACACACACATGTCCTGTTATTAGTATCAGACACACACATGTCCTGTTATTAGTATCAGTCACACACATGTCCTGTTATTAGTATCAGACACACACATGTCCTGTTATTAGTATCAGACACACACATGTCCTGTTATTAGTATCAGACACACACATGTCCTGTTATTAGTATCAGACACACACATGTCCTGTTATTAGTATCAGACACACACATGTCCTGTTATTAGTATCAGACACACACATGTCCTGTTATTAGTATCAGTCACACACATGTCCTGTTATTAGTATCAGACACACACATGTCCTGTTATTAGTATCAGACACACACATGTCCTGTTATTAGTATCAGTCACACACACATGTCCTGTTATTAGTATCACACACACATGTCCTGTTATTAGTATCAGACACACACATGTCCTGTTATTAGTATCAGACACACACATGTCCTGTTATTAGTATCAGACACACATGTCCTGTTATTAGTATCAGACACACACATGTCCTGTTATTAGTATCAGACACACACATGTCCTGTTATTAGTATCAGACACACACATGTCCTGTTATTAGTATCACACACATGTCCTGTTATTAGTATCACACACACATGTCCTGTTATTAGTATCAGACACACACACATGTCCTGTTATTAGTATCAGTTACACACATGTCCTGTTATTAGTATCAGTCACACACATGTCCTGTTATTAGTATCAGTCACACACATGTCCTGTTATTAGTATCAGTCACACACATGTCCTGTTATTAGTATCAGACACACACATGTCCTGTTATTAGTATCAGACACACACATGTCCTGTTATTAGTATCAGACACACACACATGTCCTGTTATTAGTATCACACACACATGTCCTGTTATTAGTATCAGACACACACATGTCCTGTTATTAGTATCAGACACACACATGTCCTGTTATTAGTATCAGACACACACATGTCCTGTTATTAGTATCAGACACACACATGTCCTGTTATTAGTATCAGTCACACACATGTCCTGTTATTAGTATCACACACATGTCCTGTTATTAGTATCACACACATGTCCTGTTATTAGTATCACACACACATGTCCTGTTATTAGTATCACACACATGTCCTGTTATTAGTATCACACACATGTCCTGTTATTAGTATCACACACACATGTCCTGTTATTAGTATCAGACACACACACATGTCCTGTTATTAGTATCAGTTACACACATGTCCTGTTATTAGTATCAGTCACACACATGTCCTGTTATTAGTATCAGTCACACACATGTACTGTTATTAGTATCAGTCACACACATGTCCTGTTATTAGTATCAGACACACACATGTCCTGTTATTAGTATCACACACACATGTCCTGTTATTAGTATCAGACACACACATGTCCTGTTATTAGTATCAGTCACACATGTCCTGTTATTAGTATCAGTCACACACACATGTCCTGTTATTAGTATCAGACACACACATGTCCTGTTATTAGTATCTGACACACACACATGTCCTGTTATTAGTATCAGTCACACACATGTCCTGTTATTAGTATCAGACACACACACATGTCCTGTTATTAGTATCAGACACACACACATGTCCTGTTATTAGTATCAGTCACACACATGTCCTGTTATTAGTATCAGACACACACATGTCCTGTTATTAGTATCTGACACACACATGTCCTGTTATTAGTATCAGACACACACATGTCCTGTTATTAGTATCAGTCACACACATGTCCTGTTATTAGTATCAGTCACACACATGTCCTGTTATTAGTATCAGTCACACACATGTCCTGTTATTAGTATCAGTCACACACACATGTCCTGTTATTAGTATCAGTCACACACATGTCCTGTTATTAGTATCAGTCACACACACATGTCCTGTTATTAGTATCAGACACACACATGTCCTGTTATTAGTATCTGACACACACATGTCCTGTTATTAGTATCAGACACACACATGTCCTGTTATTAGTATCAGTCACACACATGTCCTGTTATTAGTATCAGTCACACACATGTCCTGTTATTAGTATCAGTCACACATGTCCTGTTATTAGTATCAGTCACACACATGTCCTGTTATTAGTATCAGTCACACACATGTCCTGTTATTAGTATCAGACACACACACATGTCCTGTTATTAGTATCAGTCACACACACATGTCCTGTTATTAGTATCAGTCACACACATGTCCTGTTATTAGTATCAGACACACACATGTCCTGTTATTAGTATCAGTCACACATGTCCTGTTATTAGTATCAGTCACACACATGTCCTGTTATTAGTATCAGTCACACACATGTCCTGTTATTAGTATCAGACACACACACATGTCCTGTTATTAGTATCAGTCACACACACATGTCCTGTTATTAGTATCAGTCACACACATGTCCTGTTATTAGTATCAGACACACACACATGTCCTGTTATTAGTATCAGTCACACACATGTCCTGTTATTAGTATCAGTCACACACATGTCCTGTTATTAGTATCAGTCACACACGTGTCCTGTTATTAGTATCAGTTACACACATGTCCTGTTATTAGTATCAGACACACACATGTCCTGTTATTAGTATCAGTCACACACATGTCCTGTTATTAGTATCAGACACACACATGTCCTGTTATTAGTATCAGTCACACACATGTCCTGTTATTAGTATCAGACACACACATGTCCTGTTATTAGTATCAGACACACACACATGTCCTGTTATTAGTATCACACACACATGTCCTGTTATTAGTATCAGTCACACACATGTCCTGTTATTAGTATCAGTCACACACATGTCCTGTTATTAGTATCAGTCACACACATGTCCTGTTATTAGTATCAGACACACACATGTCCTGTTATTAGTATCAGTCACACATGTCCTGTTATTAGTATCAGTCACACACGTGTCCTGTTATTAGTATCAGTTACACACATGTCCTGTTATTAGTATCAGACACACACATGTCCTGTTATTAGTATCAGTCACACACATGTCCTGTTATTAGTATCAGACACACACATGTCCTGTTATTAGTATCAGTCACACACATGTCCTGTTATTAGTATCAGACACACACACACATGTCCTGTTATTAGTATCAGTCACACACATGTCCTGTTATTAGTATCAGTCACACACATGTCCTGTTATTAGTATCAGTCACACACATGTCCTGTTATTAGTATCACACACACATGTCCTGTTATTAGTATCAGTCACACACATGTCCTGTTATTAGTATCACACACACATGTCCTGTTATTAGTATCAGACACACACATGTCCTGTTATTAGTATCAGTCACACACATGTCCTGTTATTAGTATCAGACACACACATGTCCTGTTATTAGTATCAGTCACACACACATGTCCTGTTATTAGTATCAGTCACACACATGTCCTGTTATTAGTATCACACACACATGTCCTGTTATTAGTATCAGACACACACATGTCCTGTTATTAGTATCAGTCACACACATGTCCTGTTATTAGTATCAGACACACACATGTCCTGTTATTAGTATCAGTCACACACATGTCCTGTTATTAGTATCACACACACATGTCCTGTTATTAGTATCAGACACACACATGTCCTGTTATTAGTATCAGTCACACACGTGTCCTGTTA
This sequence comes from Pelophylax lessonae, assembly GCF_965119305.1. Classification (NCBI taxonomy): domain Eukaryota; kingdom Metazoa; phylum Chordata; class Amphibia; order Anura; family Ranidae; genus Pelophylax; species Pelophylax lessonae. The sequence goes on from NW_028120139.1 coordinate 47,561, forward strand.
TTAGTATCAGACACACACATGTCCTGTTATTAGTATCAGTCACACACATGTCCTGTTATTAGTATCAGACACACACATGTCCTGTTATTAGTATCAGACACACACATGTCCTGTTATTAGTATCAGTCACACACATGTACTGTTATTAGTATCAGACACACACATGTCCTGTTATTAGTATCAGTCACACACATGTCCTGTTATTAGTATCAGACACACACATGTCCTGTTATTAGTATCAGTCACACACATGTCCTGTTATTAGTATCACACACACATGTCCTGTTATTAGTATCAGTCACACACATGTCCTGTTATTAGTATCAGTCACACACATGTCCTGTTATTAGTATCAGACACACACATGTCCTGTTATTAGTATCAGACACACACATGTCCTGTTATTAGTATCAGTCACACACATGTCCTGTTATTAGTATCACACACACGTGTCCTGTTATTAGTATCAGTTACACACATGTCCTGTTATTAGTATCAGTCACACACATGTCCTGTTATTAGTATCAGTCACACACATGTCCTGTTATTAGTATCAGTCACACACATGTACTGTTATTAGTATCAGTTACACACATGTCCTGTTATTAGTATCAGTCACACACATGTACTGTTATTAGTATCAGTTACACACATGTCCTGTTATTAGTATCAGACACACACATGTCCTGTTATTAGTATCAGACACACACGTGTCCTGTTATTAGTATCAGACACACACGTGTCCTGTTATTAGTATCAGTCACACACATGTCCTGTTATTAGTATCACACACACATGTCCTGTTATTAGTATCAGTCACACACATGTCCTGTTATTAGTATCAGTCACACACATGTCCTGTTATTAGCATCAGTCACACACTTGTCCTGTTATTAGTATCAGTCACACACATGTCCTGTTATTAGTATCAGACACACACATGTCCTGTTATTAGTATCAGTCACACACATGTCCTGTTATTAGTATCAGACACACACATGTCCTGTTATTAGTATCAGTCACACACATGTCCTGTTATTAGTATCACACACACGTGTCCTGTTATTAGTATCAGTTACACACATGTCCTGTTATTAGTATCAGTCACACACATGTCCTGTTATTAGTATCAGACACACACATGTCCTGTTATTAGTATCAGTCACACACATGTACTGTTATTAGTATCAGACACACACATGTCCTGTTATTAGTATCACACACACATGTCCTGTTATTAGTATCAGACACACACATGTCCTGTTATTAGTATCAGACACACACATGTCCTGTTATTAGTATCAGTCACACACATGTCCTGTTATTAGTATCACACACACGTGTCCTGTTATTAGTATCAGTTACACACATGTCCTGTTATTAGTATCAGTCACACACATGTCCTGTTATTAGTATCAGACACACACATGTCCTGTTATTAGTATCAGTCACACACATGTACTGTTATTAGTATCAGTCACACACATGTCCTGTTATTAGTATCAGACACACACATGTCCTGTTATTAGTATCACACACACATGTCCTGTTATTAGTATCAGTCACACACATGTCCTGTTATTAGTATCAGTCACACACATGTCCTGTTATTAGTATCAGTCACACACATGTACTGTTATTAGTATCAGTTACACACATGTCCTGTTATTAGTATCAGACACACACGTGTCCTGTTATTAGTATCAGTCACACACATGTCCTGTTATTAGTATCAGTCACACACATGTCCTGTTATTAGTATCAGTCACACACATGTCCTGTTATTAGTATCAGTCACACACATGTACTGTTATTAGTATCAGTTACACACATGTCCTGTTATTAGTATCAGACACACACGTGTCCTGTTATTAGTATCAGTCACACACATGTCCTGTTATTAGTATCAGTCACACACATGTCCTGTTATTAGTATCACACACACATGTCCTGTTATTAGTATCAGTCACACACATGTCCTGTTATTAGTATCAGTCACACACGTGTCCTGTTATTAGTATCAGTTACACACATGTCCTGTTATTAGTATCAGACACACACATGTCCTGTTATTAGTATCACACACACATGTCCTGTTATTAGTATCAGTTACACACATGTCCTGTTATTAGTATCAGTCACACACATGTCCTGTTATTAGTATCAGACACACACACATGTCCTGTTATTAGTATCAGACACACACACATGTCCTGTTATTAGTATCAGTCACACACACATGTTCTGTTATTAGTATCAGTCACACACATGTCCTGTTATTAGTATCAGACACACATGTCCTGTTATTAGTATCACACACATGTCCTGTTATTAGTATCAGACACACACGTGTCCTGTTATTAGTATTACACACATGTCCTGTTATTAGTATCAGACACACACATGTCCTGTTATTAGTATCAGACACACACGTGTCCTGTTATTAGTATCACACACATGTCCTGTTATTAGTATCACACACACACATGTCCTGTTATTAGTATCACACACGTGTCCTGTTATTAGTATCAGTTACACACATGTCCTGTTATTAGTATCACACACATGTCCTGTTATTAGTATCAGACACACACGTGTCCTGTTATTAGTATCAGTTACACACATGTCCTGTTATTAGTATCACACACACACATGTCCTGTTATTAGTATCAGACACACACATGTCCTGTTATTAGTATCAGACACACACATGTACTGTTATTAGTATCAGACACACACATGTACTGTTATTAGTATCAGACACACATGTCCTGTTATTAGTATCAGTCACACACATGTCCTGTTATTAGTATCACACACACATGTCCTGTTATTAGTATCAGTCACACACATGTCCTGTTATTAGTATCAGTTACACACATGTCCTGTTATTAGTATCAGTCACACACATGTCCTGTTATTAGTATCACACACACATGTCCTGTTATTAGTATCAGTTACACACATGTCCTGTTATTAGTATCAGACACACACATGTCCTGTTATTAGTATCAGACACACACATGTCCTGTTATTAGTATCAGTCACACACATGTCCTGTTATTAGTATCAGTCACACACATGTCCTGTTATTAGTATCAGTCACACACATGTCCTGTTATTAGTATCAGTCACACACATGTCCTGTTATTAGTATCAGACACACACATGTCCTGTTATTAGTATCAGTCACACACATGTCCTGTTATTAGTATCACACACACATGTCCTGTTATTAGTATCAGTCACACACATGTCCTGTTATTAGTATCACACACACATGTCCTGTTATTAGTATCAGTCACACACATGTCCTGTTATTAGTATCAGACACACACATGTCCTGTTATTAGTATCACACACACATGTCCTGTTATTAGTATCAGTCACACACATGTCCTGTTATTAGTATCAGTCACACACATGTCCTGTTATTAGTATCACACACACATGTCCTGTTATTAGTATCAGTCACACATATGTCCTGTTATTAGTATCAGTTACACACATGTCCTGTTATTAGTATCAGTCACACACATGTCCTGTTATTAGTATCACACACACATGTCCTGTTATTAGTATCAGTTACACACATGTCCTGTTATTAGTATCAGACACACACATGTCCTGTTATTAGTATCAGACACACACATGTCCTGTTATTAGTATCAGTCACACACATGTCCTGTTATTAGTATCAGTCACACACATGTCCTGTTATTAGTATCAGTCACACACATGTCCTGTTATTAGTATCAGTCACACACATGTCCTGTTATTAGTATCAGACACACACATGTCCTGTTATTAGTATCAGACACACACATGTCCTGTTATTAGTATCAGTCACACACATGTCCTGTTATTAGTATCACACACACACGTGTCCTGTTATTAGTATCAGTTACACACATGTCCTGTTATTAGTATCAGACACACACATGTCCTGTTATTAGTATCAGACACACACATGTCCTGCTATTAGTATCAGTCACACACACATGACCTGTTATTAGTATCAGTCACACACACATGACCTGTTATTAGTATCAGTCACACACACATGTCCTGTTATTAGTATCAGTCACACACACATGTCCTGTTATTAGTATCAGTCACACACATGTCCTGTTATTAGTATCAGACACACACATGTCCTGTTATTAGTATCAGTTACACACACATGTCCTGTTATTAGTATCAGTCACACACATGTCCTGTTATTAGTATCAGTCACACACATGTACTGTTATTAGTATCAGTCACACACATGTCCTGTTATTAGTATCAGTCACACACATGTCCTGTTATTAGTATCACACACACATGTCCTGTTATTAGTATCAGACACACACATGTCCTGTTATTAGTATCACACACACATGTCCTGTTATTAGTATCAGACACACACATGTCCTGTTATTAGTATCAGACACACACATGTCCTGTTATTAGTATCAGACACACACATGTCCTGTTATTAGTATCAGTTACACACATGTCCTGTTATTAGTATCAGTCACACACATGTCCTGTTATTAGTATCAGTCACACACATGTACTGTTATTAGTATCAGTCACACACATGTCCTGTTATTAGTATCAGTCACACACATGTCCTGTTATTAGTATCACACACACATGTCCTGTTATTAGTATCAGACACACACATGTCCTGTTATTAGTATCACACACACATGTCCTGTTATTAGTATCAGTCACACACATGTCCTGTTATTAGTATCAGACACACACATGTCCTGTTATTAGTATCAGACACACACATGTCCTGTTATTAGTATCAGTCACACACACATGACCTGTTATTAGTATCAGTCACACACATGTCCTGTTATTAGTATCAGACACACACGTGTCCTGTTATTAGTATCAGTCACACACATGTCCTGTTATTAGTATCAGTCACACACATGTCCTGTTATTAGTATCACACACACATGTCCTGTTATTAGTATCAGACACACATGTCCTGTTATTAGTATCACACACACATGTCCTGTTATTAGTATCACACACACATGACCTGTTATTAGTATCAGTCACACACATGTCCTGTTATTAGTATCACACACACATGTCCTGTTATTAGTATCAGACACACACGTGTCCTGTTATTAGTATCAGTTACACACATGTCCTGTTATTAGTATCAGTCACACACATGTCCTGTTATTAGTATCAGTCAGACACACATGTCCTGTTATTAGTATCAGTCACACACATGTCCTGTTATTAGTATCACACACACATGTCCTGTTATTAGTATCACACACACATGTCCTGTTATTAGTATCAGACACACACATGTCCTGTTATTAGTATCAGACACACACATGTCCTGTTATTAGTATCAGACACACACATGTCCTGTTATTAGTATCAGACACACACATGTCCTGTTATTAGTATCAGTCACACACATGTCCTGTTATTAGTATCAGTCACACACATGTCCTGTTATTAGTATCAGTCACACACATGTCCTGTTATTAGTATCAGACACACATGTCCTGTTATTAGTATCAGTTACACACATGTCCTGTTATTAGTATCAGACACACACGTGTCCTGTTATTAGTATCAGTCACACACATGTACTGTTATTAGTATCAGTCACACACATGTCCTGTTATTAGCATCAGTCACACACATGTCCTGTTATTAGTATCAGACACACACATGTCCTGTTATTAGTATCAGTCAGACACATGTCCTGTTATTAGTATCAGTCACACACATGTCCTGTTATTAGTATCAGTCACACACATGTCCTGTTATTAGTATCACACACACACATGTCCTGTTATTAGTATCAGTCACACACATGTCCTGTTATTAGTATCACACACACATGTCCTGTTATTAGTATCAGACACACACATGTCCTGTTATTAGTATCAGACACACACATGTCCTGTTATTAGTATCACACACACACATGTCCTGTTATTAGTATCAGTCACACACACGTGTCCTGTTATTAGTATCAGACACACACATGTCCTGTTATTAGTATCAGTCACACACATGTCCTGTTATTAGTATCAGACACACACATGTCCTGTTATTAGTATCAGACACACACATGTCCTGTAATTAGTATCAGACACACACGTGTCCTGTTATTAGTATCAGTCACACACATGTCCTGTTATTAGTATCAGACACACACGTGTCCTGTTATTAGTATCAGTCACACACGTGTCCTGTTATTAGTATCAGTCACACACACATGTCCTGTTATTAGTATCAGTCACACACATGTCCTGTTATTAGTATCAGACACACACGTGTCCTGTTATTAGTATCAGACACACACATGTCCTGTTATTAGTATCAGACACACACATGTCCTGTTATTAGTATCAGACACACACGTGTCCTGTTATTAGTATCAGACACACACACATGTCCTGTTATTAGTATCAGACACACACATGTCCTGTTATTAGTATCAGACACACACGTGTCCTGTTATTAGTATCAGACACACACACATGTCCTGTTATTAGTATCAGACACACACATGTCCTGTTATTAGTATCAGACACACACATGTCCTGTTATTAGTATCAGTTACACACATGTCCTGTTATTAGTATCAGTCACACACATGTCCTGTTATTAGTATCAGTCACACACATGTACTGTTATTAGTATCAGTCACACACATGTCCTGTTATTAGTATCAGTCACACACATGTCCTGTTATTAGTATCACACACACATGTCCTGTTATTAGTATCAGACACACACATGTCCTGTTATTAGTATCACACACACATGTCCTGTTATTAGTATCAGACACACACATGTCCTGTTATTAGTATCAGACACACACATGTCCTGTTATTAGTATCAGACACACACATGTCCTGTTATTAGTATCAGTTACACACATGTCCTGTTATTAGTATCAGTCACACACATGTCCTGTTATTAGTATCAGTCACACACATGTACTGTTATTAGTATCAGTCACACACATGTCCTGTTATTAGTATCAGACACACACGTGTCCTGTTATTAGTATCAGTCACACACATGTCCTGTTATTAGTATCAGTCACACACATGTCCTGTTATTAGTATCACACACACATGTCCTGTTATTAGTATCAGACACACATGTCCTGTTATTAGTATCACACACACATGTCCTGTTATTAGTATCACACACACATGACCTGTTATTAGTATCAGTCACACACATGTCCTGTTATTAGTATCACACACACATGTCCTGTTATTAGTATCAGACACACACGTGTCCTGTTATTAGTATCAGTTACACACATGTCCTGTTATTAGTATCAGTCACACACATGTCCTGTTATTAGTATCAGTCAGACACACATGTCCTGTTATTAGTATCAGTCACACACATGTCCTGTTATTAGTATCACACACACATGTCCTGTTATTAGTATCACACACACATGTCCTGTTATTAGTATCAGACACACACATGTCCTGTTATTAGTATCAGACACACACATGTCCTGTTATTAGTATCAGACACACACATGTCCTGTTATTAGTATCAGACACACACATGTCCTGTTATTAGTATCAGTCACACACATGTCCTGTTATTAGTATCAGTCACACACATGTCCTGTTATTAGTATCAGTCACACACATGTCCTGTTATTAGTATCAGACACACATGTCCTGTTATTAGTATCAGTTACACACATGTCCTGTTATTAGTATCAGACACACACGTGTCCTGTTATTAGTATCAGTCACACACATGTACTGTTATTAGTATCAGTCACACACATGTCCTGTTATTAGCATCAGTCACACACATGTCCTGTTATTAGTATCAGACACACACATGTCCTGTTATTAGTATCAGTCAGACACATGTCCTGTTATTAGTATCAGTCACACACATGTCCTGTTATTAGTATCAGTCACACACATGTCCTGTTATTAGTATCACACACACACATGTCCTGTTATTAGTATCAGTCACACACATGTCCTGTTATTAGTATCACACACACATGTCCTGTTATTAGTATCAGACACACACATGTCCTGTTATTAGTATCAGTCACACACATGTCCTGTTATTAGTATCAGTCACACACATGTCCTGTTATTAGTATCACACACACATGTCCTGTTATTAGTATCAGACACACACATGTCCTGTTATTAGTATCAGACACACACATGTCCTGTTATTAGTATCAGTCACACACACATGTCCTCTTATTAGTATCAGTCACACACATGTCCTGTTATTAGTATCAGTCACACACATGTCCTGTTATTAGTATCAGACACACACATGTCCTGTTATTAGTATCTGACACACACATGTCCTGTTATTAGTATCAGTCACACACATGTCCTGTTATTAGTATCAGTCACACACATGTCCTGTTATTAGTATCAGACACACATGTCCTGTTATTAGTATCAGTCACACACATGTCCTGTTATTAGTATCAGACACACACATGTCCTGTTATTAGTATCAGTCACACACACATGTCCTGTTATTAGTATCAGTCACACACATGTCCTGTTATTAGTATCAGTCACACACATGTCCTGTTATTAGTATCAGTCACACACATGTCCTGTTATTAGTATCAGACACACACACATGTCCTGTTATTAGTATCAGACACACACACATGTCCTGTTATTAGTATCAGTCACACACATGTCCTGTTATTAGTATCAGTCACACACACATGTCCTGTTATTAGTATCAGTCACACACACATGTCCTGTTATTAGTATCACACACACATGTCCTGTTATTAGTATCAGACACACACATGTCCTGTTATTAGTATCAGACACACACATGTCCTGTTATTAGTATCAGTCACACACACATGTCCTGTTATTAGTATCAGTCACACACATGTCCTGTTATTAGTATCACACACACATGTCCTGTTATTAGTATCAGACACACACATGTCCTGTTATTAGTATCAGTCACACACATGTCCTGTTATTAGTATCAGACACACACATGTCCTGTTATTAGTATCAGTCACACACATGTCCTGTTATTAGTATCAGACACACACATGTCCTGTTATTAGTATCAGTCACACACGTGTCCTGTTATTAGTATCAGACACACACATGTCCTGTTATTAGTATCAGTCACACACATGTCCTGTTATTAGTATCACACACACATGTCCTGTTATTAGTATCAGTCACACACATGTCCTGTTATTAGTATCAGTCACACACATGTCCTGTTATTAGTATCAGTCACACACATGTCCTGTTATTAGTATCACACACACATGTCCTGTTATTAGTATCAGTCACACACATGTCCTGTTATTAGTATCACACACACACATGTCCTGTTATTAGTATCAGACACACACATGTCCTGTTATTAGTATCAGTCACACACATGTCCTGTTATTAGTATCAGACACACACATGTCCTGTTATTAGTATCAGTCACACACATGTCCTGTTATTAGTATCACACACACGTGTCCTGTTATTAGTATCAGTTACACACATGTCCTGTTATTAGTATCAGTCACACACATGTCCTGTTATTAGTATCAGTCACACACATGTCCTGTTATTAGTATCAGTCACACACATGTACTGTTATTAGTATCAGTTACACACATGTCCTGTTATTAGTATCAGACACACACGTGTCCTGTTATTAGTATCAGTCACACACATGTCCTGTTATTAGTATCAGTCACACACATGTCCTGTTATTAGTATCACACACACACATGTCCTGTTATTAGTATCAGTCACACACATGTCCTGTTATTAGTATCAGTCACACACATGTCCTGTTATTAGTATCACACACACACACATGTCCTGTTATTAGTATCACACACACACATGTCCTGTTATTAGTATCAGACACACACATGTCCTGTTATTAGTATCAGTCACACACATGTCCTGTTATTAGTATCAGACACACACATGTCCTGTTATTAGTATCAGTCACACACATGTCCTGTTATTAGTATCACACACACGTGTCCTGTTATTAGTATCAGTTACACACACATGTCCTGTTATTAGTATCAGACACACACATGTCCTGTTATTAGTATCAGTCACACACATGTACTGTTATTAGTATCAGTCACACACATGTCCTGTTATTAGTATCAGTCACACACATGTCCTGTTATTAGTATCAGTCACACACATGTCCTGTTATTAGTATCAGTCACACACATGTCCTGTTATTAGTATCAGTCACACACATGTACTGTTATTAGTATCAGTTACACACATGTCCTGTTATTAGTATCAGACACACACGTGTCCTGTTATTAGTATCAGTCACACACATGTCCTGTTATTAGTATCAGTCACACACATGTCCTGTTATTAGTATCAGTCACACACATGTCCTGTTATTAGTATCAGTCACACACACATGTCCTGTTATTAGTATCAGTCACACACATGTCCTGTTATTAGTATCAGTCACACACATGTCCTGTTATTAGTATCAGTCACACACATGTCCTGTTATTAGTATCAGTCACACACATGTCCTGTTATTAGTATCACACACACATGTCCTGTTATTAGTATCAGTCACACACATGTCCTGTTATTAGTATCAGTCACACACGTGTCCTGTTATTAGTATCAGTTACACACATGTCCTGTTATTAGTATCAGACACACACATGTCCTGTTATTAGTATCACACACACATGTCCTGTTATTAGTATCAGTTACACACATGTCCTGTTATTAGTATCAGTCACACACATGTCCTGTTATTAGTATCAGACACACACACATGTCCTGTTATTAGTATCAGTCACACACACATGTCCTGTTATTAGTATCAGTCACACACACATGTCCTGTTATTAGTATCAGTCACACACATGTCCTGTTATTAGTATCAGACACACATGTCCTGTTATTAGTATCACACACATGTCCTGTTATTAGTATCAGACACACACGTGTCCTGTTATTAGTATCACACACATGTCCTGTTATTAGTATCAGACACACACATGTCCTGTTATTAGTATCACACACACACATGTCCTGTTATTAGTATCACACACGTGTCCTGTTATTAGTATCAGTTACACACATGTCCTGTTATTAGTATCACACACATGTCCTGTTATTAGTATCAGACACACACGTGTCCTGTTATTAGTATCAGTTACACACATGTCCTGTTATTAGTATCAGACACACATGTCCTGTTATTAGTATCACACACACACATGTCCTGTTATTAGTATCACACACACACATGTCCTGTTATTAGTATCAGACACACACATGTACTGTTATTAGTATCAGACACACACATGTACTGTTATTAGTATCAGACACACATGTCCTGTTATTAGTATCAGTCACACACATGTCCTGTTATTAGTATCAGTCACACACACATGTCCTGTTATTAGTATCAGTCACACACATGTACTGTTATTAGTATCAGACACACATGTCCTGTTATTAGTATCACACACACATGTCCTGTTATTAGTATCAGACACACACATGTCCTGTTATTAGTATCAGTCACACACATGTCCTGTTATTAGTATCAGTCACACACATGTCCTGTTATTAGTATCAGACACACACATGTCCTGTTATTAGTATCAGTTACACACATGTCCTGTTATTAGTATCAGTCACACACATGTCCTGTTATTAGTATCAGTCACACACATGTCCTGTTATTAGTATCAGTCACACACATGTCCTGTTATTAGTATCAGTCACACACATGTCCTGTTATTAGTATCACACACACATGTCCTGTTATTAGTATCAGTCACACACATGTCCTGTTATTAGTATCACACACACATGTCCTGTTATTAGTATCAGTCACACACACATGTCCTGTTATTAGTATCAGACACACACATGTCCTGTTATTAGTATCAGACACACACATGTCCTGTTATTAGTATCAGTCACACACATGTCCTGTTATTAGTATCAGACACACACACATGTCCTGTTATTAGTATCAGTCACACACATGTCCTGTTATTAGTATCAGTCACACACATGTACTGTTATTAGTATCAGACACACACATGTCCTGTTATTAGTATCAGTCACACACATGTCCTGTTATTAGTATCAGACACACACATGTCCTGTTATTAGTATCAGACACACACATGTCCTGTTATTAGTATCAGACACACACATGTCCTGTTATTAGTATCAGTCACACACATGTCCTGTTATTAGTATCAGACACACACACATGTCCTGTTATTAGTATCACACACACATGTCCTGTTATTAGTATCAGACACACATGTCCTGTTATTAGTATCAGTCACACACATGTCCTGTTATTAGTATCAGTCACACACATGTCCTGTTATTAGTATCAGTCACACACATGTCCTGTTATTAGTATCAGTCACACACATGTCCTGTTATTAGTATCAGTCACACACATGTCCTGTTATTAGTATCAGTTACACACATGTCCTGTTATTAGTATCAGACACACACATGTCCTGTTATTAGTATCAGACACACACATGTCCTGTTATTAGTATCAGACACACACATGTCCTGTTATTAGTATCAGTCACACACATGTCCTGTTATTAGTATCAGACACACACACATGTCCTGTTATTAGTATCAGTCACACACATGTACTGTTATTAGTATCAGACACACACATGTCCTGTTATTAGTATCAGTCACACACACATGTCCTGTTATTAGTATCAGTCACACACATGTCCTGTTATTAGTATCAGACACACACATGTCCTGTTATTAGTATCAGTCACACACATGTCCTGTTATTAGTATCAGTCACACACATGTCCTGTTATTAGTATCAGTCACACACATGTCCTGTTATTAGTATCAGTCACACACATGTCCTGTAATTAGTATCACACACACACATGTCCTGTTATTAGTATCAGTTACACACATGTCCTGTTATTAGTATCACACACACACATGTCCTGTTATTAGTATCAGTCACACACATGTCCTGTTATTAGTATCAGACACACACATGTCCTGTTATTAGTATCAGACACACACATGTCCTGTTATTAGTATCAGTCACACACATGTCCTGTTATTAGTATCAGACACACACATGTCCTGTTATTAGTATCAGTCACACACATGTCCTGTTATTAGTATCAGACACACACATGTCCTGTTATTAGTATCAGACACACACATGTCCTGTTATTAGTATCAGACACACACATGTCCTGTTATTAGTATCAGACACACACACATGTCCTGTTATTAGTATCAGTCACACACACATGTCCTGTTATTAGTATCAGACACACACATGTCCTGTTATTAGTATCAGTCACACATGTCCTGTTATTAGTATCAGTCACACACATGTCCTGTTATTAGTATCAGTCACACATGTCCTGTTATTAGTATCAGACACACACATGTCCTGTTATTAGTATCAGACACACACATGTCCTGTTATTAGTATCTGACACACACATGTCCTGTTATTAGTATCAGTCACACACACATGTCCTGTTATTAGTATCAGTCACACACATGTCCTGTTATTAGTATCAGACACACACACATGTCCTGTTATTAGTATCAGACACACACACATGTCCTGTTATTAGTATCAGTCACACACATGTCCTGTTATTAGTATCAGACACACACATGTCCTGTTATTAGTATCTGACACACACATGTCCTGTTATTAGTATCAGACACACACATGTCCTGTTATTAGTATCAGTCACACACATGTCCTGTTATTAGTATCAGTCACACACATGTCCTGTTATTAGTATCAGTCACACACATGTCCTGTTATTAGTATCAGTCACACACACATGTCCTGTTATTAGTATCAGTCACACACATGTCCTGTTATTAGTATCAGTCACACACACATGTCCTGTTATTAGTATCAGACACACACATGTCCTGTTATTAGTATCTGACACACACATGTCCTGTTATTAGTATCAGACACACACATGTCCTGTTATTAGTATCAGTCACACACATGTCCTGTTATTAGTATCAGTCGCACACATGTCCTGTTATTAGTATCAGTCACACATGTCCTGTTATTAGTATCAGTCACACACATGTCCTGTTATTAGTATCAGTCACACACATGTCCTGTTATTAGTATCAGACACACACACATGTCCTGTTATTAGTATCAGTCACACACACATGTCCTGTTATTAGTATCAGTCACACACATGTCCTGTTATTAGTATCAGACACACACATGTCCTGTTATTAGTATCAGTCACACATGTCCTGTTATTAGTATCAGTCACACACATGTCCTGTTATTAGTATCAGTCACACACATGTCCTGTTATTAGTATCAGACACACACACATGTCCTGTTATTAGTATCAGTCACACACACATGTCCTGTTATTAGTATCAGTCACACACATGTCCTGTTATTAGTATCAGACACACACACATGTCCTGTTATTAGTATCAGTCACACACATGTCCTGTTATTAGTATCAGTCACACACATGTCCTGTTATTAGTATCAGTCACACACATGTCCTGTTATTAGTATCAGTCACACACGTGTCCTGTTATTAGTATCAGTTACACACATGTCCTGTTATTAGTATCAGACACACACATGTCCTGTTATTAGTATCAGTCACACACATGTCCTGTTATTAGTATCAGACACACACATGTCCTGTTATTAGTATCAGTCACACACATGTCCTGTTATTAGTATCAGACACACACATGTCCTGTTATTAGTATCAGACACACACACATGTCCTGTTATTAGTATCACACACACATGTCCTGTTATTAGTATCAGTCACACACATGTCCTGTTATTAGTATCAGTCACACACATGTCCTGTTATTAGTATCAGTCACACACATGTCCTGTTATTAGTATCAGACACACACATGTCCTGTTATTAGTATCAGTCACACATGTCCTGTTATTAGTATCAGTCACACACGTGTCCTGTTATTAGTATCAGTTACACACATGTCCTGTTATTAGTATCAGACACACACATGTCCTGTTATTAGTATCAGTCACACACATGTCCTGTTATTAGTATCAGACACACACATGTCCTGTTATTAGTATCAGTCACACACATGTCCTGTTATTAGTATCAGACACACACACATGTCCTGTTATTAGTATCAGTCACACACATGTCCTGTTATTAGTATCAGACACACACACATGTCCTGTTATTAGTATCAGACACACACACATGTCCTGTTATTAGTATCAGTCACACACATGTCCTGTTATTAGTATCAGTCACACACATGTCCTGTTATTAGTATCAGTCACACACATGTCCTGTTATTAGTATCACACACACATGTCCTGTTATTAGTATCAGTCACACACATGTCCTGTTATTAGTATCACACACACATGTCCTGTTATTAGTATCAGACACACACATGTCCTGTTATTAGTATCAGTCACACACATGTCCTGTTATTAGTATCAGACACACACATGTCCTGTTATTAGTATCAGTCACACACACATGTCCTGTTATTAGTATCAGTCACACACATGTCCTGTTATTAGTATCACACACACATGTCCTGTTATTAGTATCAGACACACACATGTCCTGTTATTAGTATCAGTCACACACATGTCCTGTTATTAGTATCAGACACACACATGTCCTGTTATTAGTATCAGTCACACACATGTCCTGTTATTAGTATCACACACACATGTCCTGTTATTAGTATCAGACACACACATGTCCTGTTATTAGTATCAGTCACACACGTGTCCTGTTATTAGTATCAGACACACACATGTCCTGTTATTAGTATCAGTCACACACATGTCCTGTTATTAGTATCAGACACACACATGTCCTGTTATTAGTATCAGACACACACATGTCCTGTTATTAGTATCAGTCACACACATGTACTGTTATTAGTATCAGACACACACATGTCCTGTTATTAGTATCAGTCACACACATGTCCTGTTATTAGTATCAGACACACACATGTCCTGTTATTAGTATCAGTCACACACATGTCCTGTTATTAGTATCACACACACATGTCCTGTTATTAGTATCAGTCACACACATGTCCTGTTATTAGTATCAGTCACACACATGTCCTGTTATTAGTATCAGACACACACATGTCCTGTTATTAGTATCACACACACACATGTCCTGTTATTAGTATCAGACACACACATGTCCTGTTATTAGTATCAGACACACACATGTCCTGTTATTAGTATCAGTCACACACATGTCCTGTTATTAGTATCACACACACGTGTCCTGTTATTAGTATCAGTTACACACATGTCCTGTTATTAGTATCAGTCACACACATGTCCTGTTATTAGTATCAGTCACACACATGTCCTGTTATTAGTATCAGTCACACACATGTACTGTTATTAGTATCAGTTACACACATGTCCTGTTATTAGTATCAGTCACACACATGTACTGTTATTAGTATCAGTTACACACATGTCCTGTTATTAGTATCAGACACACACATGTCCTGTTATTAGTATCAGACACACACGTGTCCTGTTATTAGTATCAGACACACACGTGTCCTGTTATTAGTATCAGTCACACACATGTCCTGTTATTAGTATCAGTCACACACATGTCCTGTTATTAGCATCAGTCACACACTTGTCCTGTTATTAGTATCAGTCACACACATGTCCTGTTATTAGTATCAGACACACACATGTCCTGTTATTAGTATCAGTCACACACATGTCCTGTTATTAGTATCAGACACACACATGTCCTGTTATTAGTATCAGTCACACACATGTCCTGTTATTAGTATCACACACACGTGTCCTGTTATTAGTATCAGTTACACACATGTCCTGTTATTAGTATCAGTCACACACATGTCCTGTTATTAGTATCAGACACACACATGTCCTGTTATTAGTATCAGTCACACACATGTACTGTTATTAGTATCAGTCACACACATGTCCTGTTATTAGTATCAGACACACACATGTCCTGTTATTAGTATCACACACACATGTCCTGTTATTAGTATCAGACACACACATGTCCTGTTATTAGTATCAGACACACACATGTCCTGTTATTAGTATCAGTCACACACATGTCCTGTTATTAGTATCACACACACGTGTCCTGTTATTAGTATCAGTTACACACATGTCCTGTTATTAGTATCAGTCACACACATGTCCTGTTATTAGTATCAGACACACACATGTCCTGTTATTAGTATCAGTCACACACATGTACTGTTATTAGTATCAGTCACACACATGTCCTGTTATTAGTATCAGACACACACATGTCCTGTTATTAGTATCACACACACATGTCCTGTTATTAGTATCAGTCACACACATGTCCTGTTATTAGTATCAGTCACACACATGTCCTGTTATTAGTATCAGTCACACACATGTACTGTTATTAGTATCAGTTACACACATGTCCTGTTATTAGTATCAGACACACACGTGTCCTGTTATTAGTATCAGTCACACACATGTCCTGTTATTAGTATCAGTCACACACATGTCCTGTTATTAGTATCAGTCACACACATGTCCTGTTATTAGTATCAGTCACACACATGTACTGTTATTAGTATCAGTTACACACATGTCCTGTTATTAGTATCAGACACACACGTGTCCTGTTATTAGTATCAGTCACACACATGTCCTGTTATTAGTATCAGTCACACACATGTCCTGTTATTAGTATCACACACACATGTCCTGTTATTAGTATCACACACACATGTCCTGTTATTAGTATCAGTCACACACATGTCCTGTTATTAGTATCAGTCACACACGTGTCCTGTTATTAGTATCAGTTACACACATGTCCTGTTATTAGTATCAGACACACACATGTCCTGTTATTAGTATCACACACACATGTCCTGTTATTAGTATCAGTTACACACATGTCCTGTTATTAGTATCAGTCACACACATGTCCTGTTATTAGTATCAGACACACACACATGTCCTGTTATTAGTATCAGACACACACACATGTCCTGTTATTAGTATCAGTCACACACACATGTTCTGTTATTAGTATCAGTCACACACATGTCCTGTTATTAGTATCAGACACACATGTCCTGTTATTAGTATCACACACATGTCCTGTTATTAGTATCAGACACACACGTGTCCTGTTATTAGTATTACACACATGTCCTGTTATTAGTATCAGACACACACATGTCCTGTTATTAGTATCAGACACACACGTGTCCTGTTATTAGTATCACACACATGTCCTGTTATTAGTATCACACACACACATGTCCTGTTATTAGTATCACACACGTGTCCTGTTATTAGTATCAGTTACACACATGTCCTGTTATTAGTATCACACACATGTCCTGTTATTAGTATCAGACACACACGTGTCCTGTTATTAGTATCAGTTACACACATGTCCTGTTATTAGTATCAGACACACACATGTCCTGTTATTAGTATCAGACACACATGTCCTGTTATTAGTATCACACACACACATGTCCTGTTATTAGTATCAGACACACACATGTCCTGTTATTAGTATCAGACACACACATGTACTGTTATTAGTATCAGACACACACATGTACTGTTATTAGTATCAGACACACATGTCCTGTTATTAGTATCAGTCACACACATGTCCTGTTATTAGTATCACACACACATGTCCTGTTATTAGTATCAGTCACACACATGTCCTGTTATTAGTATCAGTTACACACATGTCCTGTTATTAGTATCAGTCACACACATGTCCTGTTATTAGTATCACACACACATGTCCTGTTATTAGTATCAGTTACACACATGTCCTGTTATTAGTATCAGACACACACATGTCCTGTTATTAGTATCAGACACACACATGTCCTGTTATTAGTATCAGTCACACACATGTCCTGTTATTAGTATCAGTCACACACATGTCCTGTTATTAGTATCAGTCACACACATGTCCTGTTATTAGTATCAGTCACACACATGTCCTGTTATTAGTATCACACACACATGTCCTGTTATTAGTATCAGTCACACACATGTCCTGTTATTAGTATCAGACACACACATGTCCTGTTATTAGTATCACACACACATGTCCTGTTATTAGTATCAGTCACACACATGTCCTGTTATTAGTATCAGTCACACACATGTCCTGTTATTAGTATCACACACACATGTCCTGTTATTAGTATCAGTCACACATATGTCCTGTTATTAGTATCAGTTACACACATGTCCTGTTATTAGTATCAGTCACACACATGTCCTGTTATTAGTATCACACACACATGTCCTGTTATTAGTATCAGTTACACACATGTCCTGTTATTAGTATCAGACACACACATGTCCTGTTATTAGTATCAGACACACACATGTCCTGTTATTAGTATCAGTCACACACATGTCCTGTTATTAGTATCAGTCACACACATGTCCTGTTATTAGTATCAGTCACACACATGTCCTGTTATTAGTATCAGTCACACACATGTCCTGTTATTAGTATCAGACACACACATGTCCTGTTATTAGTATCAGACACACACATGTCCTGTTATTAGTATCAGACACACACATGTCCTGTTATTAGTATCAGTCACACACATGTCCTGTTATTAGTATCACACACACATGTCCTGTTATTAGTATCAGACACACACATGTCCTGTTATTAGTATCAGACACACACATGTCCTGCTATTAGTATCAGTCACACACACATGACCTGTTATTAGTATCAGTCACACACACATGACCTGTTATTAGTATCAGTCACACACACATGTCCTGTTATTAGTATCAGTCACACACATGTCCTGTTATTAGTATCAGACACACACATGTCCTGTTATTAGTATCAGTTACACACACATGTCCTGTTATTAGTATCAGTCACACACATGTCCTGTTATTAGTATCAGTCACACACATGTACTGTTATTAGTATCAGTCACACACATGTCCTGTTATTAGTATCAGTCACACACATGTCCTGTTATTAGTATCACACACACATGTCCTGTTATTAGTATCAGACACACACATGTCCTGTTATTAGTATCACACACACATGTCCTGTTATTAGTATCAGACACACACATGTCCTGTTATTAGTATCAGACACACACATGTCCTGTTATTAGTATCAGACACACACATGTCCTGTTATTAGTATCAGTTACACACATGTCCTGTTATTAGTATCAGTCACACACATGTCCTGTTATTAGTATCAGTCACACACATGTACTGTTATTAGTATCAGTCACACACATGTCCTGTTATTAGTATCAGTCACACACATGTCCTGTTATTAGTATCACACACACATGTCCTGTTATTAGTATCAGACACACACATGTCCTGTTATTAGTATCACACACACATGTCCTGTTATTAGTATCAGTCACACACATGTCCTGTTATTAGTATCAGACACACACATGTCCTGTTATTAGTATCAGACACACACATGTCCTGTTATTAGTATCAGTCACACACACATGACCTGTTATTAGTATCAGTCACACACATGTCCTGTTATTAGTATCAGACACACACGTGTCCTGTTATTAGTATCAGTCACACACATGTCCTGTTATTAGTATCAGTCACACACATGTCCTGTTATTAGTATCACACACACATGTCCTGTTATTAGTATCAGACACACATGTCCTGTTATTAGTATCACACACACATGTCCTGTTATTAGTATCACACACACATGACCTGTTATTAGTATCAGTCACACACATGTCCTGTTATTAGTATCACACACACATGTCCTGTTATTAGTATCAGACACACACGTGTCCTGTTATTAGTATCAGTTACACACATGTCCTGTTATTAGTATCAGTCACACACATGTCCTGTTATTAGTATCAGTCAGACACACATGTCCTGTTATTAGTATCAGTCACACACATGTCCTGTTATTAGTATCACACACACATGTCCTGTTATTAGTATCACACACACATGTCCTGTTATTAGTATCAGACACACACATGTCCTGTTATTAGTATCAGACACACACATGTCCTGTTATTAGTATCAGACACACACATGTCCTGTTATTAGTATCAGACACACACATGTCCTGTTATTAGTATCAGTCACACACATGTCCTGTTATTAGTATCAGTCACACACATGTCCTGTTATTAGTATCAGTCACACACATGTCCTGTTATTAGTATCAGACACACATGTCCTGTTATTAGTATCAGTTACACACATGTCCTGTTATTAGTATCAGACACACACGTGTCCTGTTATTAGTATCAGTCACACACATGTACTGTTATTAGTATCAGTCACACACATGTCCTGTTATTAGCATCAGTCACACACATGTCCTGTTATTAGTATCAGACACACACATGTCCTGTTATTAGTATCAGTCAGACACATGTCCTGTTATTAGTATCAGTCACACACATGTCCTGTTATTAGTATCAGTCACACACATGTCCTGTTATTAGTATCACACACACACATGTCCTGTTATTAGTATCAGTCACACACATGTCCTGTTATTAGTATCACACACACATGTCCTGTTATTAGTATCAGACACACACATGTCCTGTTATTAGTATCAGTCACACACATGTCCTGTTATTAGTATCAGTCACACACATGTCCTGTTATTAGTATCACACACACATGTCCTGTTATTAGTATCAGACACACACATGTCCTGTTATTAGTATCAGACACACACATGTCCTGTTATTAGTATCACACACACACATGTCCTGTTATTAGTATCAGTCACACACACGTGTCCTGTTATTAGTATCAGACACACACATGTCCTGTTATTAGTATCAGTCACACACATGTCCTGTTATTAGTATCAGACACACACATGTCCTGTTATTAGTATCAGACACACACATGTCCTGTAATTAGTATCAGACACACACGTGTCCTGTTATTAGTATCAGTCACACACATGTCCTGTTATTAGTATCAGACACACACGTGTCCTGTTATTAGTATCAGTCACACACGTGTCCTGTTATTAGTATCAGTCACACACACATGTCCTGTTATTAGTATCAGTCACACACATGTCCTGTTATTAGTATCAGACACACACGTGTCCTGTTATTAGTATCAGACACACACATGTCCTGTTATTAGTATCAGACACACACATGTCCTGTTATTAGTATCAGACACACACGTGTCCTGTTATTAGTATCAGACACACACACATGTCCTGTTATTAGTATCAGACACACACATGTCCTGTTATTAGTATCAGACACACACGTGTCCTGTTATTAGTATCAGACACACACACATGTCCTGTTATTAGTATCAGACACACACATGTCCTGTTATTAGTATCAGACACACACATGTCCTGTTATTAGTATCAGTTACACACATGTCCTGTTATTAGTATCAGTCACACACATGTCCTGTTATTAGTATCAGTCACACACATGTACTGTTATCAGTATCAGTCACACACATGTCCTGTTATTAGTATCAGTCACACACATGTCCTGTTATTAGTATCACACACACATGTCCTGTTATTAGTATCAGACACACACATGTCCTGTTATTAGTATCACACACACATGTCCTGTTATTAGTATCAGACACACACATGTCCTGTTATTAGTATCAGACACACACATGTCCTGTTATTAGTATCAGACACACACATGTCCTGTTATTAGTATCAGTTACACACATGTCCTGTTATTAGTATCAGTCACACACATGTCCTGTTATTAGTATCAGTCACACACATGTACTGTTATTAGTATCAGTCACACACATGTCCTGTTATTAGTATCAGTCACACACATGTCCTGTTATTAGTATCACACACACATGTCCTGTTATTAGTATCAGACACACACATGTCCTGTTATTAGTATCACACACACATGTCCTGTTATTAGTATCAGTCACACACATGTCCTGTTATTAGTATCAGACACACACATGTCCTGTTATTAGTATCAGACACACACATGTCCTGTTATTAGTATCAGTCACACACACATGACCTGTTATTAGTATCAGTCACACACATGTCCTGTTATTAGTATCAGACACACACGTGTCCTGTTATTAGTATCAGTCACACACATGTCCTGTTATTAGTATCAGTCACACACATGTCCTGTTATTAGTATCACACACACATGTCCTGTTATTAGTATCAGACACACATGTCCTGTTATTAGTATCACACACACATGTCCTGTTATTAGTATCACACACACATGACCTGTTATTAGTATCAGTCACACACATGTCCTGTTATTAGTATCACACACACATGTCCTGTTATTAGTATCAGACACACACGTGTCCTGTTATTAGTATCAGTTACACACATGTCCTGTTATTAGTATCAGTCACACACATGTCCTGTTATTAGTATCAGTCAGACACACATGTCCTGTTATTAGTATCAGTCACACACATGTCCTGTTATTAGTATCACACACACATGTCCTGTTATTAGTATCACACACACATGTCCTGTTATTAGTATCAGACACACACATGTCCTGTTATTAGTATCAGACACACACATGTCCTGTTATTAGTATCAGACACACACATGTCCTGTTATTAGTATCAGACACACACATGTCCTGTTATTAGTATCAGTCACACACATGTCCTGTTATTAGTATCAGTCACACACATGTCCTGTTATTAGTATCAGTCACACACATGTCCTGTTATTAGTATCAGACACACATGTCCTGTTATTAGTATCAGTTACACACATGTCCTGTTATTAGTATCAGACACACACGTGTCCTGTTATTAGTATCAGTCACACACATGTACTGTTATTAGTATCAGTCACACACATGTCCTGTTATTAGCATCAGTCACACACATGTCCTGTTATTAGTATCAGACACACACATGTCCTGTTATTAGTATCAGTCAGACACATGTCCTGTTATTAGTATCAGTCACACACATGTCCTGTTATTAGTATCAGTCACACACATGTCCTGTTATTAGTATCACACACACACATGTCCTGTTATTAGTATCAGTCACACACATGTCCTGTTATTAGTATCACACACACATGTCCTGTTATTAGTATCAGACACACACATGTCCTGTTATTAGTATCAGTCACACACATGTCCTGTTATTAGTATCAGTCACACACATGTCCTGTTATTAGTATCACACACACATGTCCTGTTATTAGTATCAGACACACACATGTCCTGTTATTAGTATCAGACACACACATGTCCTGTTATTAGTATCACACACACACATGTCCTGTTATTAGTATCAGTCACACACACGTGTCCTGTTATTAGTATCAGACACACACATGTCCTGTTATTAGTATCAGTCACACACATGTCCTGTTATTAGTATCAGACACACACATGTCCTGTTATTAGTATCAGACACACACATGTCCTGTAATTAGTATCAGACACACACGTGTCCTGTTATTAGTATCAGTCACACACATGTCCTGTTATTAGTATCAGACACACACGTGTCCTGTTATTAGTATCAGTCACACACGTGTCCTGTTATTAGTATCAGTCACACACACATGTCCTGTTATTAGTATCAGTCACACACATGTCCTGTTATTAGTATCAGACACACACGTGTCCTGTTATTAGTATCAGACACACACATGTCCTGTTATTAGTATCAGACACACACATGTCCTGTTATTAGTATCAGACACACACGTGTCCTGTTATTAGTATCAGACACACACACATGTCCTGTTATTAGTATCAGACACACACATGTCCTGTTATTAGTATCAGACACACACATGTCCTGTTATTAGTATCAGACACACACATGTCCTGTTATTAGTATCAGTCACACACATGTCCTGTTATTAGTATCAGACACACACACATGTCCTGTTATTAGTATCAGTCACACACATGTCCTGTTATTAGTATCAGACACACACATGTCCTGTTATTAGTATCAGTCACACACACATGTCCTCTTATTAGTATCAGTCACACACATGTCCTGTTATTAGTATCAGTCACACACATGTCCTGTTATTAGTATCAGACACACACATGTCCTGTTATTAGTATCTGACACACACATGTCCTGTTATTAGTATCAGTCACACACATGTCCTGTTATTAGTATCAGTCACACACATGTCCTGTTATTAGTATCAGACACACATGTCCTGTTATTAGTATCAGTCACACACATGTCCTGTTATTAGTATCAGACACACACATGTCCTGTTATTAGTATCAGTCACACACACATGTCCTGTTATTAGTATCAGTCACACACATGTCCTGTTATTAGTATCAGTCACACACATGTCCTGTTATTAGTATCAGTCACACACATGTCCTGTTATTAGTATCAGACACACACACATGTCCTGTTATTAGTATCAGACACACACACATGTCCTGTTATTAGTATCAGTCACACACATGTCCTGTTATTAGTATCAGTCACACACACATGTCCTGTTATTAGTATCAGTCACACACACATGTCCTGTTATTAGTATCACACACACATGTCCTGTTATTAGTATCAGTCACACACATGTCCTGTTATTAGTATCAGACACACACATGTCCTGTTATTAGTATCAGTCACACACACATGTCCTGTTATTAGTATCAGTCACACACATGTCCTGTTATTAGTATCACACACACATGTCCTGTTATTAGTATCAGACACACACATGTCCTGTTATTAGTATCAGTCACACACGTGTCCTGTTATTAGTATCAGACACACACATGTCCTGTTATTAGTATCAGTCACACACATGTCCTGTTATTAGTATCACACACACATGTCCTGTTATTAGTATCAGTCACACACATGTCCTGTTATTAGTATCAGTCACACACATGTCCTGTTATTAGTATCAGTCACACACATGTCCTGTTATTAGTATCACACACACATGTCCTGTTATTAGTATCAGTCACACACATGTCCTGTTATTAGTATCACACACACACATGTCCTGTTATTAGTATCAGACACACACATGTCCTGTTATTAGTATCAGTCACACACATGTCCTGTTATTAGTATCAGACACACACATGTCCTGTTATTAGTATCAGTCACACACATGTCCTGTTATTAGTATCACACACACGTGTCCTGTTATTAGTATCAGTTACACACATGTCCTGTTATTAGTATCAGTCACACACATGTCCTGTTATTAGTATCAGTCACACACATGTCCTGTTATTAGTATCAGTCACACACATGTACTGTTATTAGTATCAGTTACACACATGTCCTGTTATTAGTATCAGACACACACGTGTCCTGTTATTAGTATCAGTCACACACATGTCCTGTTATTAGTATCAGTCACACACATGTCCTGTTATTAGTATCACACACACACATGTCCTGTTATTAGTATCAGTCACACACATGTCCTGTTATTAGTATCAGTCACACACATGTCCTGTTATTAGTATCACACACACACACATGTCCTGTTATTAGTATCACACACACACATGTCCTGTTATTAGTATCAGACACACACATGTCCTGTTATTAGTATCAGTCACACACATGTCCTGTTATTAGTATCAGACACACACATGTCCTGTTATTAGTATCAGTCACACACATGTCCTGTTATTAGTATCACACACACGTGTCCTGTTATTAGTATCAGTTACACACACATGTCCTGTTATTAGTATCAGACACACACATGTCCTGTTATTAGTATCAGTCACACACATGTACTGTTATTAGTATCAGTCACACACATGTCCTGTTATTAGTATCAGTCACACACATGTCCTGTTATTAGTATCAGTCACACACATGTCCTGTTATTAGTATCAGTCACACACATGTCCTGTTATTAGTATCAGTCACACACATGTACTGTTATTAGTATCAGTTACACACATGTCCTGTTATTAGTATCAGACACACACGTGTCCTGTTATTAGTATCAGTCACACACATGTCCTGTTATTAGTATCAGTCACACACATGTCCTGTTATTAGTATCAGTCACACACATGTCCTGTTATTAGTATCAGTCACACACACATGTCCTGTTATTAGTATCAGTCACACACATGTCCTGTTATTAGTATCAGTCACACACATGTCCTGTTATTAGTATCAGTCACACACATGTCCTGTTATTAGTATCAGTCACACACATGTCCTGTTATTAGTATCACACACACATGTCCTGTTATTAGTATCAGTCACACACATGTCCTGTTATTAGTATCAGTCACACACGTGTCCTGTTATTAGTATCAGTTACACACATGTCCTGTTATTAGTATCAGACACACACATGTCCTGTTATTAGTATCACACACACATGTCCTGTTATTAGTATCAGTTACACACATGTCCTGTTATTAGTATCAGTCACACACATGTCCTGTTATTAGTATCAGACACACACACATGTCCTGTTATTAGTATCAGACACACACACATGTCCTGTTATTAGTATCAGTCACACACACATGTCCTGTTATTAGTATCAGTCACACACATGTCCTGTTATTAGTATCAGACACACATGTCCTGTTATTAGTATCACACACATGTCCTGTTATTAGTATCAGACACACACGTGTCCTGTTATTAGTATCACACACATGTCCTGTTATTAGTATCAGACACACACATGTCCTGTTATTAGTATCACACACACACATGTCCTGTTATTAGTATCACACACGTGTCCTGTTATTAGTATCAGTTACACACATGTCCTGTTATTAGTATCACACACATGTCCTGTTATTAGTATCAGACACACACGTGTCCTGTTATTAGTATCAGTTACACACATGTCCTGTTATTAGTATCAGACACACATGTCCTGTTATTAGTATCACACACACACATGTCCTGTTATTAGTATCACACACACACATGTCCTGTTATTAGTATCAGACACACACATGTACTGTTATTAGTATCAGACACACACATGTACTGTTATTAGTATCAGACACACATGTCCTGTTATTAGTATCAGTCACACACATGTCCTGTTATTAGTATCAGTCACACACACATGTCCTGTTATTAGTATCAGTCACACACATGTACTGTTATTAGTATCAGACACACATGTCCTGTTATTAGTATCACACACACATGTCCTGTTATTAGTATCAGACACACACATGTCCTGTTATTAGTATCAGTCACACACATGTCCTGTTATTAGTATCAGTCACACACATGTCCTGTTATTAGTATCAGACACACACATGTCCTGTTATTAGTATCAGTTACACACATGTCCTGTTATTAGTATCAGTCACACACATGTCCTGTTATTAGTATCAGTCACACACATGTCCTGTTATTAGTATCAGTCACACACATGTCCTGTTATTAGTATCAGTCACACACATGTCCTGTTATTAGTATCACACACACATGTCCTGTTATTAGTATCAGTCACACACATGTCCTGTTATTAGTATCACACACACATGTCCTGTTATTAGTATCAGTCACACACATGTCCTGTTATTAGTATCAGTCACACACATGTCCTGTTATTAGTATCAGTTACACACATGTCCTGTTATTAGTATCAGTCACACACATGTCCTGTTATTAGTATCACACACACATGTCCTGTTATTAGTATCAGTTACACACATGTCCTGTTATTAGTATCAGACACACACATGTCCTGTTATTAGTATCAGTCACACACATGTCCTGTTATTAGTATCAGACACACACATGTCCTGTTATTAGTATCACACACACATGTCCTGTTATTAGTATCAGACACACACATGTCCTGTTATTAGTATCAGACACACACATGTCCTGTTATTAGTATCAGTCACACACATGTCCTGTTATTAGTATCAGACACACACATGTCCTGTTATTAGTATCAGTTACACACATGTCCTGTTATTAGTATCAGTCACACACATGTCCTGTTATTAGTATCACACACACATGTCCTGTTATTAGTATCAGTTACACACATGTCCTGTTATTAGTATCAGACACACACATGTCCTGTTATTAGTATCAGACACACACATGTCCTGTTATTAGTATCAGTCACACACATGTCCTGTTATTAGTATCAGTCACACACATGTCCTGTTATTAGTATCAGACACACACATGTCCTGTTATTAGTATCAGTCACACACATGTCCTGTTATTAGTATCACACACACATGTCCTGTTATTAGTATCAGACACACACGTGTCCTGTTATTAGTATCAGTTACACACATGTCCTGTTATTAGTATCAGACACACACATGTCCTGTTATTAGTATCAGTTACACACATGTCCTGTTATTAGTATCAGACACACACGTGTCCTGTTATTAGTATCAGTCACACACATGTCCTGTTATTAGTATCAGTCACACACATGTCCTGTTATTAGTATCAGTCACACACATGTCCTGTTATTAGTATCAGTCAGACACACATGTCCTGTTATTAGTATCAGACACACATGTCCTGTTATTAGTATCACACACACATGTCCTGTTATTAGTATCACACACACATGTCCTGTTATTAGTATCAGACACACACATGTCCTGTTATTAGTATCAGACACACACATGTCCTGTTATTAGTATCAGACACACACATGTCCTGTTATTAGTATCAGACACACACATGTCCTGTTATTAGTATCACACACACATGTCCTGTTATTAGTATCACACACACATGTCCTGTTATTAGTATCAGACACACACATGTCCTGTTATTAGTATCAGACACACACATGTCCTGTTATTAGTATCAGACACACACACATGTCCTGTTATTAGTATCAGACACACACATGTCCTGTTATTAGTATCAGACACACACATGTCCTGTTATTAGTATCAGTCACACACATGTCCTGTTATTAGTATCAGTCACACACATGTCCTGTTATTAGTATCAGTCACACACATGTCCTGTTATTAGTATCAGACACACATGTCCTGTTATTAGTATCAGACACACACGTGTCCTGTTATTAGTATCAGTTACACACATGTCCTGTTATTAGTATCAGACACACACATGTCCTGTTATTAGTATCAGTCACACACATGTCCTGTTATTAGTATCAGTCACACACATGTACTGTTATTAGTATCAGTCACACACATGTCCTGTTATTAGTATCAGACACACACGTGTCCTGTTATTAGTATCAGTTACACACATGTCCTGTTATTAGTATCAGTCACACACATGTACTGTTATTAGTATCAGTCACACACATGTCCTGTTATTAGCATCAGTCACACACATGTCCTGTTATTAGTATCAGACACACACATGTCCTGTTATTAGTATCACACACACATGTCCTGTTATTAGTATCAGTCACACACATGTCCTGTTATTAGCATCAGTCACACACATGTCCTGTTATTAGTATCAGACACACACATGTCCTGTTATTAGTATCACACACACATGTCCTGTTATTAGTATCAGTCACACACATGTCCTGTTATTAGTATCACACACACACATGTCCTGTTATTAGTATCAGTCACACACATGTCCTGTTATTAGTATCAGTCACACACACATGTCCTGTTATTAGTATCAGTCACACACACGTGTCCTGTTATTAGTATCAGACACACACATGTCCTGTTATTAGTATCAGTCACACACATGTCCTGTTATTAGTATCAGACACACACATGTCCTGTTATTAGTATCAGACACACACGTGTCCTGTTATTAGTATCAGTCACACACATGTCCTGTTATTAGTATCAGACACACACGTGTCCTGTTATTAGTATCAGTCACACACGTGTCCTGTTATTAGTATCAGTCACACACACATGTCCTGTTATTAGTATCAGTCACACACATGTCCTGTTATTAGTATCAGACACACACGTGTCCTGTTATTAGTATCAGACACACACATGTCCTGTTATTAGTATCAGACACACACATGTCCTGTTATTAGTATCAGACACACACGTGTCCTGTTATTAGTATCAGACACACACACATGTCCTGTTATTAGTATCAGACACACACGTGTCCTGTTATTAGTATCAGTCACACACATGTCCTGTTATTAGTATCAGTCACACACATGTCCTGTTATTAGTATCAGTCACACACATGTCCTGTTATTAGTATCAGTCACACACACATGTCCTGTTATTAGTATCAGTTACACACATGTCCTGTTATTAGTATCAGACACACACGTGTCCTGTTATTAGTATCAGTCACACACATGTCCTGTTATTAGTATCAGTCACACACATGTCCTGTTATTAGTATCACACACACATGTCCTGTTATTAGTATCAGACACACACATGTCCTGTTATTAGTATCAGTCACACACATGTCCTGTTATTAGTATCACACACACATGTCCTGTTATTAGTATCAGACACACACGTGTCCTGTTATTAGTATCAGTTACACACATGTCCTGTTATTAGTATCAGACACACACATGTCCTGTTATTAGTATCAGTTACACACATGTCCTGTTATTAGTATCACACACACATGTCCTGTTATTAGTATCAGACACACACGTGTCCTGTTATTAGTATCAGTCACACACATGTCCTGTTATTAGTATCAGTCACACACATGTCCTGTTATTAGTATCAGTCACACACATGTCCTGTTATTAGTATCACACACACATGTCCTGTTATTAGTATCACACACACATGTCCTGTTATTAGTATCACACACACATGTACTGTTATTAGTATCAGTCACACACATGTCCTGTTATTAGTATCAGTCACACACACATGTCCTGTTATTAGTATCAGTCACACACATGTCCTGTTATTAGTATCAGTCACACACATGTCCTGTTATTAGTATCAGTCACACACATGTCCTGTTATTAGTATCAGACACACACGTGTCCTGTTATTAGTATCAGTTACACACATGTCCTGTTATTAGTATCAGACACACACATGTCCTGTTATTAGTATCAGTCACACACATGTACTGTTATTAGTATCAGTCACACACATGTCCTGTTATTAGCATCAGTCACACACATGTCCTGTTATTAGTATCAGACACACACATGTCCTGTTATTAGTATCAGTCAGACACACATGTCCTGTTATTAGTATCAGTCACACACATGTCCTGTTATTAGTATCAGACACACACGTGTCCTGTTATTAGTATCAGTCACACACACATGTCCTGTTATTAGTATCACACACACATGTCCTGTTATTAGTATCACACACACATGTCCTGTTATTAGTATCAGTCACACACATGTCCTGTTATTAGTATCAGACACACACATGTCCTGTTATTAGTATCACACACACATGTCCTGTTATTAGTATCACACACACATGTACTGTTATTAGTATCAGTCACACACATGTCCTGTTATTAGTATCAGTCACACACACATGTCCTGTTATTAGTATCAGTCACACACATGTCCTGTTATTAGTATCAGTCACACACACATGTCCTGTTATTAGTATCAGTCACACACATGTCCTGTTATTAGTATCAGACACACACGTGTCCTGTTATTAGTATCAGTTACACACGTGTCCTGTTATTAGTATCACACACACATGTCCTGTTATTAGTATCACACACACATGTCCTGTTATTAGTATCAGTCACACACATGTCCTGTTATTAGTATCAGACACACACACATGTCCTGTTATTAGTATCACACACACATGTCCTGTTATTAGTATCAGACACACACATGTCCTGTTATTAGTATCACACACACATGTCCTGTTATTAGTATCACACACACATGTACTGTTATTAGTATCAGTCACACACACATGTCCTGTTATTAGTATCAGACACACACATGTCCTGTTATTAGTATCAGTCACACACACATGTCCTGTTATTAGTATCACACACACATGTCCTGTTATTAGTATCAGACACACACATGTCCTGTTATTAGTATCACACACACATGTCCTGTTATTAGTATCACACACACATGTACTGTTATTAGTATCAGTCACACACACATGTCCTGTTATTAGTATCAGACACACACATGTCCTGTTATTAGTATCAGTCACACACACATGTCCTGTTATTAGTATCAGACACACACGTGTCCTGTTATTAGTATCAGTTACACACATGTCCTGTTATTAGTATCAGACACACACATGTCCTGTTATTAGTATCAGTCACACACATGTACTGTTATTAGTATCAGTCACACACATGTCCTGTTATTAGTATCACACACACATGTCCTGTTATTAGCATCAGTCAGACACATGTCCTGTTATTAGTATCAGTCACACACATGTCCTGTTATTAGTATCAGTCACACACACATGTCCTGTTATTAGTATCAGTCACACACATGTCCTGTTATTAGTATCAGACACACACACATGTCCTGTTATTAGTATCAGTCACACACATGTCCTGTTATTAGTATCAGACACACACACATGTCCTGTTATTAGTATCAGTCACACACATGTCCTGTTATTAGTATCAGACACACACACATGTCCTGTTATTAGTATCAGTCACACACATGTCCTGTTATTAGTATCAGTCACACACACATGTCCTGTTATTAGTATCAGTCACACACATGTCCTGTTATTAGTATCAGACACACACACATGTCCTGTTATTAGTATCAGTCACACACATGTCCTGTTATTAGTATCAGACACACACATGTCCTGTTATTAGTATCAGTCAGACACACATGTCCTGTTATTAGTATCAGTCACACACATGTCCTGTTATTAGTATCAGACACACACACATGTCCTGTTATTAGTATCAGTCACACACATGTCCTGTTATTAGTATCAGTCACACACACATGTCCTGTTATTAGTATCAGACACACATGTCCTGTTATTAGTATCACACACACATGTCCTGTTATTAGTATCAGTTACACACATGTCCTGTTATTAGTATCAGACACACACATGTCCTGTTATTAGTATCAGTTACACACATGTCCTGTTATTAGTATCAGACACACACGTGTCCTGTTATTAGTATCAGTCACACACATGTCCTGTTATTAGTATCAGTCACACACACATGTCCTGTTATTAGTATCAGTCACACACATGTCCTGTTATTAGTATCAGTCACACACATGTACTGTTATTAGTATCACACACATGTCCTGTTATTAGTATCAGTCACACACACATGTCCTGTTATTAGTATCAGTCACACACATGTCCTGTTATTAGTATCAGTCACACACATGTCCTGTTATTAGTATCAGTCACACACATGTACTGTTATTAGTATCACACACGTGTCCTGTTATTAGTATCAGTTACACACATGTCCTGTTATTAGTATCAGTCACACACATGTACTGTTATTAGCATCAGTCACACACATGTCCTGTTATTAGTATCAGACACACACATGTCCTGTTATTAGTATCAGACACACACATGTCCTGTTATTAGTATCAGACACACACGTGTCCTGTTATTAGTATCAGACACACACATGTCCTGTTATTAGTATCAGTCACACACATGTCCTGTTATTAGTATCAGACACACACATGTCCTGTTATTAGTATCAGACACACACGTGTCCTGTTATTAGTATCAGACACACACATGTCCTGTTATTAGTATCAGACACACATGTCCTGTTATTAGTATCAGTCACACACATGTACTGTTATTAGTATCACACACGTGTCCTGTTATTAGTATCAGTTACACACATGTCCTGTTATTAGTATCAGTCACACACATGTACTGTTATTAGCATCAGTCACACACATGTCCTGTTATTAGTATCAGACACACACATGTCCTGTTATTAGTATCAGACACACACATGTCCTGTTATTAGTATCAGACACACACGTGTCCTGTTATTAGTATCAGACACACACATGTCCTGTTATTAGTATCAGTCACACACATGTCCTGTTATTAGTATCAGACACACACATGTCCTGTTATTAGTATCAGACACACACGTGTCCTGTTATTAGTATCAGACACACACATGTCCTGTTATTAGTATCAGACACACACGTGTCCTGTTATTAGTATCAGACACACACATGTCCTGTTATTAGTATCAGTTACACACATGTCCTGTTATTAGTATCAGTCACACACATGTCCTGTTATTAGTATCAGACACACACATGTCCTGTTATTAGTATCAGACACACACGTGTCCTGTTATTAGTATCAGACACACACATGTCCTGTTATTAGTATCAGTCACACACATGTCCTGTTATTAGTATCAGACACACACATGTCCTGTTATTAGTATCAGACACACACGTGTCCTGTTATTAGTATCAGTCACACACATGTCCTGTTATTAGTATCAGACACACACGTGTCCTGTTATTAGTATCAGTCACACACGTGTCCTGTTATTAGTATCAGTCACACACACATGTCCTGTTATTAGTATCAGTCACACACATGTCCTGTTATTAGTATCAGTCACACACATGTCCTGTTATTAGTATCAGACACACACATGTCCTGTTATTAGTATCAGTCACACACGTGTCCTGTTATTAGTATCAGTCACACACATGTCCTGTTATTAGTATCAGACACACACATGTCCTGTTATTAGTATCAGTCACACACATGTCCTGTTATTAGTATCAGACACACACATGTCCTGTTATTAGTATCAGACACACACATGTCCTGTTATTAGTATCAGACACACACGTGTCCTGTTATTAGTATCAGACACACACGTGTCCTGTTATTAGTATCAGACACACACGTGTCCTGTTATTAGTATCAGACACACACATGTCCTGTTATTAGTATCAGTCACACACATGTCCTGTTATTAGTATCAGACACACACATGTCCTGTTATTAGTATCAGACACACACATGTCCTGTTATTAGTATCAGTCACACACGTGTCCTGTTATTAGTATCAGACACACACGTGTCCTGTTATTAGTATCAGACACACACGTGTCCTGTTATTAGTATCAGTCACACACGTGTCCTGTTATTAGTATCAGTCACACACACATGTCCTGTTATTAGTATCAGTCACACACATGTCCTGTTATTAGTATCAGACACACACGTGTCCTGTTATTAGTATCAGACACACACATGTCCTGTTATTAGTATCAGACACACACATGTCCTGTTATTAGTATCAGACACACACGTGTCCTGTTATTAGTATCAGACACACACGTGTCCTGTTATTAGTATCAGACACACACGTGTCCTGTTATTAGTATCAGACACACACATGTCCTGTTATTAGTATCAGTCACACACGTGTCCTGTTATTAGTATCAGTCACACACGTGTCCTGTTATTAGTATCAGTCACACACGTGTCCTGTTATTAGTATCAGTCACACACATGTCCTGTTATTAGTATCAGTCACACACGTGTCCTGTTATTAGTATCAGACACACACACATGTCCTGTTATTAGTATCAGTCACACACACATGTCCTGTTATTAGTATCAGTCACACACGTGTCCTGTTATTAGTATCAGTTACACACATGTCCTGTTATTAGTATCACACACACACATGTCCTGTTATTAGTATCAGTCACACACGTGTCCTGTTATTAGTATCAGTCACACACACATGTCCTGTTATTAGTATCAGTCACACACGTGTCCTGTTATTAGTATCAGTCACACACGTGTCCTGTTATTAGTATCACACACACATGTCCTGTTATTAGTATCAGACACACACATGTCCTGTTATTAGTATCAGTCACACTCATGTCCTGTTATTAGTATCAGACACACACATGTCCTGTTATTAGTATCAGACACACATGTCCTGTTATTAGTATCAGTCACACACATGTCCTGTTATTAGTATCAGTCACACACACATGTCCTGTTATTAGTATCAGACACACACATGTCCTGTTATTAGTATCACACACACATGTCCTGTTATTAGTATCAGTCACACACATGTCCTGTTATTAGTATCAGACACACACATGTCCTGTTATTAGTATCACACACACATGTCCTGTTATTAGTATCACACACACATGTCCTGTTATTAGTATCACACACACATGTACTGTTATTAGTATCACACACATGTCCTGTTATTAGTATCAGTCACACACATGTACTGTTATTAGTATCAGACACACACATGTCCTGTTATTAGTATCAGACACACACATGTCCTGTTATTAGTATCAGTCACACACACATGTCCTGTTATTAGTATCAGACACACACACATGTCCTGTTATTAGTATCAGACACACACACACATGTCCTGTTATTAGTATCACACACACACATGTCCTGTTATTAGTATCAGTCACACACATGTCCTGTTATTAGTATCACACACACATGTCCTGTTATTAGTATCACACACACATGTCCTGTTATTAGTATCAGACACACACATGTCCTGTTATTAGTATCACACACATGTCCTGTTATTAGTATCAGTCACACACATGTCCTGTTATTAGTATCAGACACACACATGTCCTGTTATTAGTATCAGACACACACATGTCCTGTTATTAGTATCACACACACATGTCCTGTTATTAGTATCACACACACATGTACTGTTATTAGTATCACACACATGTCCTGTTATTAGTATCAGTCACACACATGTCCTGTTATTAGTATCAGACACACACATGTCCTGTTATTAGTATCAGACACACACATGTCCTGTTATTAGTATCAGTTACACACATGTCCTGTTATTAGTATCAGTCACACACACATGTCCTGTTATTAGTATCAGACACACACACATGTCCTGTTATTAGTATCAGTCACATACATGTCCTGTTATTAGTATCAGACACGCATGTCCTGTTATTAGTATCAGTCACACACATGTCCTGTTATTAGTATCAGACACACACATGTCCTGTTATTAGTATCAGTTACACACATGTCCTGTTATTAGTATCAGACACACACGTGTCCTGTTATTAGTATCAGTCACACACATGTCCTGTTATTAGTATCAGTCACACACATGTCCTGTTATTAGTATCAGTCACACACATGTACTGTTATTAGTATCAGTCACACACATGTCCTGTTATTAGTATCAGTCACACACATGTCCTGTTATTAGTATCATACACACACATGTCCTGTTATTAGTATCAGTCACACACGTGTCCTGTTATTAGTATCAGTCACACACACATGTCCTGTTATTAGTATCAGTCACACACATGTCCTGTTATTAGTATCAGACACACACGTGTCCTGTTATTAGTATCAGACACACACATGTCCTGTTATTAGTATCAGACACACACATGTCCTGTTATTAGTATCAGACACACACGTGTCCTGTTATTAGTATCAGACACACACGTGTCCTGTTATTAGTATCAGACACACACGTGTCCTGTTATTAGTATCAGACACACACATGTCCTGTTATTAGTATCAGTCACACACGTGTCCTGTTATTAGTATCAGTCACACACGTGTCCTGTTATTAGTATCAGTCACACACGTGTCCTGTTATTAGTATCAGTCACACACATGTCCTGTTATTAGTATCAGTCACACACGTGTCCTGTTATTAGTATCAGACACACACACATGTCCTGTTATTAGTATCAGTCACACACACATGTCCTGTTATTAGTATCAGTCACACACGTGTCCTGTTATTAGTATCAGTTACACACATGTCCTGTTATTAGTATCACACACACACATGTCCTGTTATTAGTATCAGTCACACACGTGTCCTGTTATTAGTATCAGTCACACACACATGTCCTGTTATTAGTATCAGTCACACACGTGTCCTGTTATTAGTATCAGTCACACACGTGTCCTGTTATTAGTATCACACACACATGTCCTGTTATTAGTATCAGACACACACATGTCCTGTTATTAGTATCAGTCACACTCATGTCCTGTTATTAGTATCAGACACACACATGTCCTGTTATTAGTATCACACACACATGTCCTGTTATTAGTATCAGACACACATGTCCTGTTATTAGTATCAGTCACACACATGTCCTGTTATTAGTATCAGACACACATGTCCTGTTATTAGTATCACACACATGTCCTGTTATTAGTATCAGTCACACACATGTCCTGTTATTAGTATCAGTCACACACACATGTCCTGTTATTAGTATCAGACACACACATGTCCTGTTATTAGTATCACACACACATGTCCTGTTATTAGTATCAGTCACACACATGTCCTGTTATTAGTATCAGACACACATGTCCTGTTATTAGTATCACACACACATGTCCTGTTATTAGTATCACACACACATGTCCTGTTATTAGTATCACACACACATGTACTGTTATTAGTATCACACACATGTCCTGTTATTAGTATCAGTCACACACATGTACTGTTATTAGTATCAGACACACACATGTCCTGTTATTAGTATCAGACACACACATGTCCTGTTATTAGTATCAGTCACACACACATGTCCTGTTATTAGTATCAGACACACACACATGTCCTGTTATTAGTATCAGACACACACACACATGTCCTGTTATTAGTATCACACACACACATGTCCTGTTATTAGTATCAGTCACACACATGTCCTGTTATTAGTATCACACACACATGTCCTGTTATTAGTATCACACACACATGTCCTGTTATTAGTATCAGACACACACATGTCCTGTTATTAGTATCACACACATGTCCTGTTATTAGTATCAGTCACACACATGTCCTGTTATTAGTATCAGACACACACATGTCCTGTTATTAGTATCAGACACACACATGTCCTGTTATTAGTATCACACACACATGTCCTGTTATTAGTATCACACACACATGTACTGTTATTAGTATCACACACATGTCCTGTTATTAGTATCAGTCACACACATGTCCTGTTATTAGTATCAGACACACACATGTCCTGTTATTAGTATCAGACACACACATGTCCTGTTATTAGTATCAGTTACACACATGTCCTGTTATTAGTATCAGTCACACACACATGTCCTGTTATTAGTATCAGACACACACACATGTCCTGTTATTAGTATCAGTCACATACATGTCCTGTTATTAGTATCAGACACGCATGTCCTGTTATTAGTATCAGTCACACACATGTCCTGTTATTAGTATCAGACACACACATGTCCTGTTATTAGTATCAGTTACACACATGTCCTGTTATTAGTATCAGACACACACGTGTCCTGTTATTAGTATCAGTCACACACATGTCCTGTTATTAGTATCAGTCACACACATGTCCTGTTATTAGTATCAGTCACACACATGTACTGTTATTAGTATCAGTCACACACATGTCCTGTTATTAGTATCAGTCACACACATGTCCTGTTATTAGTATCATACACACACATGTCCTGTTATTAGTATCAGACACACACATGTCCTGTTATTAGTATCAGTCACACACATGTCCTGTTATTAGTATCAGACACACACATGTCCTGTTATTAGTATCAGTCACACACATGTCCTGTTATTAGTATCAGACACACACATGTCCTGTTATTAGTATCACACACACATGTCCTGTTATTAGTATCACACACATGTCCTGTTATTAGTATCACACACACATGTCCTGTTATTAGTATCAGACACACACATGTCCTGTTATTAGTATCAGTCACACACGTGTCCTGTTATTAGTATCAGTCACACACATGTCCTGTTATTAGTATCAGTCACACACATGTCCTGTTATTAGTATCAGTCACACACATGTACTGTTATTAGTATCAGTCACACACATGTCCTGTTATTAGTATCAGTCACACACATGTCCTGTTATTAGTATCACACACACATGTCCTGTTATTAGTATCAGACACACATGTCCTGTTATTAGTATCACACACACATGTCCTGTTATTAGTATCAGTCACACACATGTCCTGTTATTAGTATCAGACACACACATGTCCTGTTATTAGTATCAGACACACACATGTCCTGTTATTAGTATGAGTCACACACATGTCCTGTTATTAGTATCAGTCACACACATGTCCTGTTATTAGTATCATACACACACATGTCCTGTTATTAGTATCAGTCACACACATGTCCTGTTATTAGTATCAGACACACACATGTCCTGTTATTAGTATCAGTCACACACACATGTCCTGTTATTAGTATCAGACACACACATGTCCTGTTATTAGTATCACACACACATGTCCTGTTATTAGTATCAGTCACACACATGTCCTGTTATTAGTATCACACACATGTCCTGTTATTAGTATCACACACACACATGTCCTGTTATTAGTATCAGTCACACACACGTGTCCTGTTATTAGTATCACACACATGTCCTGTTATTAGTATCAGTCACACACACATGTCCTGTTATTAGTATCACACACATGTCCTGTTATTAGTATCAGTCACACACACATGTCCTGTTATTAGTATCACACACATGTCCTGTTATTAGTATCACACACACACATGTCCTGTTATTAGTATCAGTCACACACACGTGTCCTGTTATTAGTATCAGACACACACATGTCCTGTTATTAGTATCAGTCACACACATGTCCTGTTATTAGTATCAGACACACACATGTCCTGTTATTAGTATCAGACACACACATGTCCTGTTATTAGTATCAGTCACACACACATGTCCTGTTATTAGTATCAGTCACACACACATGTCCTGTTATTAGTATCACACACATGTCCTGTTATTAGTATCAGTCACACACACATGTCCTGTTATTAGTATCACACAC
Organism: Pelophylax lessonae; assembly: GCF_965119305.1. Taxonomy (NCBI): domain Eukaryota; kingdom Metazoa; phylum Chordata; class Amphibia; order Anura; family Ranidae; genus Pelophylax; species Pelophylax lessonae. The sequence continues at coordinate 89,551 of NW_028120139.1, forward strand.
ATGTCCTGTTATTAGTATCACACACACACATGTCCTGTTATTAGTATCAGTCACACACACGTGTCCTGTTATTAGTATCAGACACACACATGTCCTGTTATTAGTATCAGTCACACACATGTCCTGTTATTAGTATCAGACACACACATGTCCTGTTATTAGTATCAGACACACACATGTCCTATTATTAGTATCAGACACACACGTGTCCTGTTATTAGTATCAGTCACACACATGTCCTGTTATTAGTATCAGACACACACGTGTCCTGTTATTAGTATCAGTCACACACGTGTCCTGTTATTAGTATCAGTCACACACACATGTCCTGTTATTAGTATCAGTCACACACATGTCCTGTTATTAGTATCAGACACACACGTGTCCTGTTATTAGTATCAGACACACACATGTCCTGTTATTAGTATCAGACACACACATGTCCTGTTATTAGTATCAGACACACACGTGTCCTGTTATTAGTATCAGACACACACACATGTCCTGTTATTAGTATCAGACACACACATGTCCTGTTATTAGTATCAGACACACACGTGTCCTGTTATTAGTATCAGACACACACACATGTCCTGTTATTAGTATCAGACACACACATGTCCTGTTATTAGTATCAGACACACACATGTCCTGTTATTAGTATCAGTCACACACATGTCCTGTTATTAGTATCAGTCACACACACATGTCCTGTTATTAGTATCAGTCACACACATGTCCTGTTATTAGTATCAGACACACACACATGTCCTGTTATTAGTATCAGTCACACACATGTCCTGTTATTAGTATCAGACACACACATGTCCTGTTATTAGTATCAGTCACACACACATGTCCTGTTATTAGTATCAGTCACACACATGTCCTGTTATTAGTATCAGTCACACACATGTCCTGTTATTAGTATCAGACACACACATGTCCTGTTATTAGTATCTGACACACACATGTCCTGTTATTAGTATCAGTCACACACATGTCCTGTTATTAGTATCAGTCACACACATGTCCTGTTATTAGTATCAGACACACACATGTCCTGTTATTAGTATCAGTCACACACACATGTCCTGTTATTAGTATCAGTCACACACATGTCCTGTTATTAGTATCAGACACACACACATGTCCTGTTATTAGTATCAGTCACACACACATGTCCTGTTATTAGTATCAGTCACACACATGTCCTGTTATTAGTATCAGTCACACACATGTCCTGTTATTAGTATCAGTCACACACATGTCCTGTTATTAGTATCAGACACACACACATGTCCTGTTATTAGTATCAGACACACACACATGTCCTGTTATTAGTATCAGTCACACACATGTCCTGTTATTAGTATCAGTCACACACATGTCCTGTTATTAGTATCAGTCACACACACATGTCCTGTTATTAGTATCAAACACACATGTCCTGTTATTAGTATCAGTCACACACATGTCCTGTTATTAGTATCAGACACACACATGTCCTGTTATTAGTATCAGTCACACACATGTCCTGTTATTAGTATCACACACACATGTCCTGTTATTAGTATCAGACACACACATGTCCTGTTATTAGTATCAGTCACACACGTGTCCTGTTATTAGTATCAGACACACACATGTCCTGTTATTAGTATCAGTCACACACATGTCCTGTTATTAGTATCACACACACATGTCCTGTTATTAGTATCAGTCACACACATGTCCTGTTATTAGTATCAGTCACACACATGTCCTGTTATTAGTATCAGTCACACACATGTCCTGTTATTAGTATCACACACACATGTCCTGTTATTAGTATCAGTCACACACATGTCCTGTTATTAGTATCACACACACACATGTCCTGTTATTAGTATCAGACACACACATGTCCTGTTATTAGTATCAGTCACACACATGTCCTGTTATTAGTATCAGACACACACATGTCCTGTTATTAGTATCAGTCACACACATGTCCTGTTATTAGTATCACACACACGTGTCCTGTTATTAGTATCAGTTACACACATGTCCTGTTATTAGTATCAGTCACACACATGTCCTGTTATTAGTATCAGTCACACACATGTCCTGTTATTAGTATCAGTCACACACATGTACTGTTATTAGTATCAGTTACACACATGTCCTGTTATTAGTATCAGACACACACGTGTCCTGTTATTAGTATCAGTCACACACATGTCCTGTTATTAGTATCAGTCACACACATGTACTGTTATTAGTATCAGTTACACACATGTCCTGTTATTAGTATCAGACACACACGTGTCCTGTTATTAGTATCAGTCACACACATGTCCTGTTATTAGTATCAGTCACACACATGTCCTGTTATTAGTATCACACACACACATGTCCTGTTATTAGTATCAGTCACACACATGTCCTGTTATTAGTATCAGTCACACACATGTCCTGTTATTAGTATCACACACACACACATGTCCTGTTATTAGTATCACACACACACATGTCCTGTTATTAGTATCAGACACACACATGTCCTGTTATTAGTATCAGTCACACACATGTCCTGTTATTAGTATCAGACACACACATGTCCTGTTATTAGTATCAGTCACACACATGTCCTGTTATTAGTATCACACACACGTGTCCTGTTATTAGTATCAGTTACACACACATGTCCTGTTATTAGTATCAGTCACACACATGTCCTGTTATTAGTATCAGACACACACATGTCCTGTTATTAGTATCAGTCACACACATGTACTGTTATTAGTATCAGTCACACACATGTCCTGTTATTAGTATCAGTCACACACATGTCCTGTTATTAGTATCAGTCACACACATGTCCTGTTATTAGTATCAGTCACACACATGTACTGTTATTAGTATCAGTTACACACATGTCCTGTTATTAGTATCAGACACACACGTGTCCTGTTATTAGTATCAGTCACACACATGTCCTGTTATTAGTATCAGTCACACACATGTCCTGTTATTAGTATCAGTCACACACATGTCCTGTTATTAGTATCAGTCACACACACATGTCCTGTTATTAGTATCAGTCACACACATGTCCTGTTATTAGTATCAGTCACACACATGTCCTGTTATTAGTATCAGTCACACACATGTCCTGTTATTAGTATCACACACACATGTCCTGTTATTAGTATCAGTCACACACATGTCCTGTTATTAGTATCAGTCACACACGTGTCCTGTTATTAGTATCAGTTACACACATGTCCTGTTATTAGTATCAGACACACACATGTCCTGTTATTAGTATCACACACACATGTCCTGTTATTAGTATCAGTTACACACATGTCCTGTTATTAGTATCAGTCACACACATGTCCTGTTATTAGTATCAGACACACACACATGTCCTGTTATTAGTATCAGACACACACACATGTCCTGTTATTAGTATCAGTCACACACACATGTCCTGTTATTAGTATCAGACACACATGTCCTGTTATTAGTATCACACACATGTCCTGTTATTAGTATCAGACACACACGTGTCCTGTTATTAGTATCACACACATGTCCTGTTATTAGTATCAGACACACACATGTCCTGTTATTAGTATCACACACACACATGTCCTGTTATTAGTATCACACACGTGTCCTGTTATTAGTATCAGTTACACACATGTCCTGTTATTAGTATCACACACATGTCCTGTTATTAGTATCAGACACACACGTGTCCTGTTATTAGTATCAGTTACACACATGTCCTGTTATTAGTATCAGACACACACATGTCCTGTTATTAGTATCAGACACACATGTCCTGTTATTAGTATCACACACACACATGTCCTGTTATTAGTATCAGACACACACATGTCCTGTTATTAGTATCAGACACACACATGTACTGTTATTAGTATCAGACACACACATGTACTGTTATTAGTATCAGACACACATGTCCTGTTATTAGTATCAGTCACACACATGTCCTGTTATTAGTATCAGTCACACACACATGTCCTGTTATTAGTATCAGTCACACACATGTACTGTTATTAGTATCAGACACACATGTCCTGTTATTAGTATCACACACACATGTCCTGTTATTAGTATCAGACACACACATGTCCTGTTATTAGTATCAGTTACACACATGTCCTGTTATTAGTATCAGTCACACACATGTCCTGTTATTAGTATCAGTCACACACATGTCCTGTTATTAGTATCAGACACACACATGTCCTGTTATTAGTATCACACACACACATGTCCTGTTATTAGTATCAGTCACACACATGTCCTGTTATTAGTATCAGTCACACACATGTCCTGTTATTAGTATCACACACACATGTCCTGTTATTAGTATCAGTCACACACATGTCCTGTTATTAGTATCACACACACATGTCCTGTTATTAGTATCAGTCACACACATGTCCTGTTATTAGTATCAGTCACACACATGTCCTGTTATTAGTATCAGTTACACACATGTCCTGTTATTAGTATCAGTCACACACATGTCCTGTTATTAGTATCACACACACATGTCCTGTTATTAGTATCAGTTACACACATGTCCTGTTATTAGTATCAGACACACACATGTCCTGTTATTAGTATCAGACACACACATGTCCTGTTATTAGTATCAGTCACACACATGTCCTGTTATTAGTATCAGTCACACACATGTCCTGTTATTAGTATCAGTCACACACATGTCCTGTTATTAGTATCAGTCACACACATGTCCTGTTATTAGTATCACACACACATGTCCTGTTATTAGTATCAGTCACACACATGTCCTGTTATTAGTATCAGACACACACATGTCCTGTTATTAGTATCAGTCACACACATGTCCTGTTATTAGTATCAGACACACACATGTCCTGTTATTAGTATCACACACACATGTCCTGTTATTAGTATCAGACACACACATGTCCTGTTATTAGTATCAGACACACACATGTCCTGTTATTAGTATCAGTCACACACATGTCCTGTTATTAGTATCAGTCACACACATGTCCTGTTATTAGTATCAGTTACACACATGTCCTGTTATTAGTATCAGTCACACACATGTCCTGTTATTAGTATCACACACACATGTCCTGTTATTAGTATCAGTTACACACATGTCCTGTTATTAGTATCAGACACACACATGTCCTGTTATTAGTATCAGACACACACATGTCCTGTTATTAGTATCAGTCACACACATGTCCTGTTATTAGTATCAGTCACACACATGTCCTGTTATTAGTATCAGTCACACACATGTCCTGTTATTAGTATCAGTCACACACATGTCCTGTTATTAGTATCACACACACATGTCCTGTTATTAGTATCAGTCACACACATGTCCTGTTATTAGTATCAGACACACACATGTCCTGTTATTAGTATCAGTCACACACATGTCCTGTTATTAGTATCAGACACACACATGTCCTGTTATTAGTATCACACACACATGTCCTGTTATTAGTATCAGACACACACATGTCCTGTTATTAGTATCAGTCACACACATGTCCTGTTATTAGTATCACACACACATGTCCTGTTATTAGTATCAGACACACACGTGTCCTGTTATTAGTATCAGTTACACACATGTCCTGTTATTAGTATCAGACACACACATGTCCTGTTATTAGTATCAGTTACACACATGTCCTGTTATTAGTATCAGACACACACGTGTCCTGTTATTAGTATCAGTCACACACATGTCCTGTTATTAGTATCAGTCACACACATGTCCTGTTATTAGTATCAGTCACACACATGTCCTGTTATTAGTATCACACACACATGTCCTGTTATTAGTATCAGACACACATGTCCTGTTATTAGTATCACACACACATGTCCTGTTATTAGTATCACACACACATGACCTGTTATTAGTATCAGTCACACACATGTCCTGTTATTAGTATCACACACACATGTCCTGTTATTAGTATCAGACACACACGTGTCCTGTTATTAGTATCAGTTACACACATGTCCTGTTATTAGTATCAGTCACACACATGTCCTGTTATTAGTATCAGTCACACACATGTCCTGTTATTAGTATCAGTCACACACATGTCCTGTTATTAGTATCAGACACACACGTGTCCTGTTATTAGTATCAGTTACACACATGTCCTGTTATTAGTATCAGTCACACACATGTCCTGTTATTAGTATCAGTCACACACATGTCCTGTTATTAGTATCACACACACATGTCCTGTTATTAGTATCACACACACATGTCCTGTTATTAGTATCAGACACACACACATGTCCTGTTATTAGTATCAGACACACACATGTCCTGTTATTAGTATCAGACACACACATGTCCTGTTATTAGTATCAGTCACACACATGTCCTGTTATTAGTATCAGTCACACACATGTCCTGTTATTAGTATCAGTCACACACATGTCCTGTTATTAGTATCAGACACACATGTCCTGTTATTAGTATCAGACACACACGTGTCCTGTTATTAGTATCAGTTACACACATGTCCTGTTATTAGTATCAGACACACACATGTCCTGTTATTAGTATCAGTCACACACATGTCCTGTTATTAGTATCAGTCACACACATGTACTGTTATTAGTATCAGTCACACATGTCCTGTTATTAGTATCAGTCACACACATGTCCTGTTATTAGTATCAGACACACACGTGTCCTGTTATTAGTATCAGTTACACACATGTCCTGTTATTAGTATCAGACACACACATGTCCTGTTATTAGTATCAGTCAGACACATGTCCTGTTATTAGTATCAGTCACACACATGTCCTGTTATTAGTATCAGTCACACACATGTCCTGTTATTAGTATCAGTCACACACATGTCCTGTTATTAGTATCAGTCACACACATGTCCTGTTATTAGTATCAGTCACACACATGTCCTGTTATTAGTATCAGTCACACACATGTCCTGTTATTAGTATCACACACACATGTCCTGTTATTAGTATCAGTCACACACATGTCCTGTTATTAGAATCACACACACACATGTCCTGTTATTAGTATCAGTCACACACATGTCCTGTTATTAGTATCAGTCACACACACATGTCCTGTTATTAGTATCAGTCACACACACGTGTCCTGTTATTAGTATCAGACACACACATGTCCTGTTATTAGTATCAGTCACACACATGTCCTGTTATTAGTATCAGACACACACATGTCCTGTTATTAGTATCAGACACACACGTGTCCTGTTATTAGTATCAGTCACACACATGTCCTGTTATTAGTATCAGACACACACGTGTCCTGTTATTAGTATCAGTCACACACGTGTCCTGTTATTAGTATCAGTCACACACACATGTCCTGTTATTAGTATCAGTCACACACATGTCCTGTTATTAGTATCAGACACACACGTGTCCTGTTATTAGTATCAGACACACACATGTCCTGTTATTAGTATCAGACACACACATGTCCTGTTATTAGTATCAGACACACACGTGTCCTGTTATTAGTATCAGACACACACACATGTCCTGTTATTAGTATCAGACACACACATGTCCTGTTATTAGTATCAGACACACACGTGTCCTGTTATTAGTATCAGTCACACACATGTCCTGTTATTAGTATCAGTCACACACATGTCCTGTTATTAGTATCAGTCACACACATGTCCTGTTATTAGTATCAGTCACACACACATGTCCTGTTATTAGTATCAGTTACACACATGTCCTGTTATTAGTATCAGACACACACGTGTCCTGTTATTAGTATCAGTCACACACATGTCCTGTTATTAGTATCAGTCACACACATGTCCTGTTATTAGTATCACACACACATGTCCTGTTATTAGTATCAGACACACACATGTCCTGTTATTAGTATCACACACACATGACCTGTTATTAGTATCAGTCACACACATGTCCTGTTATTAGTATCACACACACATGTCCTGTTATTAGTATCAGACACACACGTGTCCTGTTATTAGTATCAGTTACACACATGTCCTGTTATTAGTATCAGACACACACATGTCCTGTTATTAGTATCAGTTACACACATGTCCTGTTATTAGTATCACACACACATGTCCTGTTATTAGTATCAGACACACACGTGTCCTGTTATTAGTATCAGTCACACACATGTCCTGTTATTAGTATCAGTCACACACATGTCCTGTTATTAGTATCAGTCACACACATGTCCTGTTATTAGTATCACACACACACATGTCCTGTTATTAGTATCAGTCACACACATGTCCTGTTATTAGTATCAGACACACATGTCCTGTTATTAGTATCACACACACATGTCCTGTTATTAGTATCACACACACATGTACTGTTATTAGTATCAGTCACACACATGTCCTGTTATTAGTATCAGTCACACACACATGTCCTGTTATTAGTATCAGTCACACACATGTCCTGTTATTAGTATCAGTCACACACATGTCCTGTTATTAGTATCAGTCACACACATGTCCTGTTATTAGTATCAGACACACACGTGTCCTGTTATTAGTATCAGTTACACACATGTCCTGTTATTAGTATCAGACACACACATGTCCTGTTATTAGTATCAGTCACACACATGTACTGTTATTAGTATCAGTCACACACATGTCCTGTTATTAGCATCAGTCACACACATGTCCTGTTATTAGTATCAGACACACACATGTCCTGTTATTAGTATCAGTCAGACACACATGTCCTGTTATTAGTATCAGTCACACACATGTCCTGTTATTAGCATCAGTCACACACATGTCCTGTTATTAGTATCAGTCAGACACACATGTCCTGTTATTAGTATCAGTCACACACATGTCCTGTTATTAGTATCAGTCACACACATGTACTGTTATTAGTATCAGTCACACACATGTCCTGTTATTAGTATCAGTCACACACATGTCCTGTTATTAGCATCAGTCACACACATGTCCTGTTATTAGTATCAGTCAGACACACATGTCCTGTTATTAGTATCAGTCACACACATGTCCTGTTATTAGTATCAGACACACACACATGTCCTGTTATTAGTATCAGACACACACATGTCCTGTTATTAGTATCAGTCACACACATGTCCTGTTATTAGTATCAGTCACACACACATGTCCTGTTATTAGTATCAGACACACATGTCCTGTTATTAGTATCACACACACATGTCCTGTTATTAGTATCACACACACATGTCCTGTTATTAGTATCACACACACATGTCCTGTTATTAGTATCAGACACACATGTCCTGTTATTAGTATCACACACACATGTCCTGTTATTAGTATCAGACACACACATGTCCTGTTATTAGTATCACACACACATGTCCTGTTATTAGTATCACACACACATGTACTGTTATTAGTATCAGACACACACATGTCCTGTTATTAGTATCAGTCACACACACATGTCCTGTTATTAGTATCAGTCACACACATGTCCTGTTATTAGTATCAGTCACACACACATGTCCTGTTATTAGTATCAGTCACACACATGTCCTGTTATTAGTATCAGACACACACATGTCCTGTTATTAGTATCACACACACATGTCCTGTTATTAGTATCACACACACATGTCCTGTTATTAGTATCAGTCACACACATGTCCTGTTATTAGTATAAGACACACATGTCCTGTTATTAGTATCAGTCACACACACATGTCCTGTTATTAGTATCACACACACATGTCCTGTTATTAGTATCAGACACACACATGTCCTGTTATTAGTATCACACACACATGTCCTGTTATTAGTATCAGACACACACATGTCCTGTTATTAGTATCACACACACATGTACTGTTATTAGTATCAGTCACACACACATGTCCTGTTATTAGTATCAGACACACACATGTCCTGTTATTAGTATCAGTCACACACACATGTCCTGTTATTAGTATCAGACACACACGTGTCCTGTTATTAGTATCAGTTACACACATGTCCTGTTATTAGTATCAGACACACACATGTCCTGTTATTAGTATCAGTCACACACATGTACTGTTATTAGTATCAGTCACACACATGTCCTGTTATTAGCATCAGTCAGACACACATGTCCTGTTATTAGTATCAGTCACACACATGTCCTGTTATTAGTATCAGACACACACACATGTCCTGTTATTAGTATCAGTCACACACATGTCCTGTTATTAGTATCAGTCACACACACATGTCCTGTTATTAGTATCAGACACACATGTCCTGTTATTAGTATCACACACACATGTCCTGTTATTAGTATCAGTTACACACATGTCCTGTTATTAGTATCAGACACACACATGTCCTGTTATTAGTATCAGTTACACACATGTCCTGTTATTAGTATCAGACACACACGTGTCCTGTTATTAGTATCAGTCACACACATGTCCTGTTATTAGTATCAGTCACACACACATGTCCTGTTATTAGTATCAGTCACACACATGTCCTGTTATTAGTATCAGTCACACACATGTACTGTTATTAGTATCACACACATGTCCTGTTATTAGTATCAGTCACACACACATGTCCTGTTATTAGTATCAGTCACACACATGTCCTGTTATTAGTATCAGTCACACACATGTCCTGTTATTAGTATCAGTCACACACATGTACTGTTATTAGTATCACACACGTGTCCTGTTATTAGTATCAGTTACACACATGTCCTGTTATTAGTATCAGTCACACACATGTACTGTTATTAGCATCAGTCACACACATGTCCTGTTATTAGTATCAGACACACACATGTCCTGTTATTAGTATCAGACACACACATGTCCTGTTATTAGTATCAGACACACACGTGTCCTGTTATTAGTATCAGACACACACATGTCCTGTTATTAGTATCAGTCACACACATGTCCTGTTATTAGTATCAGACACACACATGTCCTGTTATTAGTATCAGACACACACGTGTCCTGTTATTAGTATCAGACACACACATGTCCTGTTATTAGTATCAGACACACACGTGTCCTGTTATTAGTATCAGACACACACATGTCCTGTTATTAGTATCAGTTACACACATGTCCTGTTATTAGTATCAGTCACACACATGTCCTGTTATTAGTATCAGACACACACATGTCCTGTTATTAGTATCAGACACACACGTGTCCTGTTATTAGTATCAGACACACACATGTCCTGTTATTAGTATCAGTCACACACATGTCCTGTTATTAGTATCAGACACACACATGTCCTGTTATTAGTATCAGACACACACGTGTCCTGTTATTAGTATCAGTCACACACATGTCCTGTTATTAGTATCAGACACACACGTGTCCTGTTATTAGTATCAGTCACACACGTGTCCTGTTATTAGTATCAGTCACACACACATGTCCTGTTATTAGTATCAGTCACACACATGTCCTGTTATTAGTATCAGACACACACGTGTCCTGTTATTAGTATCAGACACACACATGTCCTGTTATTAGTATCAGACACACACATGTCCTGTTATTAGTATCAGACACACACGTGTCCTGTTATTAGTATCAGTCACACACATGTCCTGTTATTAGTATCAGACACACACATGTCCTGTTATTAGTATCAGTCACACACATGTCCTGTTATTAGTATCAGTCACACACATGTCCTGTTATTAGTATCAGACACACACATGTCCTGTTATTAGTATCAGTCACACACGTGTCCTGTTATTAGTATCAGTCACACACATGTCCTGTTATTAGTATCAGACACACACATGTCCTGTTATTAGTATCAGTCACACACATGTCCTGTTATTAGTATCAGACACACACATGTCCTGTTATTAGTATCAGACACACACATGTCCTGTTATTAGTATCAGACACACACGTGTCCTGTTATTAGTATCAGACACACACGTGTCCTGTTATTAGTATCAGACACACACGTGTCCTGTTATTAGTATCAGACACACACATGTCCTGTTATTAGTATCAGTCACACACATGTCCTGTTATTAGTATCAGACACACACATGTCCTGTTATTAGTATCAGACACACACATGTCCTGTTATTAGTATCAGTCACACACGTGTCCTGTTATTAGTATCAGACACACACGTGTCCTGTTATTAGTATCAGACACACACGTGTCCTGTTATTAGTATCAGTCACACACGTGTCCTGTTATTAGTATCAGTCACACACACATGTCCTGTTATTAGTATCAGTCACACACATGTCCTGTTATTAGTATCAGACACACACGTGTCCTGTTATTAGTATCAGACACACACATGTCCTGTTATTAGTATCAGACACACACATGTCCTGTTATTAGTATCAGACACACACGTGTCCTGTTATTAGTATCAGACACACACGTGTCCTGTTATTAGTATCAGACACACACGTGTCCTGTTATTAGTATCAGACACACACATGTCCTGTTATTAGTATCAGTCACACACGTGTCCTGTTATTAGTATCAGTCACACACGTGTCCTGTTATTAGTATCAGTCACACACGTGTCCTGTTATTAGTATCAGTCACACACATGTCCTGTTATTAGTATCAGTCACACACGTGTCCTGTTATTAGTATCAGACACACACACATGTCCTGTTATTAGTATCAGTCACACACACATGTCCTGTTATTAGTATCAGTCACACACGTGTCCTGTTATTAGTATCAGTCACACACGTGTCCTGTTATTAGTATCACACACACATGTCCTGTTATTAGTATCAGACACACACATGTCCTGTTATTAGTATCAGTCACACTCATGTCCTGTTATTAGTATCAGACACACACATGTCCTGTTATTAGTATCAGACACACATGTCCTGTTATTAGTATCAGTCACACACATGTCCTGTTATTAGTATCAGACACACATGTCCTGTTATTAGTATCACACACATGTCCTGTTATTAGTATCAGTCACACACATGTCCTGTTATTAGTATCAGTCACACACACATGTCCTGTTATTAGTATCAGACACACACATGTCCTGTTATTAGTATCACACACACATGTCCTGTTATTAGTATCAGTCACACACATGTCCTGTTATTAGTATCAGACACACACATGTCCTGTTATTAGTATCACACACACATGTCCTGTTATTAGTATCAGACACACACATGTCCTGTTATTAGTATCAGTCACACACATGTCCTGTTATTAGTATCACACACACATGTCCTGTTATTAGTATCACACACACATGTCCTGTTATTAGTATCAGTCACACACATGTCCTGTTATTAGTATCACACACACATGTCCTGTTATTAGTATCACACACACATGTACTGTTATTAGTATCACACACATGTCCTGTTATTAGTATCAGTCACACACATGTACTGTTATTAGTATCAGACACACACATGTCCTGTTATTAGTATCAGTCACACACACATGTCCTGTTATTAGTATCAGACACACACATGTCCTGTTATTAGTATCAGACACACACACACATGTCCTGTTATTAGTATCACACACACACATGTCCTGTTATTAGTATCAGTCACACACATGTCCTGTTATTAGTATCACACACACATGTCCTGTTATTAGTATCACACACACATGTCCTGTTATTAGTATCAGACACACACATGTCCTGTTATTAGTATCACACACATGTCCTGTTATTAGTATCAGTCACACACATGTCCTGTTATTAGTATCAGACACACACATGTCCTGTTATTAGTATCACACACACATGTCCTGTTATTAGTATCACACACACATGTACTGTTATTAGTATCACACACATGTCCTGTTATTAGTATCAGTCACACACATGTCCTGTTATTAGTATCAGACACACACATGTCCTGTTATTAGTATCAGACACACACATGTCCTGTTATTAGTATCAGTTACACACATGTCCTGTTATTAGTATCAGTCACACACACATGTCCTGTTATTAGTATCAGACACACACACATGTCCTGTTATTAGTATCAGTCACATACATGTCCTGTTATTAGTATCAGACACGCATGTCCTGTTATTAGTATCAGTCACACACATGTCCTGTTATTAGTATCAGACACACACATGTCCTGTTATTAGTATCAGTTACACACATGTCCTGTTATTAGTATCAGACACACACGTGTCCTGTTATTAGTATCAGTCACACACATGTCCTGTTATTAGTATCAGTCACACACATGTCCTGTTATTAGTATCAGTCACACACATGTACTGTTATTAGTATCAGTCACACACATGTCCTGTTATTAGTATCAGTCACACACATGTCCTGTTATTAGTATCATACACACACATGTCCTGTTATTAGTATCAGACACACACATGTCCTGTTATTAGTATCAGTCACACACATGTCCTGTTATTAGTATCAGACACACACATGTCCTGTTATTAGTATCAGTCACACACATGTCCTGTTATTAGTATCAGACACACACATGTCCTGTTATTAGTATCACACACACATGTCCTGTTATTAGTATCACACACATGTCCTGTTATTAGTATCACACACACATGTCCTGTTATTAGTATCAGACACACACATGTCCTGTTATTAGTATCAGTCACACACGTGTCCTGTTATTAGTATCAGTCACACACATGTCCTGTTATTAGTATCAGTCACACACATGTCCTGTTATTAGTATCAGTCACACACATGTACTGTTATTAGTATCAGTCACACACATGTCCTGTTATTAGTATCAGTCACACACATGTCCTGTTATTAGTATCACACACACATGTCCTGTTATTAGTATCAGACACACATGTCCTGTTATTAGTATCACACACACATGTCCTGTTATTAGTATCAGTCACACACATGTCCTGTTATTAGTATCAGACACACACATGTCCTGTTATTAGTATCAGACACACACATGTCCTGTTATTAGTATGAGTCACACACATGTCCTGTTATTAGTATCAGTCACACACATGTCCTGTTATTAGTATCATACACACACATGTCCTGTTATTAGTATCAGTCACACACATGTCCTGTTATTAGTATCAGACACACACATGTCCTGTTATTAGTATCAGTCACACACACATGTCCTGTTATTAGTATCAGACACACACATGTCCTGTTATTAGTATCACACACACATGTCCTGTTATTAGTATCAGTCACACACACATGTCCTGTTATTAGTATCACACACATGTCCTGTTATTAGTATCAGTCACACACATGTCCTGTTATTAGTATCAGACACACACATGTCCTGTTATTAGTATCAGTCACACACATGTCCTGTTATTAGTATCAGTCACACACATGTCCTGTTATTAGTATCAGTCACACACATGTCCTGTTATTAGTATCACACACACACATGTCCTGTTATTAGTATCAGTCACACACATGTCCTGTTATTAGTATCAGACACACACACATGTCCTGTTATTAGTATCAGTCACACACATGTCCTGTTATTAGTATCAGTCACACACATGTCCTGTTATTAGTATCAGACACACACACATGTCCTGTTATTAGTATCAGACACACACATGTCCTGTTATTAGTATCAGTCACACACATGTCCTGTTATTAGTATCAGTTACACACATGTCCTGTTATTAGTATCAGACACACACATGTCCTGTTATTAGTATCACACACACATGTCCTGTTATTAGTATCAGTCACACACATGTCCTGTTATTAGTATCAGTCACACACATGTCCTGTTATTAGTATCAGTCACACACGTGTCCTGTTATTAGTATCAGTCACACACATGTCCTGTTATTAGTATCAGTCACACACATGTCCTGTTATTAGTATCAGTCACACACATGTACTGTTATTAGTATCAGTCACACACATGTCCTGTTATTAGTATCAGTCACACACATGTCCTGTTATTAGTATCAGTCACACACATGTCCTGTTATTAGTATCAGTCACACACATGTCCTGTTATTAGTATCACACACACATGTCCTGTTATTAGTATCAGACACACACGTGTCCTGTTATTAGTATCAGTTACACACATGTCCTGTTATTAGTATCAGACACACACATGTCCTGTTATTAGTATCAGTCACACACATGTACTGTTATTAGTATCAGTCACACACATGTCCTGTTATTAGTATCACACACACATGTCCTGTTATTAGTATCAGTCACACACACATGTACTGTTATTAGTATCAGTCACACACATGTCCTGTTATTAGTATCACACACATGTCCTGTTATTAGTATCAGTCACACACATGTCCTGTTATTAGTATCAGTCACACACATGTCCTGTTATTAGTATCAGTCACACACACATGTCCTGTTATTAGCATCAGTCACACACACATGTCCTGTTATTAGTATCAGTCACACACATGTCCTGTTATTCGTATCAGTCACACACATGTCCTGTTATTAGTATCAGTCACACACATGTCCTGTTATTAGTATCAGACACACATGTCCTGTTATTAGTATCAGTTACACACATGTCCTGTTATTAGTATCAGTTACACACATGTACTGTTATTAGTATCACACACACATGTCCTGTTATTAGCATCAGTCACACACATGTCCTGTTATTAGTATCAGTCACACACATGTCCTGTTATTAGTATCAGTCACACACATGTCCTGTTATTCGTATCAGACACACACATGTCCTGTTATTAGTATCAGTCACACACATGTCCTGTTATTAGTATCAGACACACATGTCCTGTTATTAGTATCAGTTACACACATGTCCTGTTATTAGTATCAGTCACACACATGTCCTGTTATTAGTATCAGACACACACATGTCCTGTTATTAGTATCAGACACACATGTCCTGTTATTAGTATCAGTTACACACATGTCCTGTTATTAGTATCAGACACACACATGTCCTGTTATTAGTATCAGTTACACACATGTCCTGTTATTAGTATCAGACACACACATGTCCTGTTATTAGTATCAGACACACACGTGTCCTGTTATTAGTATCAGTCACACACATGTCCTGTTATTAGTATCAGACACACACATGTCCTGTTATTAGTATCAGTCACACACATGTCCTGTTATTAGTATCAGTCACACACATGTCCTGTTATTAGTATCAGACACACACATGTCCTGTTATTAGTATCAGTTACACACATGTCCTGTTATTAGTATCAGACACACACATGTCCTGTTATTAGTATCAGTCACACACATGTCCTGTTATTAGTATCAGACACACACATGTCCTGTTATTAGTATCAGACACACATGTCCTGTTATTAGTATCAGACACACACATGTCCTGTTATTAGTATCAGACACACACGTGTCCTGTTATTAGTATCAGACACACATGTCCTGTTATTAGTATCAGACACACACATGTCCTGTTATTAGTATCAGACACACACGTGTCCTGTTATTAGTATCACACACACATGTCCTGTTATTAGTATCAGTCACACACATGTCCTGTTATTAGTATCAGACACACATGTCCTGTTATTAGTATCAGACACACACATGTCCTGTTATTAGTATCAGACACACACGTGTCCTGTTATTAGTATCACACACACATGTCCTGTTATTAGTATCAGACACACACATGTCCTGTTATTAGTATCAGACACACACGTGTCCTGTTATTAGTATCAGTCACACACATGTCCTGTTATTAGTATCAGACACACACATGTCCTGTTATTAGTATCAGACACACATGTCCTGTTATTAGTATCAGACACACACATGTCCTGTTATTAGTATCAGTCACACATGTCCTGTTATTAGTATCAGTCACACACACATGTCCTGTTATTAGTATCAGTCACACACACATGTCCTGTTATTAGTATCAGACACACACACATGTCCTGTTATTAGTATCAGTCACACACATGTCCTGTTATTAGTATCAGTCACACACATGTCCTGTTATTAGTATCAGACACACACATGTCCTGTTATTAGTATCAGTCACACACATGTCCTGTTATTAGTATCAGACACACATGTCCTGTTATTAGTATCAGTTACACACATGTCCTGTTATTAGTATCAGTCACACACATGTCCTGTTATTAGTATCAGACACACACATGTCCTGTTATTAGTATCAGACACACATGTCCTGTTATTAGTATCAGTTACACACATGTCCTGTTATCAGTATCAGACACACACATGTCCTGTTATTAGTATCAGTCACACACATGTCCTGTTATTAGTATCAGACACACACATGTCCTGTTATTAGTATCAGTCACACACATGTCCTGTTATTAGTATCACACACACATGTCCTGTTATTAGTATCAGACACACACATGTCCTGTTATTAGTATCAGTCACACATGTCCTGTTATTAGTATCAGACACACACATGTCCTGTTATTAGTATCAGACACACACATGTCCTGTTATTAGTATCAGTCACACACATGTCCTGTTATTAGTATCACACACACATGTCCTGTTATTAGTATCAGACACACACATGTCCTGTTATTAGTATCAGACACACATGTCCTGTTATTAGTATCAGTCACACACATGTACTGTTATTAGTATCAGTCACACACATGTCCTGTTATTAGTATCACACACACATGTCCTGTTATTAGTATCAGTCACACACACATGTACTGTTATTAGTATCAGTCACACACATGTCCTGTTATTAGTATCACACACATGTCCTGTTATTAGTATCAGTCACACACATGTCCTGTTATTAGTATCAGTCACACACATGTCCTGTTATTAGTATCAGTCACACACACATGTCCTGTTATTAGCATCAGTCACACACACATGTCCTGTTATTAGTATCAGTCACACACATGTCCTGTTATTCGTATCAGACACACACATGTCCTGTTATTAGTATCAGTCACACACATGTCCTGTTATTAGTATCAGACACACATGTCCTGTTATTAGTATCAGTTACACACATGTCCTGTTATTAGTATCAGTTACACACATGTACTGTTATTAGTATCACACACACATGTCCTGTTATTAGCATCAGTCACACACATGTCCTGTTATTAGTATCAGTCACACACATGTCCTGTTATTAGTATCAGTCACACACATGTCCTGTTATTCGTATCAGACACACACATGTCCTGTTATTAGTATCAGTCACACACATGTCCTGTTATTAGTATCAGACACACATGTCCTGTTATTAGTATCAGTTACACACATGTCCTGTTATTAGTATCAGTCACACACATGTCCTGTTATTAGTATCAGACACACACATGTCCTGTTATTAGTATCAGACACACATGTCCTGTTATTAGTATCAGTTACACACATGTCCTGTTATTAGTATCAGACACACACATGTCCTGTTATTAGTATCAGTTACACACATGTCCTGTTATTAGTATCAGACACACACATGTCCTGTTATTAGTATCAGACACACACGTGTCCTGTTATTAGTATCAGTCACACACATGTCCTGTTATTAGTATCAGACACACACATGTCCTGTTATTAGTATCAGTCACACACATGTCCTGTTATTAGTATCAGTCACACACATGTCCTGTTATTAGTATCAGACACACACATGTCCTGTTATTAGTATCAGTTACACACATGTCCTGTTATTAGTATCAGACACACACATGTCCTGTTATTAGTATCAGTCACACACATGTCCTGTTATTAGTATCAGACACACACATGTCCTGTTATTAGTATCAGACACACATGTCCTGTTATTAGTATCAGACACACACATGTCCTGTTATTAGTATCAGACACACACGTGTCCTGTTATTAGTATCAGACACACATGTCCTGTTATTAGTATCAGACACACACATGTCCTGTTATTAGTATCAGACACACACGTGTCCTGTTATTAGTATCACACACACATGTCCTGTTATTAGTATCAGTCACACACATGTCCTGTTATTAGTATCAGACACACATGTCCTGTTATTAGTATCAGACACACACATGTCCTGTTATTAGTATCAGACACACACGTGTCCTGTTATTAGTATCACACACACATGTCCTGTTATTAGTATCAGACACACACATGTCCTGTTATTAGTATCAGACACACACGTGTCCTGTTATTAGTATCAGTCACACACATGTCCTGTTATTAGTATCAGACACACACATGTCCTGTTATTAGTATCAGACACACATGTCCTGTTATTAGTATCAGACACACACATGTCCTGTTATTAGTATCAGTCACACATGTCCTGTTATTAGTATCAGTCACACACACATGTCCTGTTATTAGTATCAGTCACACACACATGTCCTGTTATTAGTATCAGACACACACATGTCCTGTTATTAGTATCAGTCACACACATGTCCTGTTATTAGTATCAGACACACACATGTCCTGTTATTAGTATCAGTCACACACATGTCCTGTTATTAGTATCAGACACACATGTCCTGTTATTAGTATCAGTTACACACATGTCCTGTTATTAGTATCAGTCACACACATGTCCTGTTATTAGTATCAGACACACACATGTCCTGTTATTAGTATCAGACACACATGTCCTGTTATTAGTATCAGTTACACACATGTCCTGTTATTAGTATCAGACACACACATGTCCTGTTATTAGTATCAGTCACACACATGTCCTGTTATTAGTATCAGACACACACATGTCCTGTTATTAGTATCAGTCACACACATGTCCTGTTATTAGTATCACACACACATGTCCTGTTATTAGTATCAGACACACACATGTCCTGTTATTAGTATCAGTCACACATGTCCTGTTATTAGTATCAGACACACACATGTCCTGTTATTAGTATCAGACACACACATGTCCTGTTATTAGTATCAGTCACACACATGTCCTGTTATTAGTATCACACACACATGTCCTGTTATTAGTATCAGACACACACATGTCCTGTTATTAGTATCAGACACACATGTCCTGTTATTAGTATCAGACACACACATGTCCTGTTATTAGTATCAGACACACACATGTCCTGTTATTAGTATCACACACACATGTCCTGTTATTAGTATCAGACACACACATGTCCTGTTATTAGTATCAGACACACACATGTCCTGTTATTAGTATCAGACACACACATGTCCTGTTATTAGTATCACACACACATGTCCTGTTATTAGTATCAGACACACACATGTCCTGTTATTAGTATCAGTCACACATGTCCTGTTATTAGTATCAGACACACACATGTCCTGTTATTAGTATCAGTCACACACACATGTCCTGTTATTAGTATCACACACACATGTCCTGTTATTAGTATCAGTCACACACACATGTCCTGTTATTAGTATCAGTCACACACACGTGTCCTGTTATTAGTATCAGTTACACACATGTCCTGTTATTAGTATCAGACACACACATGTCCTTTTATTAGTATCAGACACACACACATGTCCTGTTATTAGTATCAGACACACACATGTCCTGTTATTAGTATCAGTCACACACACATGTCCTGTTATTAGTATCAGTCACACACATGTCCTGTTATTAGTATCAGACACACATGTCCTGTTATTAGTATCACACACACATGTCCTGTTATTAGTATCAGACACACACATGTCCTGTTATTAGTATCAGACACACACATGTCCTGTTATTAGTATCAGACACACATGTCCTGTTATTAGTATCACACACACATGTCCTGTTATTAGTATCAGTCACACACATGTCCTGTTATTAGTATCAGACACACACATGTCCTGTTATTAGTATCAGACACACATGTCCTGTTATTAGTATCACACACACATGTCCTGTTATTAGTATCAGTCACACACATGTCCTGTTATTAGTATCAGACACACACATGTCCTGTTATTAGTATCACACACACACATGTCCTGTTATTAGTATCAGACACACACATGTCCTGTTATTAGTATCAGTCACACACATGTCCTGTTATTAGTATCAGACACACACATGTCCTGTTATTAGTATCAGACACACACATGTCCTGTTATTAGTATCAGTCACACACATGTCCTGTTATTAGTATCAGACACACACATGTCCTGTTATTAGTATCAGTCACACACATGTCCTGTTATTAGTATCAGTCACACACACATGTCCTGTTATTAGTATCAGTCACACACATGTCCTGTTATTAGTATCAGACACACACATGTCCTGTTATTAGTATCACACACACATGTCCTGTTATTAGTATCACACACACATGTCCTGTTATTAGTATCAGACACACACATGTCCTGTTATTAGTATCAGTCACACACATGTCCTGTTATTAGTATCAGTCACACACATGTCCTGTTATTAGTATCACACACACACATGTCCTGTTATTAGTATCAGTTACACACATGTCCTGTTATTAGTATCAGTCACACACATGTCCTGTTATTAGTATCAGACACACACATGTCCTGTTATTAGTATCACACACATGTCCTGTTATTAGTATCAGTCACACACATGTCCTGTTATTAGTATCAGACACACACATGTCCTGTTATTAGTATCAGTCACACACATGTCCTGTTATTAGTATCAGACACACACATGTCCTGTTATTAGTATCACACACACACATGTCCTGTTATTAGTATCAGACACACATGTCCTGTTATTAGTATCAGTCACACACATGTCCTGTTATTAGTATCACACACACATGTCCTGTTATTAGTATCACACACACATGTCCTGTTATTAGTATCAGACACACACATGTCCTGTTATTAGTATCAGTCACACACATGTCCTGTTATTAGTATCAGTCACACACATGTCCTGTTATTAGTATCACACACACATGTCCTGTTATTAGTATCAGTTACACACATGTCCTGTTATTAGTATCAGACACACACATGTCCTGTTATTAGTATCAGTTACACACATGTCCTGTTATTAGTATCAGACACACACGTGTCCTGTTATTAGTATCAGTCACACACATGTCCTGTTATTAGTATCAGTCACACACATGTCCTGTTATTAGTATCAGTCACACACATGTACTGTTATTAGTATCAGTCACACACATGTCCTGTTATTAGTATCAGACACACACACATGTCCTGTTATTAGTATCAGACACACACATGTCCTGTTATTAGTATCAGTCACACACATGTACTGTTATTAGTATCAGTTACACACATGTCCTGTTATTAGTATCAGACACACACGTGTCCTGTTATTAGTATCAGACACACACATGTCCTGTTATTAGTATCACACACACATGTCCTGTTATTAGTATCAGACACACACGTGTCCTGTTATTAGTATCAGACACACATGTCCTGTTATTAGTATCAGTCACACACATGTCCTGTTATTAGTATCAGACACACACGTGTCCTGTTATTAGTATCAGACACACATGTCCTGTTATTAGTATCAGTCACACACATGTCCTGTTATTAGTATCAGTCACACACATGTCCTGTTATTAGTATCACACACACATGTCCTGTTATTAGTATCAGACACACACGTGTCCTGTTATTAGTATCAGTTACACACATGTCCTGTTATTAGTATCAGTCACACACATGTACTGTTATTAGTATCAGTCACACACACATGTCCTGTTATTAGTATCAGTCACACACATGTCCTGTTATTAGTATCAGTCACACACATGTCCTTTTATTAGTATCACACACACACATGTCCTGTTATTAGTATCAGACACACACATGTCCTGTTATTAGTATCAGACACACACATGTCCTGTTATTAGTATCACACACACACATGTCCTGTTATTAGTATCAGACACACACATGTCCTGTTATTAGTATCAGACACACACACATGTCCTGTTATTAGTATCAGTCACACACATGTCCTGTTATTAGTATCAGTCACACACATGTACTGTTATTAGTATCAGTCCCACACATGTACTGTTATTAGTATCACACACACATGTCCTGTTATTAGTATCAGACACACACATGTCCTGTTATTAGTATCAGACACATACACATGTCCTGTTATTAGTATCAGACACACACATGTCCTGTTATTAGTATCAGTCACACACATGTCCTGTTATTAGTATCAGTCACACACATGTCCTGTTATTAGTATCAGTCACACACACATGTCCTGTTATTAGTATCAGACACACACATGTCCTGTTATTAGTATCAGTCACACACATGTCCTGTTATTAGTATCACACACACATGTCCTGTTATTAGTATCAGTCACACACACATGTCCTGTTATTAGTATCAGTCACACACATGTCCTGTTATTAGTATCAGTCACACACATGTCCTGTTATTAGTATCAGTCACACACATGTCCTGTTATTAGTATCAGTCACACACATGTCCTGTTATTAGTATCAGTCACACACATGTCCTGTTATTAGTATCACACACACATGTCCTGTTATTAGTATCAGTCACACACATGTCCTGTTATTAGTATCAGACACACACATGTCCTGTTATTAGTATCAGACACACACATGTCCTGTTATTAGTATCAGTCACACACACATGTCCTGTTATTAGTATCAGACACACACATGTCCTGTTATTAGTATCAGACACACACATGTCCTGTTATTAGTATCAGACACACACATGTCCTGTTATTAGTATCAGACACACACACATGTCCTGTTATTAGTATCAGACACACACACATGTCCTGTTATTAGTATCAGTCACACACATGTCCTGTTATTAGTATCAGACACACACATGTCCTGTTATTAGTATCAGTCACACACACATGTCCTGTTATTAGTATCAGACACACACATGTCCTGTTATTAGTATCAGACACACACATGTCCTGTTATTAGTATCAGACACACACATGTCCTGTTATTAGTATCAGACACACACGTGTCCTGTTATTAGTATCAGTCACACACATGTCCTGTTATTAGTATCAGACACACACGTGTCCTGTTATTAGTATCAGACACACACATGTCCTGTTATTAGTATCAGTCACACACATGTCCTGTTATTAGTATCAGTTACACACATGTCCTGTTATTAGTATCACACACACATGTCCTGTTATTAGTATCAGTCACACACATGTCCTGTTATTAGTATCAGACACACACATGTACTGTTATTAGTATCAGTCACACACATGTCCTGTTATTAGTATCACACACATGTCCTGTTATTAGTATCAGACACACACATGTCCTGTTATTAGTATCAGTTACACACATGTCCTGTTATTAGTATCAGTCACACACATGTCCTGTTATTAGTATCACACACACATGTCCTGTTATTAGTATCAGACACACACATGTCCTGTTATTAGTATCAGTTACACACATGTCCTGTTATTAGTATCAGTCACACACACATGTCCTGTTATTAGTATCAGACACACACATGTCCTGTTATTAGTATCAGACACACACATGTCCTGTTATTAGTATCAGACACACACATGTCCTGTTATTAGTATCAGACACACACATGTCCTGTTATTAGTATCAGACACACACACATGTCCTGTTATTAGTATCAGTCACACACACATGTCCTGTTATTAGTATCACACACACATGTCCTGTTATTAGTATCAGACACACACATGTCCTGTTATTAGTATCACACACACATGTCCTGTTATTAGTATCAGTTACACACATGTCCTGTTATTAGTATCACACACACATGTCCTGTTATTAGTATCAGACACACACATGTCCTGTTATTAGTATCAGACACACACATGTACTGTTATTAGTATCACACACACATGTCCTGTTATTAGTATCAGTCACACACATGTCCTGTTATTAGTATCAGACACACACATGTCCTGTTATTAGTATCAGTTACACACATGTCCTGTTATTAGTATCAGTCACACACATGTCCTGTTATTAGTATCAGACACACACATGTCCTGTTATTAGTATCACACACATGTCCTGTTATTAGTATCAGTCACACACATGTCCTGTTATTAGTATCAGTCACACACATGTCCTGTTATTAGTATCAGTCACACACATGTCCTGTTATTAGTATCACACACACATGTCCTGTTATTAGTATCAGACACACACATGTCCTGTTATTAGTATCAGTTACACACATGTCCTGTTATTAGTATCAGACACACACATGTCCTGTTATTAGTATCAGTCACACACATGTCCTGTTATTAGTATCAGACACACACATGTCCTGTTATTAGTATCAGTTACACACATGTCCTGTTATTAGTATCAGACACACACATGTCCTGTTATTAGTATCAGTCACACACATGTCCTGTTATTAGTATCAGACACACACACATGTCCTGTTATTAGTATCACACACACATGTCCTGTTATTAGTATCAGTCACACACATGTCCTGTTATTAGTATCAGACACACACATGTCCTGTTATTAGTATCAGTTACACACATGTCCTGTTATTAGTATCAGTCACACACATGTCCTGTTATTAGTATCAGTCACACACATGTCCTGTTATTAGTATCAGTCACACACATGTCCTGTTATTAGTATCAGTCACACACATGTCCTGTTATTAGTATCAGTCACACACATGTACTGTTATTAGTATCAGTCACACACATGTCCTGTTATTAGTATCAGTCACACACATGTCCTGTTATTAGTATCAGTCACACACATGTCCTGTTATTAGTATCAGTCACACACATGTACTGTTATTAGTATCAGTCACACACATGTCCTGTTATTAGTATCAGACACACACGTGTCCTGTTATTAGTATCAGTCACACACATGTCCTGTTATTAGTATCAGTCACACACATGTACTGTTATTAGTATCAGTCACACACATGTCCTGTTATTAGTATCAGACACACACATGTCCTGTTATTAGTATCAGTTACACACATGTCCTGTTATTAGTATCAGACACACACATGTCCTGTTATTAGTATCAGTTACACACATGTCCTGTTATTAGTATCAGACACACACATGTCCTGTTATTAGTATCAGTCACACACGTGTCCTGTTATTAGTATCAGTCACACACATGTCCTGTTATTAGTATCAGTCACACACATGTACTGTTATTAGTATCAGTCACACACATGTCCTGTTATTAGTATCAGTCACACACACATGTCCTGTTATTAGTATCACACACACATGTCCTGTTATTAGTATCAGACACACACATGTCCTGTTATTAGTATCAGTTACACACATGTCCTGTTATTAGTATCAGACACACACATGTCCTGTTATTAGTATCACACACACATGTCCTGTTATTAGTATCAGTTACACACATGTCCTGTTATTAGTATCAGTCACACACATGTCCTGTTATTAGTATCAGACACACACATGTCCTGTTATTAGTATCACACACATGTCCTGTTATTAGTATCAGTCACACACATGTCCTGTTATTAGTATCAGTCACACACATGTCCTGTTATTAGTATCAGTCACACACATGTCCTGTTATTAGTATCACACACACATGTCCTGTTATTAGTATCAGACACACACATGTCCTGTTATTAGTATCAGACACACACATGTCCTGTTATTAGTATCAGTTACACACATGTCCTGTTATTAGTATCAGACACACACATGTCCTGTTATTAGTATCAGTCACACACATGTCCTGTTATTAGTATCACACACACATGTCCTGTTATTAGTATCACACACATGTCCTGTTATTAGTATCAGACACACACATGTCCTGTTATTAGTATCAGACACACACATGTCCTGTTATTAGTATCAGACACACACATGTCCTGTTATTAGTATCAGTTACACACATGTCCTGTTATTAGTATCAGACACACACATGTCCTGTTATTAGTATCAGTTACACACATGTCCTGTTATTAGTATCAGTCACACACATGTCCTGTTATTAGTATCAGTCACACACATGTCCTGTTATTAGTATCAGACACACACATGTCCTGTTATTAGTATCAGTTACACACATGTCCTGTTATTAGTATCAGTCACACATGTCCTGTTATTAGTATCACACACACATGTCCTGTTATTAGTATCAGACACACACATGTCCTGTTATTAGTATCAGTCACACACATGTCCTGTTATTAGTATCAGACACACACATGTCCTGTTATTAGTATCAGTTACACACATGTCCTGTTATTAGTATCAGACACACACATGTCCTGTTATTAGTATCAGACACACACATGTCCTGTTATTAGTATCAGACACACACATGTCCTGTTATTAGTATCAGTCACACACATGTCCTGTTATTAGTATCACACACACATGTCCTGTTATTAGTATCAGACACACACATGTCCTGTTATTAGTATCAGTTACACACATGTCCTGTTATTAGTATCAGACACACACATGTCCTGTTATTAGTATCAGTCACACACATGTCCTGTTATTAGTATCAGACACACACACATGTCCTGTTATTAGTATCACACACACATGTCCTGTTATTAGTATCAGACACACACATGTCCTGTTATTAGTATCAGTCACACACATGTCCTGTTATTAGTATCAGACACACACACATGTCCTGTTATTAGTATCACACACACATGTCCTGTTATTAGTATCAGACACACACATGTCCTGTTATTAGTATCAGTCACACACATGTCCTGTTATTAGTATCAGACACACACATGTCCTGTTATTAGTATCAGACACACATGTCCTGTTATTAGTATCAGTCACACACATGTCCTGTTATTAGTATCAGACACACACATGTCCTGTTATTAGTATCACACACACACATGTCCTGTTATTAGTATCAGTCATACACATGTCCTGTTATTAGTATCAGACACACACATGTCCTGTTATTAGTATCAGACACACACATGTCCTGTTATTAGTATCAGTTACACACATGTCCTGTTATTAGTATCAGACACACACGTGTCCTGTTATTAGTATCAGTCACACACATGTCCTGTTATTAGTATCAGTCACACACATGTACTGTTATTAGTATCAGTCACACACATGTCCTGTTATTAGTATCAGTCACACACACATGTCCTGTTATTAGTATCACACACACATGTCCTGTTATTAGTATCAGACACACACATGTCCTGTTATTAGTATCAGTTACACACATGTCCTGTTATTAGTATCAGACACACACGTGTCCTGTTATTAGTATCAGTCACACACATGTCCTGTTATTAGTATCAGTCACACACATGTACTGTTATTAGTATCAGTCACACACATGTCCTGTTATTAGTATCAGTCACACACACATGTCCTGTTATTAGTATCACACACACATGTCCTGTTATTAGTATCAGACACACACATGTCCTGTTATTAGTATCAGTCACACACATGTCCTGTTATTAGTATCAGTCACACACATGTCCTGTTATTAGTATCAGTCACACACGTGTCCTGTTATTAGTATCAGTCACACACATGTCCTGTTATTAGTATCAGTCACACACGTGTCCTGTTATTAGTATCAGTTACACACATGTCCTGTTATTAGTATCAGACACACACATGTCCTGTTATTAGTATCACACACACACATGTCCTGTTATTAGTATCAGTCACACACATGTCCTGTTATTAGTATCACACACACACATGTACTGTTATTAGTATCAGTCACACACATGTCCTGTTATTAGTATCAGTCACACACACATGTCCTGTTATTAGTATCACACACACATGTCCTGTTATTAGTATCAGACACACACATGTCCTGTTATTAGTATCAGTTACACACATGTCCTGTTATTAGTATCAGACACACACGTGTCCTGTTATTAGTATCAGTCACACACATGTCCTGTTATTAGTATCAGTCACACACATGTACTGTTATTAGTATCAGTCACACACATGTCCTGTTATTAGTATCAGTCACACACACATGTCCTGTTATTAGTATCACACACACATGTCCTGTTATTAGTATCAGACACACACATGTCCTGTTATTAGTATCAGTTACACACATGTCCTGTTATTAGTATCAGACACACACATGTCCTGTTATTAGTATCAGTTACATACATGTCCTGTTATTAGTATCAGTTACACACATGTCCTGTTATTAGTATCAGACACACACATGTCCTGTTATTAGTATCAGTTACACACATGTCCTGTTATTAGTATCAGTTACACACATGTCCTGTTATTAGTATCAGTTACACACATGTCCTGTTATTAGTATCAGACACACACATGTCCTGTTATTAGTATCAGACACACACATGTCCTGTTATTAGTATCAGACACACACATGTCCTGTTATTAGTATCAGACACACACATGTCCTGTTATTAGTATCAGTTACACACATGTCCTGTTATTAGTATCAGACACACACATGTCCTGTTATTAGTATCAGTTACACACATGTCCTGTTATTAGTATCAGACACACACATGTCCTGTTATTAGTATCAGTCACACACATGTCCTGTTATTAGTATCAGTCACACACATGTCCTGTTATTAGTATCACACACACATGTCCTGTTATTAGTATCAGTCACACACATGTCCTGTTATTAGTATCACACACACGTGTCCTGTTATTAGTATCAGTTACACACATGTCCTGTTATTAGTATCAGTCACACACATGTCCTGTTATTAGTATCAGTCACACACATGTCCTGTTATTAGTATCAGTCACACACATGTACTGTTATTAGTATCAGTTACACACATGTCCTGTTATTAGTATCAGACACACACGTGTCCTGTTATTAGTATCAGTCACACACATGTCCTGTTATTAGTATCAGTCACACACATGTACTGTTATTAGTATCAGTTACACACATGTCCTGTTATTAGTATCAGACACACACGTGTCCTGTTATTAGTATCAGTCACACACATGTCCTGTTATTAGTATCAGTCACACACATGTCCTGTTATTAGTATCACACACACACATGTCCTGTTATTAGTATCAGTCACACACATGTCCTGTTATTAGTATCAGTCACACACATGTCCTGTTATTAGTATCACACACACACATGTCCTGTTATTAGTATCACACACACACATGTCCTGTTATTAGTATCAGACACACACATGTCCTGTTATTAGTATCAGTCACACACATGTCCTGTTATTAGTATCAGACACACACATGTCCTGTTATTAGTATCAGTCACACACATGTCCTGTTATTAGTATCACACACACACATGTCCTGTTATTAGTATCAGTTACACACATGTCCTGTTATTAGTATCAGTCACACACATGTCCTGTTATTAGTATCAGACACACACATGTCCTGTTATTAGTATCAGTCACACACATGTACTGTTATTAGTATCAGTCACACACATGTCCTGTTATTAGTATCAGTCACACACATGTCCTGTTATTAGTATCAGTCACACACATGTCCTGTTATTAGTATCAGTCACACACATGTCCTGTTATTAGTATCAGTTACACACATGTCCTGTTATTAGTATCAGTCACACACATGTCCTGTTATTAGTATCACACACACATGTCCTGTTATTAGTATCAGTTACACACATGTCCTGTTATTAGTATCAGACACACACATGTCCTGTTATTAGTATCAGACACACACATGTCCTGTTATTAGTATCAGTCACACACATGTCCTGTTATTAGTATCAGTCACACACATGTCCTGTTATTAGTATCAGTCACACACATGTCCTGTTATTAGTATCAGACACACACATGTCCTGTTATTAGTATCACACACACATGTCCTGTTATTAGTATCAGTCACACACATGTCCTGTTATTAGTATCAGACACACACATGTCCTGTTATTAGTATCAGTCACACACATGTCCTGTTATTAGTATCAGTCACACACATGTCCTGTTATTAGTATCAGACACACACATGTCCTGTTATTAGTATCAGACACACACATGTCCTGTTATTAGTATCAGACACACACATGTCCTGTTATTAGTATCAGTCACACACATGTCCTGTTATTAGTATCAGTCACACACATGTCCTGTTATTAGTATCAGACACACACATGTCCTGTTATTAGTATCAGTTACACACATGTCCTGTTATTAGTATCAGTTACACACATGTCCTGTTATTAGTATCAGACACACACGTGTCCTGTTATTAGTATCAGTCACACACACATGTACTGTTATTAGCATCAGTCACACACATGTCCTGTTATTAGTATCAGTCACACACATGTCCTGTTATTAGTATCACACACACATGTACTGTTATTAGTATCAGTCACACACATGTCCTGTTATTAGTATCAGTCACACACATGTCCTGTTATTAGTATCACACACACATGTCCTGTTATTAGTATCAGACACACACATGTCCTGTTATTAGTATCACACACACATGTCCTGTTATTAGTATCAGACACACACATGTCCTGTTATTAGTATCAGACACACACATGTCCTGTTATTAGTATCAGTCACACACACATGACCTGTTATTAGTATCAGTCACACACATGTCCTGTTATTAGTATCACACACACATGTCCTGTTATTAGTATCAGACACACACGTGTCCTGTTATTAGTATCAGTTACACACATGTCCTGTTATTAGTATCAGACACACACATGTCCTGTTATTAGTATCAGTTACACACATGTCCTGTTATTAGTATCAGACACACACGTGTCCTGTTATTAGTATCAGTCACACACATGTCCTGTTATTAGTATCAGTCACACACATGTCCTGTTATTAGTATCAGTCACACACATGTCCTGTTATTAGTATCACACACACATGTCCTGTTATTAGTATCAGACACACATGTCCTGTTATTAGTATCACACACACATGTCCTGTTATTAGTATCACACACACATGACCTGTTATTAGTATCAGTCACACACATGTCCTGTTATTAGTATCACACACACATGTCCTGTTATTAGTATCAGACACACACGTGTCCTGTTATTAGTATCAGTTACACACATGTCCTGTTATTAGTATCAGTCACACACATGTCCTGTTATTAGTATCAGTCAGACACACATGTCCTGTTATTAGTATCAGTCACACACATGTCCTGTTATTAGTATCACACACACATGTCCTGTTATTAGTATCACACACACATGTCCTGTTATTAGTATCAGACACACACATGTCCTGTTATTAGTATCAGACACACACATGTCCTGTTATTAGTATCAGACACACACATGTCCTGTTATTAGTATCAGACACACACATGTCCTGTTATTAGTATCAGTCACACACATGTCCTGTTATTAGTATCAGTCACACACATGTCCTGTTATTAGTATCAGTCACACACATGTCCTGTTATTAGTATCAGACACACATGTCCTGTTATTAGTATCAGTCACACACATGTCCTGTTATTAGTATCAGACACACACGTGTCCTGTTATTAGTATCAGTTACACACATGTCCTGTTATTAGTATCAGACACACACATGTCCTGTTATTAGTATCAGTCACACACATGTCCTGTTATTAGTATCAGTCACACACATGTCCTGTTATTAGTATCAGACACACACGTGTCCTGTTATTAGTATCAGTTACACACATGTCCTGTTATTAGTATCAGTCACACACATGTACTGTTATTAGTATCAGTCACACACATGTCCTGTTATTAGCATCAGTCACACACATGTCCTGTTATTAGTATCAGACACACACATGTCCTGTTATTAGTATCAGTCAGACACATGTCCTGTTATTAGTATCAGTCACACACATGTCCTGTTATTAGCATCAGTCACACACATGTCCTGTTATTAGTATCAGACACACACATGTCCTGTTATTAGTATCAGTCACACACATGTCCTGTTATTAGTATCAGTCACACACATGTCCTGTTATTAGTATCACACACACATGTCCTGTTATTAGTATCACACACACATGTCCTGTTATTAGTATCAGACACACACATGTCCTGTTATAAGTATCACACACACACATGTCCTGTTATTAGTATCAGTCACACACATGTCCTGTTATTAGTATCAGTCACACACACATGTCCTGTTATTAGTATCAGTCACACACACGTGTCCTGTTATTAGTATCAGACACACACATGTCCTGTTATTAGTATCAGTCACACACATGTCCTGTTATTAGTATCAGACACACACATGTCCTGTTATTAGTATCAGACACACACGTGTCCTGTTATTAGTATCAGTCACACACATGTCCTGTTATTAGTATCAGACACACACGTGTCCTGTTATTAGTATCAGTCACACACGTGTCCTGTTATTAGTATCAGTCACACACACATGTCCTGTTATTAGTATCAGTCACACACATGTCCTGTTATTAGTATCAGACACACACGTGTCCTGTTATTAGTATCAGACACACACATGTCCTGTTATTAGTATCAGACACACACATGTCCTGTTATTAGTATCAGACACACACGTGTCCTGTTATTAGTATCAGACACACACACATGTCCTGTTATTAGTATCAGACACACACATGTCCTGTTATTAGTATCAGACACACACGTGTCCTGTTATTAGTATCAGTCACACACATGTCCTGTTATTAGTATCAGTCACACACATGTCCTGTTATTAGTATCAGTCACACACATGTCCTGTTATTAGTATCAGTCACACACACATGTCCTGTTATTAGTATCAGTTACACACATGTCCTGTTATTAGTATCAGACACACACGTGTCCTGTTATTAGTATCAGTCACACACATGTCCTGTTATTAGTATCAGTCACACACATGTCCTGTTATTAGTATCACACACACATGTCCTGTTATTAGTATCAGACACACACATGTCCTGTTATTAGTATCACACACACATGACCTGTTATTAGTATCAGTCACACACATGTCCTGTTATTAGTATCACACACACATGTCCTGTTATTAGTATCAGACACACACGTGTCCTGTTATTAGTATCAGTTACACACATGTCCTGTTATTAGTATCAGACACACACATGTCCTGTTATTAGTATCAGTTACACACATGTCCTGTTATTAGTATCACACACACATGTCCTGTTATTAGTATCAGACACACACGTGTCCTGTTATTAGTATCAGTCACACACATGTCCTGTTATTAGTATCAGTCACACACATGTCCTGTTATTAGTATCAGTCACACACATGTCCTGTTATTAGTATCACACACACACATGTCCTGTTATTAGTATCAGACACACACATGTCCTGTTATTAGTATCAGACACACACATGTCCTGTTATTAGTATCAGTCACACACATGTCCTGTTATTAGTATCAGACACACATGTCCTGTTATTAGTATCACACACACATGTCCTGTTATTAGTATCACACACACATGTACTGTTATTAGTATCAGTCACACACATGTCCTGTTATTAGTATCAGTCACACACACATGTCCTGTTATTAGTATCAGTCACACACATGTCCTGTTATTAGTATCAGTCACACACACATGTCCTGTTATTAGTATCAGTCACACACATGTCCTGTTATTAGTATCAGACACACACGTGTCCTGTTATTAGTATCAGTTACACACATGTCCTGTTATTAGTATCAGACACACACGTGTCCTGTTATTAGTATCACACACACATGTCCTGTTATTAGTATCACACACACATGTCCTGTTATTAGTATCAGTCACACACATGTCCTGTTATTAGTATCAGACACACACATGTCCTGTTATTAGTATCACACACACATGTCCTGTTATTAGTATCAGACACACACATGTCCTGTTATTAGTATCACACACACATGTCCTGTTATTAGTATCACACACACATGTCCTGTTATTAGTATCAGTCACACACATGTCCTGTTATTAGTATCAGTCACACACACATGTCCTGTTATTAGTATCAGACACACACGTGTCCTGTTATTAGTATCAGTTACACACATGTCCTGTTATTAGTATCAGACACACACATGTCCTGTTATTAGTATCAGTCACACACATGTACTGTTATTAGTATCAGTCACACACATGTCCTGTTATTAGCATCAGTCAGACACACATGTCCTGTTATTAGTATCAGTCACACACATGTCCTGTTATTAGTATCAGACACACACACATGTCCTGTTATTAGTATCAGTCACACACATGTCCTGTTATTAGTATCAGACACACACATGTCCTGTTATTAGTATCAGTCAGACACACATGTCCTGTTATTAGTATCAGTCACACACATGTCCTGTTATTAGTATCAGACACACACACATGTCCTGTTATTAGTATCAGTCACACACATGTCCTGTTATTAGTATCAGTCACACACACATGTCCTGTTATTAGTATCAGACACACATGTCCTGTTATTAGTATCACACACACATGTCCTGTTATTAGTATCAGTTACACACATGTCCTGTTATTAGTATCAGACACACACATGTCCTGTTATTAGTATCAGTTACACACATGTCCTGTTATTAGTATCAGACACACACGTGTCCTGTTATTAGTATCAGTCACACACATGTCCTGTTATTAGTATCAGTCACACACACATGTCCTGTTATTAGTATCAGTCACACACATGTCCTGTTATTAGTATCAGTCACACACATGTACTGTTATTAGTATCACACACATGTCCTGTTATTAGTATCAGTCACACACACATGTCCTGTTATTAGTATCAGTCACACACATGTCCTGTTATTAGTATCAGTCACACACATGTCCTGTTATTAGTATCAGTCACACACATGTACTGTTATTAGCATCAGACACACACATGTCCTGTTATTAGTATCAGACACACACATGTCCTGTTATTAGTATCAGACACACACATGTCCTGTTATTAGTATCAGACACACACGTGTCCTGTTATTAGTATCAGACACACACATGTCCTGTTATTAGTATCAGTCACACACATGTCCTGTTATTAGTATCAGACACACACATGTCCTGTTATTAGTATCAGACACACACGTGTCCTGTTATTAGTATCAGACACACACATGTCCTGTTATTAGTATCAGACACACACGTGTCCTGTTATTAGTATCAGACACACACATGTCCTGTTATTAGTATCAGACACACATGTCCTGTTATTAGTATCAGTCACACACACATGTCCTGTTATTAGTATCAGTCACACACATGTACTGTTATTAGTATCACACACGTGTCCTGTTATTAGTATCAGTTACACACATGTCCTGTTATTAGTATCAGTTACACACATGTCCTGTTATTAGTATCAGTCACACACATGTCCTGTTATTAGTATCAGACACACACATGTCCTGTTATTAGTATCAGACACACACGTGTCCTGTTATTAGTATCAGACACACACATGTCCTGTTATTAGTATCAGTCACACACATGTCCTGTTATTAGTATCAGACACACACATGTCCTGTTATTAGTATCAGACACACACGTGTCCTGTTATTAGTATCAGTCACACACATGTCCTGTTATTAGTATCAGACACACACATGTCCTGTTATTAGTATCAGACACACACGTGTCCTGTTATTAGTATCAGTCACACACATGTCCTGTTATTAGTATCAGACACACACGTGTCCTGTTATTAGTATCAGTCACACACGTGTCCTGTTATTAGTATCAGTCACACACACATGTCCTGTTATTAGTATCAGTCACACACATGTCCTGTTATTAGTATCAGACACACACGTGTCCTGTTATTAGTATCAGACACACACATGTCCTGTTATTAGTATCAGACACACACATGTCCTGTTATTAGTATCAGACACACACGTGTCCTGTTATTAGTATCAGTCACACACATGTCCTGTTATTAGTATCAGACACACACATGTCCTGTTATTAGTATCAGTCACACACATGTCCTGTTATTAGTATCAGTCACACACACGTCCTGTTATTAGTATCAGTCACACACATGTCCTGTTATTAGTATCAGACACACACATGTCCTGTTATTAGTATCAGACACACACATGTCCTGTTATTAGTATCAGTCACACACGTGTCCTGTTATTAGTATCAGTCACACACATGTCCTGTTATTAGTATCAGACACACACATGTCCTGTTATTAGTATCAGACACACACATGTCCTGTTATTAGTATCACACACACACATGTCCTGTTATTAGTATCAGACACACACATGTCCTGTTATTAGTATCAGTCACACACATGTCCTGTTATTAGTATCAGACACACACATGTCCTGTTATTAGTATCAGACACACACATGTCCTGTTATTAGTATCAGTCACACACATGTCCTGTTATTAGTATCAGACACACACATGTCCTGTTATTAGTATCAGTCACACACATGTCCTGTTATTAGTATCAGTCACACACACATGTCCTGT
Source organism: Pelophylax lessonae (assembly GCF_965119305.1). Taxonomy (NCBI): domain Eukaryota; kingdom Metazoa; phylum Chordata; class Amphibia; order Anura; family Ranidae; genus Pelophylax; species Pelophylax lessonae. The sequence goes on from NW_028120139.1 coordinate 128,126, forward strand.
TATTAGTATCAGTCACACACATGTCCTGTTATTAGTATCAGACACACACATGTCCTGTTATTAGTATCACACACACATGTCCTGTTATTAGTATCACACACACATGTCCTGTTATTAGTATCAGACACACACATGTCCTGTTATTAGTATCAGTCACACACATGTCCTGTTATTAGTATCAGTCACACACATGTCCTGTTATTAGTATCACACACACACATGTCCTGTTATTAGTATCAGTTACACACATGTCCTGTTATTAGTATCAGTCACACACATGTCCTGTTATTAGTATCAGACACACACATGTCCTGTTATTAGTATCACACACATGTCCTGTTATTAGTATCAGTCACACACATGTCCTGTTATTAGTATCAGACACACACATGTCCTGTTATTAGTATCAGTCACACACATGTCCTGTTATTAGTATCAGACACACACATGTCCTGTTATTAGTATCACACACACACATGTCCTGTTATTAGTATCAGACACACATGTCCTGTTATTAGTATCAGTCACACACATGTCCTGTTATTAGTATCAGTCACACACATGTCCTGTTATTAGTATCACACACACATGTCCTGTTATTAGTATCAGTTACACACATGTCCTGTTATTAGTATCAGACACACACATGTCCTGTTATTAGTATCAGTTACACACATGTCCTGTTATTAGTATCAGACACACACGTGTCCTGTTATTAGTATCAGTCACACACATGTCCTGTTATTAGTATCAGTCACACACATGTCCTGTTATTAGTATCAGTCACACACATGTACTGTTATTAGTATCAGTCACACACATGTCCTGTTATTAGTATCAGACACACACACATGTCCTGTTATTAGTATCAGACACACACATGTCCTGTTATTAGTATCAGTCACACACATGTCCTGTTATTAGTATCAGACACACACGTGTCCTGTTATTAGTATCAGACACACACATGTCCTGTTATTAGTATCACACACACATGTCCTGTTATTAGTATCAGTCACACACACATGTCCTGTTATTAGTATCAGACACACACATGTCCTGTTATTAGTATCAGACACACACATGTCCTGTTATTAGTATCAGTCACACACATGTCCTGTTATTAGTATCAGTCACACACATGTCCTGTTATTAGTATCAGTCACACACATGTCCTGTTATTAGTATCAGACACACACATGTCCTGTTATTAGTATCAGTCACACACATGTCCTGTTATTAGTATCAGACACACACGTGTCCTGTTATTAGTATCAGACACACATGTCCTGTTATTAGTATCAGTCACACACATGTCCTGTTATTAGTATCAGACACACACGTGTCCTGTTATTAGTATCAGACACACATGTCCTGTTATTAGTATCAGTCACACACATGTCCTGTTATTAGTATCAGTCACACACATGTCCTGTTATTAGTATCACACACACATGTCCTGTTATTAGTATCAGACACACACGTGTCCTGTTATTAGTATCAGTTACACACATGTCCTGTTATTAGTATCAGTCACACACATGTACTGTTATTAGTATCAGTCACACACACATGTCCTGTTATTAGTATCAGTCACACACATGTCCTGTTATTAGTATCAGACACACACACATGTCCTGTTATTAGTATCAGACACACACATGTCCTGTTATTAGTATCAGTCACACACATGTCCTGTTATTAGTATCAGACACACACGTGTCCTGTTATTAGTATCAGACACACACATGTCCTGTTATTAGTATCACACACACATGTCCTGTTATTAGTATCAGTCACACACACATGTCCTGTTATTAGTATCAGTCACACACATGTCCTGTTATTAGTATCAGACACACACGTGTCCTGTTATTAGTATCAGACACACATGTCCTGTTATTAGTATCAGTCACACACATGTCCTGTTATTAGTATCAGACACACACGTGTCCTGTTATTAGTATCAGACACACATGTCCTGTTATTAGTATCAGTCACACACATGTCCTGTTATTAGTATCAGTCACACACATGTCCTGTTATTAGTATCACACACACATGTCCTGTTATTAGTATCAGACACACACGTGTCCTGTTATTAGTATCAGTTACACACATGTCCTGTTATTAGTATCAGTCACACACATGTACTGTTATTAGTATCAGTCACACACACATGTCCTGTTATTAGTATCAGTCACACACATGTCCTGTTATTAGTATCAGACACACACACATGTCCTGTTATTAGTATCAGTCACACACATGTCCTGTTATTAGTATCAGTCACACACATGTACTGTTATTAGTATCAGTCCCACACATGTACTGTTATTAGTATCACACACACATGTCCTGTTATTAGTATCAGACACACACATGTCCTGTTATTAGTATCAGACACATACACATGTCCTGTTATTAGTATCAGACACACACATGTCCTGTTATTAGTATCAGTCACACACATGTCCTGTTATTAGTATCAGTCACACACATGTCCTGTTATTAGTATCAGTCACACACACATGTCCTGTTATTAGTATCAGACACACACATGTCCTGTTATTAGTATCAGACACACACATGTCCTGTTATTAGTATCAGTCACACACATGTCCTGTTATTAGTATCACACACACATGTCCTGTTATTAGTATCAGTCACACACACATGTCCTGTTATTAGTATCAGTCACACACATGTCCTGTTATTAGTATCAGTCACACACATGTCCTGTTATTAGTATCAGTCACACACATGTCCTGTTATTAGTATCAGACACACACATGTCCTGTTATTAGTATCAGACACACACATGTCCTGTTATTAGTATCAGTCACACACACATGTCCTGTTATTAGTATCAGACACACACATGTCCTGTTATTAGTATCAGTCACACACACATGTCCTGTTATTAGTATCAGACACACACATGTCCTGTTATTAGTATCAGACACACACATGTCCTGTTATTAGTATCAGACACACACATGTCCTGTTATTAGTATCAGACACACACACATGTCCTGTTATTAGTATCAGACACACACACATGTCCTGTTATTAGTATCAGTCACACACATGTCCTGTTATTAGTATCAGACACACACATGTCCTGTTATTAGTATCAGTCACACACACATGTCCTGTTATTAGTATCAGACACACACATGTCCTGTTATTAGTATCAGACACACACATGTCCTGTTATTAGTATCAGACACACACATGTCCTGTTATTAGTATCAGACACACACGTGTCCTGTTATTAGTATCAGTCACACACATGTCCTGTTATTAGTATCAGACACACACGTGTCCTGTTATTAGTATCAGACACACACATGTCCTGTTATTAGTATCAGTCACACACATGTCCTGTTATTAGTATCAGTTACACACATGTCCTGTTATTAGTATCACACACACATGTCCTGTTATTAGTATCAGTCACACACATGTCCTGTTATTAGTATCAGACACACACATGTACTGTTATTAGTATCAGTCACACACATGTCCTGTTATTAGTATCACACACATGTCCTGTTATTAGTATCAGACACACACATGTCCTGTTATTAGTATCAGTTACACACATGTCCTGTTATTAGTATCAGTCACACACATGTCCTGTTATTAGTATCACACACACATGTCCTGTTATTAGTATCAGACACACACATGTCCTGTTATTAGTATCAGTTACACACATGTCCTGTTATTAGTATCAGTCACACACATGTCCTGTTATTAGTATCAGACACACACATGTCCTGTTATTAGTATCAGACACACACATGTCCTGTTATTAGTATCAGACACACACATGTCCTGTTATTAGTATCAGACACACACACATGTCCTGTTATTAGTATCAGTCACACACACATGTCCTGTTATTAGTATCACACACACATGTCCTGTTATTAGTATCAGACACACACATGTCCTGTTATTAGTATCACACACACATGTCCTGTTATTAGTATCAGTTACACACATGTCCTGTTATTAGTATCACACACACATGTCCTGTTATTAGTATCAGACACACACATGTCCTGTTATTAGTATCAGACACACACATGTACTGTTATTAGTATCACACACACATGTCCTGTTATTAGTATCAGTCACACACATGTCCTGTTATTAGTATCAGACACACACATGTCCTGTTATTAGTATCAGTTACACACATGTCCTGTTATTAGTATCAGTCACACACATGTCCTGTTATTAGTATCAGACACACACATGTCCTGTTATTAGTATCACACACATGTCCTGTTATTAGTATCAGTCACACACATGTCCTGTTATTAGTATCAGTCACACACATGTCCTGTTATTAGTATCAGTCACACACATGTCCTGTTATTAGTATCACACACACATGTCCTGTTATTAGTATCAGACACACACATGTCCTGTTATTAGTATCAGTTACACACATGTCCTGTTATTAGTATCAGACACACACATGTCCTGTTATTAGTATCAGTCACACACGTGTCCTGTTATTAGTATCAGTCACACACATGTCCTGTTATTAGTATCAGTCACACACATGTACTGTTATTAGTATCAGTCACACACATGTCCTGTTATTAGTATCAGTCACACACACATGTCCTGTTATTAGTATCACACACACATGTCCTGTTATTAGTATCAGACACACACATGTCCTGTTATTAGTATCAGTTACACACATGTCCTGTTATTAGTATCAGACACACACATGTCCTGTTATTAGTATCACACACACATGTCCTGTTATTAGTATCAGTTACACACATGTCCTGTTATTAGTATCAGTCACACACATGTCCTGTTATTAGTATCAGACACACACATGTCCTGTTATTAGTATCACACACATGTCCTGTTATTAGTATCAGTCACACACATGTCCTGTTATTAGTATCAGTCACACACATGTCCTGTTATTAGTATCAGTCACACACATGTCCTGTTATTAGTATCACACACACATGTCCTGTTATTAGTATCAGACACACACATGTCCTGTTATTAGTATCAGACACACACATGTCCTGTTATTAGTATCAGTTACACACATGTCCTGTTATTAGTATCAGACACACACATGTCCTGTTATTAGTATCAGTCACACACATGTCCTGTTATTAGTATCACACACACATGTCCTGTTATTAGTATCACACACATGTCCTGTTATTAGTATCAGACACACACATGTCCTGTTATTAGTATCAGACACACACATGTCCTGTTATTAGTATCAGACACACACATGTCCTGTTATTAGTATCAGTTACACACATGTCCTGTTATTAGTATCAGACACACACATGTCCTGTTATTAGTATCAGTTACACACATGTCCTGTTATTAGTATCAGTCACACACATGTCCTGTTATTAGTATCAGTCACACACATGTCCTGTTATTAGTATCAGACACACACATGTCCTGTTATTAGTATCAGTTACACACATGTCCTGTTATTAGTATCAGTCACACATGTCCTGTTATTAGTATCACACACACATGTCCTGTTATTAGTATCAGACACACACATGTCCTGTTATTAGTATCAGACACACACATGTCCTGTTATTAGTATCACACACACACATGTCCTGTTATTAGTATCAGACACACACATGTCCTGTTATTAGTATCAGACACACACATGTCCTGTTATTAGTATCAGACACACACATGTCCTGTTATTAGTATCAGTCACACACATGTCCTGTTATTAGTATCACACACACATGTCCTGTTATTAGTATCAGACACACACATGTCCTGTTATTAGTATCAGTTACACACATGTCCTGTTATTAGTATCAGACACACACATGTCCTGTTATTAGTATCAGTCACACACATGTCCTGTTATTAGTATCAGACACACACACATGTCCTGTTATTAGTATCACACACACATGTCCTGTTATTAGTATCAGACACACACATGTCCTGTTATTAGTATCAGTCACACACATGTCCTGTTATTAGTATCAGACACACACACATGTCCTGTTATTAGTATCACACACACATGTCCTGTTATTAGTATCAGACACACACATGTCCTGTTATTAGTATCAGTCACACACATGTCCTGTTATTAGTATCAGACACACACATGTCCTGTTATTAGTATCAGACACACACATGTCCTGTTATTAGTATCAGTCACACACATGTCCTGTTATTAGTATCAGACACACACATGTCCTGTTATTAGTATCAGTCACACACATGTCCTGTTATTAGTATCAGACACACACATGTCCTGTTATTAGTATCACACACACACATGTCCTGTTATTAGTATCAGTCATACACATGTCCTGTTATTAGTATCAGACACACACATGTCCTGTTATTAGTATCAGACACACACATGTCCTGTTATTAGTATCAGTTACACACATGTCCTGTTATTAGTATCAGACACACACGTGTCCTGTTATTAGTATCAGTCACACACATGTCCTGTTATTAGTATCAGTCACACACATGTACTGTTATTAGTATCAGTCACACACATGTCCTGTTATTAGTATCAGTCACACACACATGTCCTGTTATTAGTATCACACACACATGTCCTGTTATTAGTATCAGACACACACATGTCCTGTTATTAGTATCAGTTACACACATGTCCTGTTATTAGTATCAGACACACACGTGTCCTGTTATTAGTATCAGTCACACACATGTCCTGTTATTAGTATCAGTCACACACATGTACTGTTATTAGTATCAGTCACACACATGTCCTGTTATTAGTATCAGTCACACACACATGTCCTGTTATTAGTATCACACACACATGTCCTGTTATTAGTATCAGACACACACATGTCCTGTTATTAGTATCAGTCACACACATGTCCTGTTATTAGTATCAGTCACACACATGTCCTGTTATTAGTATCAGTCACACACATGTCCTGTTATTAGTATCAGACACACACATGTCCTGTTATTAGTATCACACACACACATGTCCTGTTATTAGTATCAGTCACACACATGTCCTGTTATTAGTATCACACACACACATGTACTGTTATTAGTATCAGTCACACACATGTCCTGTTATTAGTATCAGTCACACACACATGTCCTGTTATTAGTATCACACACACATGTCCTGTTATTAGTATCAGACACACACATGTCCTGTTATTAGTATCAGTTACACACATGTCCTGTTATTAGTATCAGACACACACGTGTCCTGTTATTAGTATCAGTCACACACATGTCCTGTTATTAGTATCAGTCACACACATGTACTGTTATTAGTATCAGTCACACACATGTCCTGTTATTAGTATCAGTCACACACACATGTCCTGTTATTAGTATCACACACACATGTCCTGTTATTAGTATCAGACACACACATGTCCTGTTATTAGTATCAGTTACACACATGTCCTGTTATTAGTATCAGTCACACACACATGTCCTGTTATTAGTATCAGACACACACATGTCCTGTTATTAGTATCAGACACACACATGTCCTGTTATTAGTATCAGACACACACATGTCCTGTTATTAGTATCAGACACACACACATGTCCTGTTATTAGTATCAGTCACACACATGTCCTGTTATTAGTATCACACACACATGTCCTGTTATTAGTATCAGACACACACATGTCCTGTTATTAGTATCACACACACATGTCCTGTTATTAGTATCAGTTACACACATGTCCTGTTATTAGTATCACACACACATGTCCTGTTATTAGTATCAGACACACACATGTCCTGTTATTAGTATCAGACACACACATGTACTGTTATTAGTATCACACACACATGTCCTGTTATTAGTATCAGTCACACACATGTCCTGTTATTAGTATCAGACACACACATGTCCTGTTATTAGTATCAGTTACACACATGTCCTGTTATTAGTATCAGTCACACACATGTCCTGTTATTAGTATCAGACACACACATGTCCTGTTATTAGTATCACACACATGTCCTGTTATTAGTATCAGTCACACACATGTCCTGTTATTAGTATCAGTCACACACATGTCCTGTTATTAGTATCAGTCACACACATGTCCTGTTATTAGTATCACACACACATGTCCTGTTATTAGTATCAGACACACACATGTCCTGTTATTAGTATCAGTTACACACATGTCCTGTTATTAGTATCAGACACACACATGTCCTGTTATTAGTATCAGTCACACACGTGTCCTGTTATTAGTATCAGTCACACACATGTCCTGTTATTAGTATCAGTCACACACATGTACTGTTATTAGTATCAGTCACACACATGTCCTGTTATTAGTATCAGTCACACACACATGTCCTGTTATTAGTATCACACACACATGTCCTGTTATTAGTATCAGACACACACATGTCCTGTTATTAGTATCAGTTACACACATGTCCTGTTATTAGTATCAGACACACACATGTCCTGTTATTAGTATCACACACACATGTCCTGTTATTAGTATCAGTTACACACATGTCCTGTTATTAGTATCAGTCACACACATGTCCTGTTATTAGTATCAGACACACACATGTCCTGTTATTAGTATCACACACATGTCCTGTTATTAGTATCAGTCACACACATGTCCTGTTATTAGTATCAGTCACACACATGTCCTGTTATTAGTATCAGTCACACACATGTCCTGTTATTAGTATCACACACACATGTCCTGTTATTAGTATCAGACACACACATGTCCTGTTATTAGTATCAGACACACACATGTCCTGTTATTAGTATCAGTTACACACATGTCCTGTTATTAGTATCAGACACACACATGTCCTGTTATTAGTATCAGTCACACACATGTCCTGTTATTAGTATCACACACACATGTCCTGTTATTAGTATCACACACATGTCCTGTTATTAGTATCAGACACACACATGTCCTGTTATTAGTATCAGACACACACATGTCCTGTTATTAGTATCAGACACACACATGTCCTGTTATTAGTATCAGTTACACACATGTCCTGTTATTAGTATCAGACACACACATGTCCTGTTATTAGTATCAGTTACACACATGTCCTGTTATTAGTATCAGTCACACACATGTCCTGTTATTAGTATCAGTCACACACATGTCCTGTTATTAGTATCAGACACACACATGTCCTGTTATTAGTATCAGTTACACACATGTCCTGTTATTAGTATCAGTCACACATGTCCTGTTATTAGTATCACACACACATGTCCTGTTATTAGTATCAGACACACACATGTCCTGTTATTAGTATCAGACACACACATGTCCTGTTATTAGTATCAGTTACACACATGTCCTGTTATTAGTATCAGACACACACATGTCCTGTTATTAGTATCAGACACACACATGTCCTGTTATTAGTATCAGACACACACATGTCCTGTTATTAGTATCAGTCACACACATGTCCTGTTATTAGTATCAGACACACACACATGTCCTGTTATTAGTATCACACACACACATGTCCTGTTATTAGTATCACACACACATGTCCTGTTATTAGTATCAGACACACACATGTCCTGTTATTAGTATCAGTCACACACATGTCCTGTTATTAGTATCAGACACACACATGTCCTGTTATTAGTATCAGACACACATGTCCTGTTATTAGTATCAGTCACACACATGTCCTGTTATTAGTATCAGACACACACATGTCCTGTTATTAGTATCACACACACACATGTCCTGTTATTAGTATCAGTCATACACATGTCCTGTTATTAGTATCAGACACACACATGTCCTGTTATTAGTATCAGACACACACATGTCCTGTTATTAGTATCAGTTACACACATGTCCTGTTATTAGTATCAGACACACACGTGTCCTGTTATTAGTATCAGTCACACACATGTCCTGTTATTAGTATCAGTCACACACATGTACTGTTATTAGTATCAGTCACACACATGTCCTGTTATTAGTATCAGTCACACACACATGTCCTGTTATTAGTATCACACACACATGTCCTGTTATTAGTATCAGACACACACATGTCCTGTTATTAGTATCAGTTACACACATGTCCTGTTATTAGTATCAGACACACACGTGTCCTGTTATTAGTATCAGTCACACACATGTCCTGTTATTAGTATCAGTCACACACATGTACTGTTATTAGTATCAGTCACACACATGTCCTGTTATTAGTATCAGTCACACACACATGTCCTGTTATTAGTATCACACACACATGTCCTGTTATTAGTATCAGACACACACATGTCCTGTTATTAGTATCAGTCACACACATGTCCTGTTATTAGTATCAGTCACACACATGTCCTGTTATTAGTATCAGTCACACACATGTCCTGTTATTAGTATCAGACACACACATGTCCTGTTATTAGTATCACACACACACATGTCCTGTTATTAGTATCAGTCACACACATGTCCTGTTATTAGTATCACACACACACATGTACTGTTATTAGTATCAGTCACACACATGTCCTGTTATTAGTATCAGTCACACACACATGTCCTGTTATTAGTATCACACACACATGTCCTGTTATTAGTATCAGACACACACATGTCCTGTTATTAGTATCAGTTACACACATGTCCTGTTATTAGTATCAGACACACACGTGTCCTGTTATTAGTATCAGTCACACACATGTCCTGTTATTAGTATCAGTCACACACATGTACTGTTATTAGTATCAGTCACACACATGTCCTGTTATTAGTATCAGTCACACACACATGTCCTGTTATTAGTATCACACACACATGTCCTGTTATTAGTATCAGACACACACATGTCCTGTTATTAGTATCAGTTACACACATGTCCTGTTATTAGTATCAGACACACACATGTCCTGTTATTAGTATCAGTTACATACATGTCCTGTTATTAGTATCAGTTACACACATGTCCTGTTATTAGTATCAGACACACACATGTCCTGTTATTAGTATCAGTTACACACATGTCCTGTTATTAGTATCAGTTACACACATGTCCTGTTATTAGTATCAGTTACACACATGTCCTGTTATTAGTATCAGACACACACATGTCCTGTTATTAGTATCAGACACACACATGTCCTGTTATTAGTATCAGACACACACATGTCCTGTTATTAGTATCAGACACACACATGTCCTGTTATTAGTATCAGACACACACATGTCCTGTTATTAGTATCAGTTACACACATGTCCTGTTATTAGTATCAGACACACACATGTCCTGTTATTAGTATCAGTCACACACATGTCCTGTTATTAGTATCAGTCACACACATGTCCTGTTATTAGTATCACACACACATGTCCTGTTATTAGTATCAGTCACACACATGTCCTGTTATTAGTATCACACACACGTGTCCTGTTATTAGTATCAGTTACACACATGTCCTGTTATTAGTATCAGTCACACACATGTCCTGTTATTAGTATCAGTCACACACATGTCCTGTTATTAGTATCAGTCACACACATGTACTGTTATTAGTATCAGTTACACACATGTCCTGTTATTAGTATCAGACACACACGTGTCCTGTTATTAGTATCAGTCACACACATGTCCTGTTATTAGTATCAGTCACACACATGTACTGTTATTAGTATCAGTTACACACATGTCCTGTTATTAGTATCAGACACACACGTGTCCTGTTATTAGTATCAGTCACACACATGTCCTGTTATTAGTATCAGTCACACACATGTCCTGTTATTAGTATCACACACACACATGTCCTGTTATTAGTATCAGTCACACACATGTCCTGTTATTAGTATCAGTCACACACATGTCCTGTTATTAGTATCACACACACACATGTCCTGTTATTAGTATCACACACACACATGTCCTGTTATTAGTATCAGACACACACATGTCCTGTTATTAGTATCAGTCACACACATGTCCTGTTATTAGTATCAGACACACACATGTCCTGTTATTAGTATCAGTCACACACATGTCCTGTTATTAGTATCACACACACACATGTCCTGTTATTAGTATCAGTTACACACATGTCCTGTTATTAGTATCAGTCACACACATGTCCTGTTATTAGTATCAGACACACACATGTCCTGTTATTAGTATCAGTTACACACATGTCCTGTTATTAGTATCAGACACACACGTGTCCTGTTATTAGTATCAGTCACACACATGTCCTGTTATTAGTATCAGTCACACACATGTACTGTTATTAGTATCAGTCACACACATGTCCTGTTATTAGTATCAGTCACACACACATGTCCTGTTATTAGTATCACACACACATGTCCTGTTATTAGTATCAGACACACACATGTCCTGTTATTAGTATCAGTTACACACATGTCCTGTTATTAGTATCAGACACACACATGTCCTGTTATTAGTATCAGTTACATACATGTCCTGTTATTAGTATCAGTTACACACATGTCCTGTTATTAGTATCAGACACACACATGTCCTGTTATTAGTATCAGTTACACACATGTCCTGTTATTAGTATCAGTTACACACATGTCCTGTTATTAGTATCAGTTACACACATGTCCTGTTATTAGTATCAGACACACACATGTCCTGTTATTAGTATCAGACACACACATGTCCTGTTATTAGTATCACACACACATGTCCTGTTATTAGTATCAGACACACACATGTCCTGTTATTAGTATCAGACACACACATGTCCTGTTATTAGTATCAGTTACACACATGTCCTGTTATTAGTATCAGACACACACATGTCCTGTTATTAGTATCAGTCACACACATGTCCTGTTATTAGTATCAGTCACACACATGTCCTGTTATTAGTATCACACACACATGTCCTGTTATTAGTATCAGTCACACACATGTCCTGTTATTAGTATCACACACACGTGTCCTGTTATTAGTATCAGTTACACACATGTCCTGTTATTAGTATCAGTCACACACATGTCCTGTTATTAGTATCAGTCACACACATGTCCTGTTATTAGTATCAGTCACACACATGTACTGTTATTAGTATCAGTTACACACATGTCCTGTTATTAGTATCAGACACACACGTGTCCTGTTATTAGTATCAGTCACACACATGTCCTGTTATTAGTATCAGTCACACACATGTACTGTTATTAGTATCAGTTACACACATGTCCTGTTATTAGTATCAGACACACACGTGTCCTGTTATTAGTATCAGTCACACACATGTCCTGTTATTAGTATCAGTCACACACATGTCCTGTTATTAGTATCACACACACACATGTCCTGTTATTAGTATCAGTCACACACATGTCCTGTTATTAGTATCAGTCACACACATGTCCTGTTATTAGTATCACACACACACATGTCCTGTTATTAGTATCACACACACACATGTCCTGTTATTAGTATCAGACACACACATGTCCTGTTATTAGTATCAGTCACACACATGTCCTGTTATTAGTATCAGACACACACATGTCCTGTTATTAGTATCAGTCACACACATGTCCTGTTATTAGTATCACACACACACATGTCCTGTTATTAGTATCAGTTACACACATGTCCTGTTATTAGTATCAGTCACACACATGTCCTGTTATTAGTATCAGACACACACATGTCCTGTTATTAGTATCAGTCACACACATGTACTGTTATTAGTATCAGTCACACACATGTCCTGTTATTAGTATCAGTCACACACATGTCCTGTTATTAGTATCAGTCACACACATGTCCTGTTATTAGTATCAGTCACACACATGTCCTGTTATTAGTATCAGTTACACACATGTCCTGTTATTAGTATCAGTCACACACATGTCCTGTTATTAGTATCACACACACATGTCCTGTTATTAGTATCAGTTACACACATGTCCTGTTATTAGTATCAGACACACACATGTCCTGTTATTAGTATCAGACACACACATGTCCTGTTATTAGTATCAGTCACACACATGTCCTGTTATTAGTATCAGTCACACACATGTCCTGTTATTAGTATCAGTCACACACATGTCCTGTTATTAGTATCACACACACATGTCCTGTTATTAGTATCAGTCACACACATGTCCTGTTATTAGTATCAGACACACACATGTCCTGTTATTAGTATCAGTCACACACATGTCCTGTTATTAGTATCAGTCACACACATGTCCTGTTATTAGTATCAGACACACACATGTCCTGTTATTAGTATCAGACACACACATGTCCTGTTATTAGTATCAGACACACACATGTCCTGTTATTAGTATCAGTCACACACATGTCCTGTTATTAGTATCAGACACACACATGTCCTGTTATTAGTATCAGTTACACACATGTCCTGTTATTAGTATCAGTTACACACATGTCCTGTTATTAGTATCAGACACACACGTGTCCTGTTATTAGTATCAGTCACACACACATGTACTGTTATTAGCATCAGTCACACACATGTCCTGTTATTAGTATCAGTCACACACATGTCCTGTTATTAGTATCACACACACATGTACTGTTATTAGTATCAGTCACACACATGTCCTGTTATTAGTATCAGTCACACACATGTCCTGTTATTAGTATCACACACACATGTCCTGTTATTAGTATCAGACACACACATGTCCTGTTATTAGTATCACACACACATGTCCTGTTATTAGTATCAGACACACACATGTCCTGTTATTAGTATCAGACACACACATGTCCTGTTATTAGTATCAGTCACACACACATGACCTGTTATTAGTATCAGTCACACACATGTCCTGTTATTAGTATCACACACACATGTCCTGTTATTAGTATCAGACACACACGTGTCCTGTTATTAGTATCAGTTACACACATGTCCTGTTATTAGTATCAGACACACACATGTCCTGTTATTAGTATCAGTTACACACATGTCCTGTTATTAGTATCAGACACACACGTGTCCTGTTATTAGTATCAGTCACACACATGTCCTGTTATTAGTATCAGTCACACACATGTCCTGTTATTAGTATCAGTCACACACATGTCCTGTTATTAGTATCACACACACATGTCCTGTTATTAGTATCAGACACACATGTCCTGTTATTAGTATCACACACACATGTCCTGTTATTAGTATCACACACACATGACCTGTTATTAGTATCAGTCACACACATGTCCTGTTATTAGTATCACACACACATGTCCTGTTATTAGTATCAGACACACACGTGTCCTGTTATTAGTATCAGTTACACACATGTCCTGTTATTAGTATCAGTCACACACATGTCCTGTTATTAGTATCAGTCACACACATGTCCTGTTATTAGTATCAGTCACACACATGTCCTGTTATTAGTATCACACACACATGTCCTGTTATTAGTATCACACACACATGTCCTGTTATTAGTATCAGACACACACATGTCCTGTTATTAGTATCACACACACATGTCCTGTTATTAGTATCAGACACACACATGTCCTGTTATTAGTATCAGACACACACATGTCCTGTTATTAGTATCAGACACACACATGTCCTGTTATTAGTATCAGTCACACACATGTCCTGTTATTAGTATCAGTCACACACATGTCCTGTTATTAGTATCAGTCACACACATGTCCTGTTATTAGTATCAGACACACATGTCCTGTTATTAGTATCAGTCACACACATGTCCTGTTATTAGTATCAGACACACACGTGTCCTGTTATTAGTATCAGTTACACACATGTCCTGTTATTAGTATCAGACACACACATGTCCTGTTATTAGTATCAGTCACACACATGTCCTGTTATTAGTATCAGTCACACACATGTCCTGTTATTAGTATCAGACACACACGTGTCCTGTTATTAGTATCAGTTACACACATGTCCTGTTATTAGTATCAGTCACACACATGTACTGTTATTAGTATCAGTCACACACATGTCCTGTTATTAGCATCAGTCACACACATGTCCTGTTATTAGTATCAGACACACACATGTCCTGTTATTAGTATCAGTCAGACACATGTCCTGTTATTAGTATCAGTCACACACATGTCCTGTTATTAGCATCAGTCACACACATGTCCTGTTATTAGTATCAGACACACACATGTCCTGTTATTAGTATCAGTCACACACATGTCCTGTTATTAGTATCAGTCACACACATGTCCTGTTATTAGTATCACACACACATGTCCTGTTATTAGTATCACACACACATGTCCTGTTATTAGTATCAGACACACACATGTCCTGTTATTAGTATCAGTCACACACATGTCCTGTTATTAGTATCAGTCACACACATGTCCTGTTATTAGTATCAGTCACACACACATGTCCTGTTATTAGTATCAGTCACACACACGTGTCCTGTTATTAGTATCAGACACACACATGTCCTGTTATTAGTATCAGTCACACACATGTCCTGTTATTAGTATCAGACACACACATGTCCTGTTATTAGTATCAGACACACACGTGTCCTGTTATTAGTATCAGTCACACACATGTCCTGTTATTAGTATCAGACACACACGTGTCCTGTTATTAGTATCAGTCACACACGTGTCCTGTTATTAGTATCAGTCACACACACATGTCCTGTTATTAGTATCAGTCACACACATGTCCTGTTATTAGTATCAGACACACACGTGTCCTGTTATTAGTATCAGACACACACATGTCCTGTTATTAGTATCAGACACACACATGTCCTGTTATTAGTATCAGACACACACGTGTCCTGTTATTAGTATCAGACACACACACATGTCCTGTTATTAGTATCAGACACACACATGTCCTGTTATTAGTATCAGACACACACGTGTCCTGTTATTAGTATCAGTCACACACATGTCCTGTTATTAGTATCAGTCACACACATGTCCTGTTATTAGTATCAGTCACACACATGTCCTGTTATTAGTATCAGTCACACACACATGTCCTGTTATTAGTATCAGTTACACACATGTCCTGTTATTAGTATCAGACACACACGTGTCCTGTTATTAGTATCAGTCACACACATGTCCTGTTATTAGTATCAGTCACACACATGTCCTGTTATTAGTATCACACACACATGTCCTGTTATTAGTATCAGACACACACATGTCCTGTTATTAGTATCACACACACATGACCTGTTATTAGTATCAGTCACACACATGTCCTGTTATTAGTATCACACACACATGTCCTGTTATTAGTATCAGACACACACGTGTCCTGTTATTAGTATCAGTTACACACATGTCCTGTTATTAGTATCAGACACACATATGTCCTGTTATTAGTATCAGTTACACACATGTCCTGTTATTAGTATCACACACACATGTCCTGTTATTAGTATCAGACACACACGTGTCCTGTTATTAGTATCAGTCACACACATGTCCTGTTATTAGTATCAGTCACACACATGTCCTGTTATTAGTATCAGTCACACACATGTCCTGTTATTAGTATCACACACACACATGTCCTGTTATTAGTATCAGTCACACACATGTCCTGTTATTAGTATCAGACACACATGTCCTGTTATTAGTATCACACACACATGTCCTGTTATTAGTATCACACACACATGTACTGTTATTAGTATCAGTCACACACATGTCCTGTTATTAGTATCAGTCACACACACATGTCCTGTTATTAGTATCAGTCACACACATGTCCTGTTATTAGTATCAGTCACACACATGTCCTGTTATTAGTATCAGACACACACGTGTCCTGTTATTAGTATCAGTTACACACATGTCCTGTTATTAGTATCAGACACACACATGTCCTGTTATTAGTATCAGTCACACACATGTACTGTTATTAGTATCAGTCACACACATGTCCTGTTATTAGTATCAGACACACACACATGTCCTGTTATTAGTATCAGACACACACACATGTCCTGTTATTAGTATCAGTCACACACATGTCCTGTTATTAGTATCAGTCACACACACATGTCCTGTTATTAGTATCAGACACACATGTCCTGTTATTAGTATCACACACACACATGTCCTGTTATTAGTATCAGTCACACACACATGTCCTGTTATTAGTATCACACACACATGTCCTGTTATTAGTATCAGACACACACATGTCCTGTTATTAGTATCAGTTACACACATGTCCTGTTATTAGTATCAGACACACACGTGTCCTGTTATTAGTATCAGTCACACACATGTCCTGTTATTAGTATCAGTCACACACATGTACTGTTATTAGTATCAGTCACACACATGTCCTGTTATTAGTATCAGTCACACACACATGTCCTGTTATTAGTATCACACACACATGTCCTGTTATTAGTATCAGACACACACATGTCCTGTTATTAGTATCAGTTACACACATGTCCTGTTATTAGTATCAGACACACACATGTCCTGTTATTAGTATCAGACACACACATGTCCTGTTATTAGTATCAGACACACACATGTCCTGTTATTAGTATCAGACACACACATGTCCTGTTATTAGTATCAGACACACACATGTCCTGTTATTAGTATCAGTTACACACATGTCCTGTTATTAGTATCAGACACACACATGTCCTGTTATTAGTATCAGTCACACACATGTCCTGTTATTAGTATCAGTCACACACATGTCCTGTTATTAGTATCACACACACATGTCCTGTTATTAGTATCAGTCACACACATGTCCTGTTATTAGTATCACACACACGTGTCCTGTTATTAGTATCAGTTACACACATGTCCTGTTATTAGTATCAGTCACACACATGTCCTGTTATTAGTATCAGTCACACACATGTCCTGTTATTAGTATCAGTCACACACATGTACTGTTATTAGTATCAGTTACACACATGTCCTGTTATTAGTATCAGACACACACGTGTCCTGTTATTAGTATCAGTCACACACATGTCCTGTTATTAGTATCAGTCACACACATGTACTGTTATTAGTATCAGTTACACACATGTCCTGTTATTAGTATCAGACACACACGTGTCCTGTTATTAGTATCAGTCACACACATGTCCTGTTATTAGTATCAGTCACACACATGTCCTGTTATTAGTATCACACACACACATGTCCTGTTATTAGTATCAGTCACACACATGTCCTGTTATTAGTATCAGTCACACACATGTCCTGTTATTAGTATCACACACACACATGTCCTGTTATTAGTATCACACACACACATGTCCTGTTATTAGTATCAGACACACACATGTCCTGTTATTAGTATCAGTCACACACATGTCCTGTTATTAGTATCAGACACACACATGTCCTGTTATTAGTATCAGTCACACACATGTCCTGTTATTAGTATCACACACACACATGTCCTGTTATTAGTATCAGTTACACACATGTCCTGTTATTAGTATCAGTCACACACATGTCCTGTTATTAGTATCAGACACACACATGTCCTGTTATTAGTATCAGTCACACACATGTACTGTTATTAGTATCAGTCACACACATGTCCTGTTATTAGTATCAGTCACACACATGTCCTGTTATTAGTATCAGTCACACACATGTCCTGTTATTAGTATCAGTCACACACATGTCCTGTTATTAGTATCAGTTACACACATGTCCTGTTATTAGTATCAGTCACACACATGTCCTGTTATTAGTATCACACACACATGTCCTGTTATTAGTATCAGTTACACACATGTCCTGTTATTAGTATCAGACACACACATGTCCTGTTATTAGTATCAGACACACACATGTCCTGTTATTAGTATCAGTCACACACATGTCCTGTTATTAGTATCAGTCACACACATGTCCTGTTATTAGTATCAGTCACACACATGTCCTGTTATTAGTATCACACACACATGTCCTGTTATTAGTATCAGTCACACACATGTCCTGTTATTAGTATCAGACACACACATGTCCTGTTATTAGTATCAGTCACACACATGTCCTGTTATTAGTATCAGTCACACACATGTCCTGTTATTAGTATCAGACACACACATGTCCTGTTATTAGTATCAGACACACACATGTCCTGTTATTAGTATCAGACACACACATGTCCTGTTATTAGTATCAGTCACACACATGTCCTGTTATTAGTATCAGTCACACACATGTCCTGTTATTAGTATCAGACACACACATGTCCTGTTATTAGTATCAGTTACACACATGTCCTGTTATTAGTATCAGTTACACACATGTCCTGTTATTAGTATCAGACACACACGTGTCCTGTTATTAGTATCAGTCACACACACATGTACTGTTATTAGCATCAGTCACACACATGTCCTGTTATTAGTATCAGTCACACACATGTCCTGTTATTAGTATCACACACACATGTACTGTTATTAGTATCAGTCACACACATGTCCTGTTATTAGTATCAGTCACACACATGTCCTGTTATTAGTATCACACACACATGTCCTGTTATTAGTATCAGACACACACATGTCCTGTTATTAGTATCACACACACATGTCCTGTTATTAGTATCAGACACACACATGTCCTGTTATTAGTATCAGACACACACATGTCCTGTTATTAGTATCAGTCACACACACATGACCTGTTATTAGTATCAGTCACACACATGTCCTGTTATTAGTATCACACACACATGTCCTGTTATTAGTATCAGACACACACGTGTCCTGTTATTAGTATCAGTTACACACATGTCCTGTTATTAGTATCAGACACACACATGTCCTGTTATTAGTATCAGTTACACACATGTCCTGTTATTAGTATCAGACACACACGTGTCCTGTTATTAGTATCAGTCACACACATGTCCTGTTATTAGTATCAGTCACACACATGTCCTGTTATTAGTATCAGTCACACACATGTCCTGTTATTAGTATCACACACACATGTCCTGTTATTAGTATCACACACACATGTCCTGTTATTAGTATCAGACACACACATGTCCTGTTATTAGTATCAGACACACACATGTCCTGTTATTAGTATCAGACACACACATGTCCTGTTATTAGTATCAGTCACACACATGTCCTGTTATTAGTATCAGTCACACACATGTCCTGTTATTAGTATCAGTCACACACATGTCCTGTTATTAGTATCAGACACACATGTCCTGTTATTAGTATCAGTCACACACATGTCCTGTTATTAGTATCAGACACACACGTGTCCTGTTATTAGTATCAGTTACACACATGTCCTGTTATTAGTATCAGACACACACATGTCCTGTTATTAGTATCAGTCACACACATGTCCTGTTATTAGTATCAGTCACACACATGTCCTGTTATTAGTATCAGACACACACGTGTCCTGTTATTAGTATCAGTTACACACATGTCCTGTTATTAGTATCAGTCACACACATGTACTGTTATTAGTATCAGTCACACACATGTCCTGTTATTAGTATCAGTCACACACATGTCCTGTTATTAGTATCAGACACACACATGTCCTGTTATTAGTATCAGTCAGACACATGTCCTGTTATTAGTATCAGTCACACACATGTCCTGTTATTAGCATCAGTCACACACATGTCCTGTTATTAGTATCAGACACACACATGTCCTGTTATTAGTATCAGTCACACACATGTCCTGTTATTAGTATCAGTCACACACATGTCCTGTTATTAGTATCACACACACATGTCCTGTTATTAGTATCACACACACATGTCCTGTTATTAGTATCAGACACACACATGTCCTGTTATTAGTATCAGTCACACACATGTCCTGTTATTAGTATCAGTCACACACATGTCCTGTTATTAGTATCAGTCACACACACATGTCCTGTTATTAGTATCAGTCACACACACGTGTCCTGTTATTAGTATCAGACACACACATGTCCTGTTATTAGTATCAGTCACACACATGTCCTGTTATTAGTATCAGACACACACATGTCCTGTTATTAGTATCAGACACACACGTGTCCTGTTATTAGTATCAGTCACACACATGTCCTGTTATTAGTATCAGACACACACGTGTCCTGTTATTAGTATCAGTCACACACGTGTCCTGTTATTAGTATCAGTCACACACACATGTCCTGTTATTAGTATCAGTCACACACATGTCCTGTTATTAGTATCAGACACACACGTGTCCTGTTATTAGTATCAGACACACACATGTCCTGTTATTAGTATCAGACACACACATGTCCTGTTATTAGTATCAGACACACACATGTCCTGTTATTAGTATCAGACACACATGTCCTGTTATTAGTATCAGACACACACATGTCCTGTTATTAGTATCAGACACACATGTCCTGTTATTAGTATCAGACACACACATGTCCTGTTATTAGTATCAGACACACACATGTCCTGTTATTAGTATCAGTCACACATGTCCTGTTATTAGTATCAGACACACACATGTCCTGTTATTAGTATCAGACACACACATGTCCTGTTATTAGTATCAGTCACACACATGTCCTGTTATTAGTATCAGACACACACATGTCCTGTTATTAGTATCAGACACACATGTCCTGTTATTAGTATCAGACACACACATGTCCTGTTATTAGTATCAGACACACACATGTCCTGTTATTAGTATCACACACACATGTCCTGTTATTAGTATCAGACACACACATGTCCTGTTATTAGTATCAGACACACACATGTCCTGTTATTAGTATCAGACACACACATGTCCTGTTATTAGTATCAGACACACACATGTCCTGTTATTAGTATCACACACACATGTCCTGTTATTAGTATCAGACACACACATGTCCTGTTATTAGTATCAGTCACACACATGTCCTGTTATTAGTATCAGTCACACACATGTCCTGTTATTAGTATCAGACACACACATGTCCTGTTATTAGTATCAGTCACACACATGTCCTGTTATTAGTATCACACACACATGTCCTGTTATTAGTATCACACACACATGTCCTGTTATTAGTATCAGTCACACACACATGTCCTGTTATTAGTATCAGTCACACACACGTGTCCTGTTATTAGTATCAGTTACACACATGTCCTGTTATTAGTATCAGACACACACATGTCCTGTTATTAGTATCAGACACACACACATGTCCTGTTATTAGTATCAGTCACACACATGTCCTGTTATTAGTATCAGACACACATGTCCTGTTATTAGTATCACACACACATGTCCTGTTATTAGTATCAGACACACACATGTCCTGTTATTAGTATCAGTCACACACATGTCCTGTTATTAGTATCAGACACACACATGTCCTGTTATTAGTATCAGACACACATGTCCTGTTATTAGTATCACACACACATGTCCTGTTATTAGTATCACACACACATGTCCTGTTATTAGTATCAGTCACACACATGTCCTGTTATTAGTATCAGACACACACATGTCCTGTTATTAGTATCAGACACACACATGTCCTGTTATTAGTATCAGACACACACATGTCCTGTTATTAGTATCAGTCACACACATGTCCTGTTATTAGTATCAGACACACACATGTCCTGTTATTAGTATCAGTCACACACATGTCCTGTTATTAGTATCAGTCACACACACATGTCCTGTTATTAGTATCAGTCACACACATGTCCTGTTATTAGTATCAGACACACACATGTCCTGTTATTAGTATCACACACACATGTCCTGTTATTAGTATCACACACACATGTCCTGTTATTAGTATCAGACACACACATGTCCTGTTATTAGTATCAGTCACACACATGTCCTGTTATTAGTATCAGTCACACACATGTCCTGTTATTAGTATCACACACACACATGTCCTGTTATTAGTATCAGTTACACACATGTCCTGTTATTAGTATCAGTCACACACATGTCCTGTTATTAGTATCAGACACACACATGTCCTGTTATTAGTATCACACACATGTCCTGTTATTAGTATCAGTCACACACATGTCCTGTTATTAGTATCAGACACACACATGTCCTGTTATTAGTATCAGTCACACACATGTCCTGTTATTAGTATCAGACACACACATGTCCTGTTATTAGTATCACACACACACATGTCCTGTTATTAGTATCAGACACACATGTCCTGTTATTAGTATCAGTCACACACATGTCCTGTTATTAGTATCAGTCACACACATGTCCTGTTATTAGTATCAGTTACACACATGTCCTGTTATTAGTATCAGACACACACATGTCCTGTTATTAGTATCAGTTACACACATGTCCTGTTATTAGTATCAGACACACACGTGTCCTGTTATTAGTATCAGTCACACACATGTCCTGTTATTAGTATCAGTCACACACATGTCCTGTTATTAGTATCAGTCACACACATGTACTGTTATTAG
This sequence comes from Pelophylax lessonae, assembly GCF_965119305.1. Taxonomy (NCBI): domain Eukaryota; kingdom Metazoa; phylum Chordata; class Amphibia; order Anura; family Ranidae; genus Pelophylax; species Pelophylax lessonae. The sequence goes on from NW_028120139.1 coordinate 152,659, forward strand.
TATCAGTCACACACATGTCCTGTTATTAGTATCAGACACACACATGTCCTGTTATTAGTATCAGTCACACACATGTACTGTTATTAGTATCAGTTACACACATGTCCTGTTATTAGTATCAGACACACACGTGTCCTGTTATTAGTATCAGACACACACATGTCCTGTTATTAGTATCACACACACATGTCCTGTTATTAGTATCAGACACACACGTGTCCTGTTATTAGTATCAGACACACATGTCCTGTTATTAGTATCAGTCACACACATGTCCTGTTATTAGTATCAGACACACACGTGTCCTGTTATTAGTATCAGACACACATGTCCTGTTATTAGTATCAGTCACACACATGTCCTGTTATTAGTATCAGACACACACGTGTCCTGTTATTAGTATCAGACACACATGTCCTGTTATTAGTATCAGTCACACACATGTCCTGTTATTAGTATCAGTCACACACATGTCCTGTTATTAGTATCACACACACATGTCCTGTTATTAGTATCAGACACACACGTGTCCTGTTATTAGTATCAGTTACACACATGTCCTGTTATTAGTATCAGTCACACACATGTACTGTTATTAGTATCAGTCACACACATATGTCCTGTTATTAGTATCAGTCACACACATGTCCTGTTATTAGTATCAGACACACACACATGTCCTGTTATTAGTATCAGTCACACACATGTCCTGTTATTAGTATCAGTCACACACATGTACTGTTATTAGTATCAGTCCCACACATGTACTGTTATTAGTATCACACACACATGTCCTGTTATTAGTATCAGACACACACATGTCCTGTTATTAGTATCAGACACATACACATGTCCTGTTATTAGTATCAGACACACACATGTCCTGTTATTAGTATCAGTCACACACATGTCCTGTTATTAGTATCAGTCACACACATGTCCTGTTATTAGTATCAGTCACACACACATGTCCTGTTATTAGTATCAGACACACACATGTCCTGTTATTAGTATCAGTCACACACACATGTCCTGTTATTAGTATCACACACACATGTCCTGTTATTAGTATCAGTCACACACACATGTCCTGTTATTAGTATCAGTCACACACACGTGTCCTGTTATTAGTATCAGACACACACACATGTCCTGTTATTAGTATCAGTCACACACATGTCCTGTTATTAGTATCAGACACACACATGTCCTGTTATTAGTATCAGACACACACACATGTCCTGTTATTAGTATCAGTCACACACATGTCCTGTTATTAGTATCAGACACACATGTCCTGTTATTAGTATCACACACACATGTCCTGTTATTAGTATCAGACACACACATGTCCTGTTATTAGTATCAGTCACACACATGTCCTGTTATTAGTATCAGACACACACATGTCCTGTTATTAGTATCAGACACACATGTCCTGTTATTAGTATCACACACACATGTCCTGTTATTAGTATCACACACACATGTCCTGTTATTAGTATCAGTCACACACATGTCCTGTTATTAGTATCAGACACACACATGTCCTGTTATTAGTATCAGACACACACATGTCCTGTTATTAGTATCAGACACACACATGTCCTGTTATTAGTATCAGTCACACACATGTCCTGTTATTAGTATCAGACACACACATGTCCTGTTATTAGTATCAGTCACACACATGTCCTGTTATTAGTATCAGTCACACACACATGTCCTGTTATTAGTATCAGTCACACACATGTCCTGTTATTAGTATCAGACACACACATGTCCTGTTATTAGTATCACACACACATGTCCTGTTATTAGTATCACACACACATGTCCTGTTATTAGTATCAGACACACACATGTCCTGTTATTAGTATCAGTCACACACATGTCCTGTTATTAGTATCAGTCACACACATGTCCTGTTATTAGTATCACACACACACATGTCCTGTTATTAGTATCAGTTACACACATGTCCTGTTATTAGTATCAGTCACACACATGTCCTGTTATTAGTATCAGACACACACATGTCCTGTTATTAGTATCACACACATGTCCTGTTATTAGTATCAGTCACACACATGTCCTGTTATTAGTATCAGACACACACATGTCCTGTTATTAGTATCAGTCACACACATGTCCTGTTATTAGTATCAGACACACACATGTCCTGTTATTAGTATCACACACACACACATGTCCTGTTATTAGTATCAGACACACATGTCCTGTTATTAGTATCAGTCACACACATGTCCTGTTATTAGTATCAGTCACACACATGTCCTGTTATTAGTATCAGTTACACACATGTCCTGTTATTAGTATCAGACACACACATGTCCTGTTATTAGTATCAGTTACACACATGTCCTGTTATTAGTATCAGACACACACGTGTCCTGTTATTAGTATCAGTCACACACATGTCCTGTTATTAGTATCAGTCACACACATGTCCTGTTATTAGTATCAGTCACACACATGTACTGTTATTAGTATCAGTCACACACATGTCCTGTTATTAGTATCAGACACACACATGTCCTGTTATTAGTATCAGTCACACACATGTACTGTTATTAGTATCAGTTACACACATGTCCTGTTATTAGTATCAGACACACACGTGTCCTGTTATTAGTATCAGACACACACATGTCCTGTTATTAGTATCACACACACATGTCCTGTTATTAGTATCAGACACACACGTGTCCTGTTATTAGTATCAGACACACATGTCCTGTTATTAGTATCAGTCACACACATGTCCTGTTATTAGTATCAGTCACACACATGTCCTGTTATTAGTATCACACACACATGTCCTGTTATTAGTATCAGACACACACGTGTCCTGTTATTAGTATCAGTTACACACATGTCCTGTTATTAGTATCAGTCACACACATGTACTGTTATTAGTATCAGTCACACACACATGTCCTGTTATTAGTATCAGTCACACACATGTCCTGTTATTAGTATCAGACACACACACATGTCCTGTTATTAGTATCAGACACACACATGTCCTGTTATTAGTATCAGTCACACACATGTTCTGTTATTAGTATCAGTCCCACACATGTACTGTTATTAGTATCACACACACATGTCCTGTTATTAGTATCAGACACACACATGTCCTGTTATTAGTATCAGACACATACACATGTCCTGTTATTAGTATCAGACACACACATGTCCTGTTATTAGTATCAGTCACACACATGTCCTGTTATTAGTATCAGTCACACACATGTCCTGTTATTAGTATCAGTCACACACACATGTCCTGTTATTAGTATCAGACACACACATGTCCTGTTATTAGTATCAGTCACACACATGTCCTGTTATTAGTATCAGACACACACATGTCCTGTTATTAGTATCAGACACACACATGTCCTGTTATTAGTATCAGTCACACACATGTCCTGTTATTAGTATCACACACACATGTCCTGTTATTAGTATCAGTCACACACATGTCCTGTTATTAGTATCACACACACATGTCCTGTTATTAGTATCAGTCACACACATGTCCTGTTATTAGTATCACACACACATGTCCTGTTATTAGTATCAGTCACACACATGTCCTGTTATTAGTATCAGTCACACACATGTCCTGTTATTAGTATCAGTCACACACATGTCCTGTTATTAGTATCAGACACACACATGTCCTGTTATTAGTATCAGACACACACATGTCCTGTTATTAGTATCAGTCACACACACATGTCCTGTTATTAGTATCAGTCACACACACATGTCCTGTTATTAGTATCAGACACACACATGTCCTGTTATTAGTATCAGACACACACATGTCCTGTTATTAGTATCAGACACACACATGTCCTGTTATTAGTATCAGTCACACACACATGTCCTGTTATTAGTATCAGACACACACATGTCCTGTTATTAGTATCAGACACACACGTGTCCTGTTATTAGTATCAGTCACACACATGTCCTGTTATTAGTATCAGACACACACGTGTCCTGTTATTAGTATCAGACACACACATGTCCTGTTATTAGTATCAGTCACACACATGTCCTGTTATTAGTATCAGTTACACACATGTCCTGTTATTAGTATCACACACATGTCCTGTTATTAGTATCAGTCACACACACATGTCCTGTTATTAGTATCAGACACACACATGTCCTGTTATTAGTATCAGACACACACATGTCCTGTTATTAGTATCAGACACACACATGTCCTGTTATTAGTATCAGACACACACACATGTCCTGTTATTAGTATCAGTCACACACATGTCCTGTTATTAGTATCAGTCACACACATGTCCTGTTATTAGTATCAGACACACACATGTCCTGTTATTAGTATCAGACACACACGTGTCCTGTTATTAGTATCAGTCACACACATGTCCTGTTATTAGTATCAGACACACACGTGTCCTGTTATTAGTATCAGACACACACATGTCCTGTTATTAGTATCAGTCACACACATGTCCTGTTATTAGTATCAGTTACACACATGTCCTGTTATTAGTATCACACACACATGTCCTGTTATTAGTATCAGTCACACACATGTCCTGTTATTAGTATCAGACACACACATGTACTGTTATTAGTATCACACACACACATGTCCTGTTATTAGTATCAGACACACACATGTCCTGTTATTAGTATCAGTTACACACATGTCCTGTTATTAGTATCAGTCACACACATGTCCTGTTATTAGTATCACACACATGTCCTGTTATTAGTATCACACACATGTCCTGTTATTAGTATCACACACATGTCCTGTTATTAGTATCAGACACACACATGTCCTGTTATTAGTATCAGTTACACACATGTCCTGTTATTAGTATCAGTCACACACACATGTCCTGTTATTAGTATCAGACACACACATGTCCTGTTATTAGTATCAGACACACACATGTCCTGTTATTAGTATCAGACACACACATGTCCTGTTATTAGTATCAGACACACACATGTCCTGTTATTAGTATCAGACACACACACATGTCCTGTTATTAGTATCAGTCACACACACATGTCCTGTTATTAGTATCACACACACATGTCCTGTTATTAGTATCAGACACACACATGTCCTGTTATTAGTATCACACACACATGTCCTGTTATTAGTATCAGTTACACACATGTCCTGTTATTAGTATCACACACACATGTCCTGTTATTAGTATCAGACACACACATGTCCTGTTATTAGTATCAGTCACACACATGTACTGTTATTAGTATCACACACACATGTCCTGTTATTAGTATCAGTCACACACATGTCCTGTTATTAGTATCAGACACACACATGTACTGTTATTAGTATCACACACACATGTCCTGTTATTAGTATCAGTTACACACATGTCCTGTTATTAGTATCAGTCACACACATGTCCTGTTATTAGTATCAGACACACACATGTCCTGTTATTAGTATCAGTCACACACATGTCCTGTTATTAGTATCAGTCACACACATGTCCTGTTATTAGTATCAGTCACACACATGTCCTGTTATTAGTATCACACACACATGTCCTGTTATTAGTATCAGTCACACACATGTCCTGTTATTAGTATCAGACACACACATGTCCTGTTATTAGTATCACACACACATGTCCTGTTATTAGTATCAGTCACACACATGTCCTGTTATTAGTATCAGTCACACACATGTCCTGTTATTAGTATCAGACACACACATGTCCTGTTATTAGTATCAGACACACACATGTCCTGTTATTAGTATCAGTTACACACATGTCCTGTTATTAGTATCAGACACACACATGTCCTGTTATTAGTATCAGTCACACACGTGTCCTGTTATTAGTATCAGTCACACACATGTCCTGTTATTAGTATCAGTCACACACATGTACTGTTATTAGTATCAGTCACACACATGTCCTGTTATTAGTATCAGTCACACACACATGTCCTGTTATTAGTATCACACACACATGTCCTGTTATTAGTATCAGACACACACATGTCCTGTTATTAGTATCAGTTACACACATGTCCTGTTATTAGTATCAGACACACACATGTCCTGTTATTAGTATCACACACACATGTCCTGTTATTAGTATCAGTTACACACATGTCCTGTTATTAGTATCAGTCACACACATGTCCTGTTATTAGTATCAGACACACACATGTCCTGTTATTAGTATCACACACATGTCCTGTTATTAGTATCAGTCACACACATGTCCTGTTATTAGTATCAGTCACACACATGTCCTGTTATTAGTATCAGTCACACACATGTCCTGTTATTAGTATCACACACACATGTCCTGTTATTAGTATCAGACACACACATGTCCTGTTATTAGTATCAGACACACACATGTCCTGTTATTAGTATCAGTTACACACATGTCCTGTTATTAGTATCAGACACACACATGTCCTGTTATTAGTATCAGTCACACACATGTCCTGTTATTAGTATCACACACACATGTCCTGTTATTAGTATCACACACATGTCCTGTTATTAGTATCAGACACACACACATGTACTGTTATTAGTATCAGACACACACATGTCCTGTTATTAGTATCAGACACACATGTCCTGTTATTAGTATCAGTCACACACATGTCCTGTTATTAGTATCAGACACACACATGTCCTGTTATTAGTATCACACACACACATGTCCTGTTATTAGTATCAGTCATACACATGTCCTGTTATTAGTATCAGACACACACATGTCCTGTTATTAGTATCAGACACACACATGTCCTGTTATTAGTATCAGTTACACACATGTCCTGTTATTAGTATCAGACACACACGTGTCCTGTTATTAGTATCAGTCACACACATGTCCTGTTATTAGTATCAGTCACACACATGTACTGTTATTAGTATCAGTCACACACATGTCCTGTTATTAGTATCAGTCACACACACATGTCCTGTTATTAGTATCACACACACATGTCCTGTTATTAGTATCAGACACACACATGTCCTGTTATTAGTATCAGTCACACACATGTCCTGTTATTAGTATCAGTCACACACATGTCCTGTTATTAGTATCAGTCACACACATGTCCTGTTATTAGTATCAGACACACACATGTCCTGTTATTAGTATCACACACACACATGTCCTGTTATTAGTATCAGACACACACATGTCCTGTTATTAGTATCAGACACACACATGTCCTGTTATTAGTATCAGTTACACACATGTCCTGTTATTAGTATCAGTTACACACATGTCCTGTTATTAGTATCAGACACACACACATGTACTGTTATTAGTATCAGACACACACATGTCCTGTTATTAGTATCAGACACACATGTCCTGTTATTAGTATCAGTCACACACATGTCCTGTTATTAGTATCAGACACACACATGTCCTGTTATTAGTATCACACACACACATGTCCTGTTATTAGTATCAGTCATACACATGTCCTGTTATTAGTATCAGACACACACATGTCCTGTTATTAGTATCAGTTACACACATGTCCTGTTATTAGTATCAGACACACACGTGTCCTGTTATTAGTATCAGTCACACACATGTCCTGTTATTAGTATCAGTCACACACATGTACTGTTATTAGTATCAGTCACACACATGTCCTGTTATTAGTATCAGTCACACACACATGTCCTGTTATTAGTATCACACACACATGTCCTGTTATTAGTATCAGACACACACATGTCCTGTTATTAGTATCAGTCACACACATGTCCTGTTATTAGTATCAGTCACACACATGTCCTGTTATTAGTATCAGTCACACACATGTCCTGTTATTAGTATCAGACACACACATGTCCTGTTATTAGTATCACACACACACATGTCCTGTTATTAGTATCAGTCATACACATGTCCTGTTATTAGTATCAGACACACACATGTCCTGTTATTAGTATCAGACACACACATGTCTTGTTATTAGTATCAGTTACACACATGTCCTGTTATTAGTATCAGACACACACGTGTCCTGTTATTAGTATCAGTCACACACATGTCCTGTTATTAGTATCAGTCACACACATGTACTGTTATTAGTATCAGTCACACACATGTCCTGTTATTAGTATCAGTCACACACACATGTCCTGTTATTAGTATCACACACACATGTCCTGTTATTAGTATCAGACACACACATGTCCTGTTATTAGTATCAGTTACACACATGTCCTGTTATTAGTATCAGACACACACGTGTCCTGTTATTAGTATCAGTCACACACATGTCCTGTTATTAGTATCAGTCACACACATGTACTGTTATTAGTATCAGTCACACACATGTCCTGTTATTAGTATCAGTCACACACACATGTCCTGTTATTAGTATCACACACACATGTCCTGTTATTAGTATCAGACACACACATGTCCTGTTATTAGTATCAGTTACACACATGTCCTGTTATTAGTATCAGACACACACATGTCCTGTTATTAGTATCAGTTACATACATGTCCTGTTATTAGTATCAGTTACACACATGTCCTGTTATTAGTATCAGACACACACATGTCCTGTTATTAGTATCAGTTACACACATGTCCTGTTATTAGTATCAGTTACACACATGTCCTGTTATTAGTATCAGTTACACACATGTCCTGTTATTAGTATCAGACACACACATGTCCTGTTATTAGTATCAGTCACACACATGTCCTGTTATTAGTATCAGACACACACATGTCCTGTTATTAGTATCAGTCACACACATGTCCTGTTATTAGTATCACACACACACATGTCCTGTTATTAGTATCAGTTACACACATGTCCTGTTATTAGTATCAGTCACACACATGTCCTGTTATTAGTATCAGACACACACATGTCCTGTTATTAGTATCAGTCACACACATGTACTGTTATTAGTATCAGTCACACACATGTCCTGTTATTAGTATCAGTCACACACATGTCCTGTTATTAGTATCAGTTACACACATGTCCTGTTATTAGTATCAGTCACACACATGTCCTGTTATTAGTATCACACACACATGTCCTGTTATTAGTATCAGTTACACACATGTCCTGTTATTAGTATCAGACACACACATGTCCTGTTATTAGTATCAGACACACACATGTCCTGTTATTAGTATCAGTCACACACATGTCCTGTTATTAGTATCAGTCACACACATGTCCTGTTATTAGTATCAGTCACACACATGTCCTGTTATTAGTATCACACACACATGTCCTGTTATTAGTATCAGTCACACACATGTCCTGTTATTAGTATCAGACACACACATGTCCTGTTATTAGTATCAGTCACACACATGTCCTGTTATTAGTATCAGTCACACACATGTCCTGTTATTAGTATCAGACACACACATGTCCTGTTATTAGTATCAGACACACACATGTCCTGTTATTAGTATCAGACACACACATGTCCTGTTATTAGTATCAGTCACACACATGTCCTGTTATTAGTATCAGTCACACACATGTCCTGTTATTAGTATCAGACACACACATGTCCTGTTATTAGTATCAGTTACACACATGTCCTGTTATTAGTATCAGTTACACACATGTCCTGTTATTAGTATCAGACACACACGTGTCCTGTTATTAGTATCAGTCACACACACATGTACTGTTATTAGCATCAGTCACACACATGTCCTGTTATTAGTATCAGTCACACACATGTCCTGTTATTAGTATCACACACACATGTACTGTTATTAGTATCAGTCACACACATGTCCTGTTATTAGTATCAGTCACACACATGTCCTGTTATTAGTATCACACACACATGTCCTGTTATTAGTATCAGACACACACATGTCCTGTTATTAGTATCACACACACATGTCCTGTTATTAGTATCAGACACACACATGTCCTGTTATTAGTATCAGACACACACATGTCCTGTTATTAGTATCAGTCACACACACATGACCTGTTATTAGTATCAGTCACACACATGTCCTGTTATTAGTATCACACACACATGTCCTGTTATTAGTATCAGACACACACGTGTCCTGTTATTAGTATCAGTTACACACATGTCCTGTTATTAGTATCAGACACACACATGTCCTGTTATTAGTATCAGTTACACACATGTCCTGTTATTAGTATCAGACACACACGTGTCCTGTTATTAGTATCAGTCACACACATGTCCTGTTATTAGTATCAGTCACACACATGTCCTGTTATTAGTATCAGTCACACACATGTCCTGTTATTAGTATCACACACACATGTCCTGTTATTAGTATCAGACACACATGTCCTGTTATTAGTATCACACACACATGTCCTGTTATTAGTATCACACACACATGACCTGTTATTAGTATCAGTCACACACATGTCCTGTTATTAGTATCACACACACATGTCCTGTTATTAGTATCAGACACACACGTGTCCTGTTATTAGTATCAGTTACACACATGTCCTGTTATTAGTATCAGTCACACACATGTCCTGTTATTAGTATCAGTCACACACATGTCCTGTTATTAGTATCAGTCACACACATGTCCTGTTATTAGTATCACACACACATGTCCTGTTATTAGTATCACACACACATGTCCTGTTATTAGTATCAGACACACACATGTCCTGTTATTAGTATCAGACACACACATGTCCTGTTATTAGTATCAGACACACACATGTCCTGTTATTAGTATCAGACACACACATGTCCTGTTATTAGTATCACACACACACGTGTCCTGTTATTAGTATCAGTCACACACATGTCCTGTTATTAGTATCAGTCACACACATGTCCTGTTATTAGTATCAGTCACACACATGTCCTGTTATTAGTATCAGTCACACACACATGTCCTGTTATTAGTATCAGTTACACACATGTCCTGTTATTAGTATCAGACACACACGTGTCCTGTTATTAGTATCAGTCACACACATGTCCTGTTATTAGTATCAGTCACACACATGTCCTGTTATTAGTATCACACACACATGTCCTGTTATTAGTATCAGACACACACATGTCCTGTTATTAGTATCACACACACATGACCTGTTATTAGTATCAGTCACACACATGTCCTGTTATTAGTATCACACACACATGTCCTGTTATTAGTATCAGACACACACGTGTCCTGTTATTAGTATCAGTTACACACATGTCCTGTTATTAGTATCAGACACACATATGTCCTGTTATTAGTATCAGTTACACACATGTCCTGTTATTAGTATCACACACACATGTCCTGTTATTAGTATCAGACACACACGTGTCCTGTTATTAGTATCAGTCACACACATGTCCTGTTATTAGTATCAGTCACACACATGTCCTGTTATTAGTATCAGTCACACACATGTCCTGTTATTAGTATCACACACACACATGTCCTGTTATTAGTATCAGTCACACACATGTCCTGTTATTAGTATCAGACACACATGTCCTGTTATTAGTATCACACACACATGTCCTGTTATTAGTATCACACACACATGTACTGTTATTAGTATCAGTCACACACATGTCCTGTTATTAGTATCAGTCACACACACATGTCCTGTTATTAGTATCAGTCACACACATGTCCTGTTATTAGTATCAGTCACACACATGTCCTGTTATTAGTATCAGACACACACGTGTCCTGTTATTAGTATCAGTTACACACATGTCCTGTTATTAGTATCAGACACACACATGTCCTGTTATTAGTATCAGTCACACACATGTACTGTTATTAGTATCAGTCACACACATGTCCTGTTATTAGTATCAGACACACACACATGTCCTGTTATTAGTATCAGACACACACACATGTCCTGTTATTAGTATCAGTCACACACATGTCCTGTTATTAGTATCAGTCACACACACATGTCCTGTTATTAGTATCAGACACACATGTCCTGTTATTAGTATCACACACACATGTCCTGTTATTAGTATCACACACACATGTCCTGTTATTAGTATCACACACACATGTCCTGTTATTAGTATCAGACACACATGTCCTGTTATTAGTATCACACACACATGTCCTGTTATTAGTATCACACACACATGTACTGTTATTAGTATCAGTCACACACATGTCCTGTTATTAGTATCAGTCACACACACATGTCCTGTTATTAGTATCAGTCACACACATGTCCTGTTATTAGTATCAGTCACACACACATGTCCTGTTATTAGTATCAGTCACACACATGTCCTGTTATTAGTATCAGACACACACGTGTCCTGTTATTAGTATCAGTTACACACATGTCCTGTTATTAGTATCAGACACACACGTGTCCTGTTATTAGTATCACACACACATGTCCTGTTATTAGTATCACACACACATGTCCTGTTATTAGTATCAGTCACACACATGTCCTGTTATTAGTATCAGACACACACATGTCCTGTTATTAGTATCACACACACATGTCCTGTTATTAGTATCAGACACACACATGTCCTGTTATTAGTATCACACACACATGTCCTGTTATTAGTATCACACACACATGTCCTGTTATTAGTATCAGTCACACACATGTCCTGTTATTAGTATCAGTCACACACACATGTCCTGTTATTAGTATCAGACACACACGTGTCCTGTTATTAGTATCAGTTACACACATGTCCTGTTATTAGTATCAGACACACACATGTCCTGTTATTAGTATCAGTCACACACATGTACTGTTATTAGTATCAGTCACACACATGTCCTGTTATTAGCATCAGTCAGACACACATGTCCTGTTATTAGTATCAGTCACACACATGTCCTGTTATTAGTATCAGACACACACACATGTCCTGTTATTAGTATCAGTCACACACATGTCCTGTTATTAGTATCAGACACACACATGTCCTGTTATTAGTATCAGTCAGACACACATGTCCTGTTATTAGTATCAGTCACACACATGTCCTGTTATTAGTATCAGACACACACACATGTCCTGTTATTAGTATCAGTCACACACATGTCCTGTTATTAGTATCAGTCACACACACATGTCCTGTTATTAGTATCAGACACACATGTCCTGTTATTAGTATCACACACACATGTCCTGTTATTAGTATCAGTTACACACATGTCCTGTTATTAGTATCAGACACACACATGTCCTGTTATTAGTATCAGTTACACACATGTCCTGTTATTAGTATCAGACACACACGTGTCCTGTTATTAGTATCAGTCACACACATGTCCTGTTATTAGTATCAGTCACACACACATGTCCTGTTATTAGTATCAGTCACACACATGTCCTGTTATTAGTATCAGTCACACACATGTACTGTTATTAGTATCACACACATGTCCTGTTATTAGTATCAGTCACACACACATGTCCTGTTATTAGTATCAGTCACACACATGTCCTGTTATTAGTATCAGTCACACACATGTCCTGTTATTAGTATCAGTCACACACATGTACTGTTATTAGCATCAGACACACACATGTCCTGTTATTAGTATCAGACACACACATGTCCTGTTATTAGTATCAGACACACACATGTCCTGTTATTAGTATCAGACACACACGTGTCCTGTTATTAGTATCAGACACACACATGTCCTGTTATTAGTATCAGTCACACACATGTCCTGTTATTAGTATCAGACACACACATGTCCTGTTATTAGTATCAGACACACACGTGTCCTGTTATTAGTATCAGACACACACATGTCCTGTTATTAGTATCAGACACACACGTGTCCTGTTATTAGTATCAGACACACACATGTCCTGTTATTAGTATCAGACACACATGTCCTGTTATTAGTATCAGTCACACACACATGTCCTGTTATTAGTATCAGTCACACACATGTACTGTTATTAGTATCACACACGTGTCCTGTTATTAGTATCAGTTACACACATGTCCTGTTATTAGTATCAGTTACACACATGTCCTGTTATTAGTATCAGTCACACACATGTCCTGTTATTAGTATCAGACACACACATGTCCTGTTATTAGTATCAGACACACACGTGTCCTGTTATTAGTATCAGACACACACATGTCCTGTTATTAGTATCAGTCACACACATGTCCTGTTATTAGTATCAGACACACACATGTCCTGTTATTAGTATCAGACACACACGTGTCCTGTTATTAGTATCAGTCACACACATGTCCTGTTATTAGTATCAGACACACACATGTCCTGTTATTAGTATCAGACACACACGTGTCCTGTTATTAGTATCAGTCACACACATGTCCTGTTATTAGTATCAGACACACACGTGTCCTGTTATTAGTATCAGTCACACACGTGTCCTGTTATTAGTATCAGTCACACACACATGTCCTGTTATTAGTATCAGTCACACACATGTCCTGTTATTAGTATCAGACACACACGTGTCCTGTTATTAGTATCAGACACACACATGTCCTGTTATTAGTATCAGACACACACATGTCCTGTTATTAGTATCAGACACACACGTGTCCTGTTATTAGTATCAGTCACACACATGTCCTGTTATTAGTATCAGACACACACATGTCCTGTTATTAGTATCAGTCACACACATGTCCTGTTATTAGTATCAGTCACACACATGTCCTGTTATTAGTATCAGTCACACACATGTCCTGTTATTAGTATCAGACACACACATGTCCTGTTATTAGTATCAGTCACACACGTGTCCTGTTATTAGTATCAGACACACACGTGTCCTGTTATTAGTATCAGTCACACACATGTCCTGTTATTAGTATCAGACACACACGTGTCCTGTTATTAGTATCAGTCACACACGTGTCCTGTTATTAGTATCAGTCACACACACATGTCCTGTTATTAGTATCAGTCACACACATGTCCTGTTATTAGTATCAGACACACACGTGTCCTGTTATTAGTATCAGACACACACATGTCCTGTTATTAGTATCAGACACACACATGTCCTGTTATTAGTATCAGACACACACGTGTCCTGTTATTAGTATCAGTCACACACATGTCCTGTTATTAGTATCAGACACACACATGTCCTGTTATTAGTATCAGTCACACACATGTCCTGTTATTAGTATCAGACACACACATGTCCTGTTATTAGTATCAGACACACACATGTCCTGTTATTAGTATCAGACACACACGTGTCCTGTTATTAGTATCAGACACACACGTGTCCTGTTATTAGTATCAGACACACACGTGTCCTGTTATTAGTATCAGACACACACATGTCCTGTTATTAGTATCAGTCACACACATGTCCTGTTATTAGTATCAGACACACACATGTCCTGTTATTAGTATCAGACACACACATGTCCTGTTATTAGTATCAGTCACACACGTGTCCTGTTATTAGTATCAGACACACACGTGTCCTGTTATTAGTATCAGACACACACGTGTCCTGTTATTAGTATCAGTCACACACGTGTCCTGTTATTAGTATCAGTCACACACACATGTCCTGTTATTAGTATCAGTCACACACATGTCCTGTTATTAGTATCAGACACACACGTGTCCTGTTATTAGTATCAGACACACACATGTCCTGTTATTAGTATCAGACACACACATGTCCTGTTATTAGTATCAGACACACACGTGTCCTGTTATTAGTATCAGACACACACGTGTCCTGTTATTAGTATCAGACACACACGTGTCCTGTTATTAGTATCAGACACACACATGTCCTGTTATTAGTATCAGTCACACACGTGTCCTGTTATTAGTATCAGTCACACACGTGTCCTGTTATTAGTATCAGTCACACACGTGTCCTGTTATTAGTATCAGTCACACACATGTCCTGTTATTAGTATCAGTCACACACGTGTCCTGTTATTAGTATCAGACACACACACATGTCCTGTTATTAGTATCAGTCACACACACATGTCCTGTTATTAGTATCAGTCACACACGTGTCCTGTTATTAGTATCAGTTACACACATGTCCTGTTATTAGTATCACACACACACATGTCCTGTTATTAGTATCAGTCACACACGTGTCCTGTTATTAGTATCAGTCACACACACATGTCCTGTTATTAGTATCAGTCACACACGTGTCCTGTTATTAGTATCAGTCACACACGTGTCCTGTTATTAGTATCACACACACATGTCCTGTTATTAGTATCAGACACACACATGTCCTGTTATTAGTATCAGTCACACTCATGTCCTGTTATTAGTATCAGACACACACATGTCCTGTTATTAGTATCAGACACACATGTCCTGTTATTAGTATCAGTCACACACATGTCCTGTTATTAGTATCAGATACACATGTCCTGTTATTAGTATCACACACATGTCCTGTTATTAGTATCAGTCACACACATGTCCTGTTATTAGTATCAGTCACACACACATGTCCTGTTATTAGTATCAGACACACACATGTCCTGTTATTAGTATCAGACACACACATGTCCTGTTATTAGTATCAGACACACACATGTCCTGTTATTAGTATCAGACACACACATGTCCTGTTATTAGTATCAGTCACACACATGTCCTGTTATTAGTATCAGACACACATGTCCTGTTATTAGTATCACACACACATGTCCTGTTATTAGTATCAGTCACACACATGTCCTGTTATTAGTATCAGACACACACATGTCCTGTTATTAGTATCACACACACATGTCCTGTTATTAGTATCACACACACATGTCCTGTTATTAGTATCACACACACATGTACTGTTATTAGTATCACACACATGTCCTGTTATTAGTATCAGTCACACACATGTACTGTTATTAGTATCAGACACACACATGTCCTGTTATTAGTATCACACACACATGTCCTGTTATTAGTATCAGACACACACATGTCCTGTTATTAGTATCAGACACACACATGTCCTGTTATTAGTATCAGACACACACACACATGTCCTGTTATTAGTATCACACACACACATGTCCTGTTATTAGTATCAGTCACACACATGTCCTGTTATTAGTATCACACACACATGTCCTGTTATTAGTATCAGACACACACATGTCCTGTTATTAGTATCACACACATGTCCTGTTATTAGTATCAGTCACACACATGTCCTGTTATTAGTATCAGACACACATGTCCTGTTATTAGTATCAGACACACACATGTCCTGTTATTAGTATCAGACACACACATGTCCTGTTATTAGTATCACACACATGTCCTGTTATTAGTATCAGTCACACACATGTCCTGTTATTAGTATCAGACACACATGTCCTGTTATTAGTATCAGACACACACATGTCCTGTTATTAGTATCAGTCACACACATGTCCTGTTATTAGTATCAGACACACACATGTCCTGTTATTAGTATCAGACACACACATGTCCTGTTATTAGTATCAGTTACACACATGTCCTGTTATTAGTATCAGTCACACACACATGTCCTGTTATTAGTATCAGACACACACACATGTCCTGTTATTAGTATCAGTCACATACATGTCCTGTTATTAGTATCAGACACACATGTCCTGTTATTAGTATCAGTCACACACATGTCCTGTTATTAGTATCAGACACACACATGTCCTGTTATTAGTATCAGTTACACACATGTCCTGTTATTAGTATCAGACACACACGTGTCCTGTTATTAGTATCAGTCACACACATGTCCTGTTATTAGTATCACACACACATGTCCTGTTATTAGTATCAGTCACACACATGTACTGTTATTAGTATCAGTCACACACATGTCCTGTTATTAGTATCAGTCACACACATGTCCTGTTATTAGTATCATACACACACATGTCCTGTTATTAGTATCAGACACACACATGTCCTGTTATTAGTATCAGTCACACACATGTCCTGTTATTAGTATCAGACACACACATGTCCTGTTATTAGTATCAGTCACACACATGTCCTGTTATTAGTATCAGACACACACATGTCCTGTTATTAGTATCACACACACATGTCCTGTTATTAGTATCACACACATGTCCTGTTATTAGTATCACACACACATGTCCTATTATTAGTATCAGACACACACATGTCCTGTTATTAGTATCAGTCACACACGTGTCCTGTTATTAGTATCAGTCACACACATGTCCTGTTATTAGTATCAGTCACACACATGTCCTGTTATTAGTATCAGTCACACACATGTACTGTTATTAGTATCAGTCACACACATGTCCTGTTATTAGTATCAGTCACACACATGTCCTGTTATTAGTATCACACACACATGTCCTGTTATTAGTATCAGACACACATGTCCTGTTATTAGTATCACACACACATGTCCTGTTATTAGTATCAGTCACACACATGTCCTGTTATTAGTATCAGACACACACATGTCCTGTTATTAGTATCAGACACACACATGTCCTGTTATTAGTATCAGACACACACATGTCCTGTTATTAGTATCAGACACACACATGTCCTGTTATTAGTATCAGACACACACATGTCCTGTTATTAGTATCAGTCACACACATGTCCTGTTATTAGTATCAGTCACACACATGTCCTGTTATTAGTATCATACACACACATGTCCTGTTATTAGTATCAGTCACACACATGTCCTGTTATTAGTATCAGTCACACACACATGTCCTGTTATTAGTATCAGACACACACATGTCCTGTTATTAGTATCACACACACATGTCCTGTTATTAGTATCACACACATGTCCTGTTATTAGTATCAGTCACACACACATGTCCTGTTATTAGTATCACACACATGTCCTGTTATTAGTATCAGTCACACACATGTCCTGTTATTAGTATCAGACACACACATGTCCTGTTATTAGTATCAGTCACACACATGTCCTGTTATTAGTATCAGTCACACACATGTCCTGTTATTAGTATCACACACACATGTCCTGTTATTAGTATCAGACACACACATGTCCTGTTATTAGTATCAGTCACACACATGTCCTGTTATTAGTATCACACACACACATGTCCTGTTATTAGTATCAGTCACACACATGTCCTGTTATTAGTATCAGACACACACACATGTCCTGTTATTAGTATCAGTCACACATGTCCTGTTATTAGTATCAGTCACACACATGTCCTGTTATTAGTATCAGTCACACACATGTCCTGTTATTAGTATCACACACACACATGTCCTGTTATTAGTATCAGTTACACACATGTCCTGTTATTAGTATCAGACACACACATGTCCTGTTATTAGTATCACACACACATGTCCTGTTATTAGTATCAGTCACACACATGTCCTGTTATTAGTATCAGTCACACACATGTCCTGTTATTAGTATCAGTCACACACGTGTCCTGTTATTAGTATCAGTCACACACATGTCCTGTTATTAGTATCAGTCACACACATGTCCTGTTATTAGTATCAGTCACACACATGTACTGTTATTAGTATCAGTCACACACATGTCCTGTTATTAGTATCAGTCACACACATGTCCTGTTATTAGTATCAGTCACACACATGTCCTGTTATTAGTATCAGTCACACACATGTCCTGTTATTAGTATCACACACACATGTCCTGTTATTAGTATCAGACACACACGTGTCCTGTTATTAGTATCAGTTACACACATGTCCTGTTATTAGTATCAGACACACACATGTCCTGTTATTAGTATCAGTCACACACATGTACTGTTATTAGTATCAGTCACACACATGTCCTGTTATTAGTATCACACACACATGTCCTGTTATTAGTATCAGTCACACACACATGTACTGTTATTAGTATCAGTCACACACATGTCCTGTTATTAGTATCACACACATGTCCTGTTATTAGTATCAGTCACACACATGTCCTGTTATTAGTATCAGTCACACACATGTCCTGTTATTAGTATCAGTCACACACACATGTCCTGTTATTAGCATCAGTCACACACATGTACTGTTATTAGTATCACACACACATGTCCTGTTATTAGTATCAGTCACACACACATGTACTGTTATTAGTATCAGTCACACACATGTCCTGTTATTAGTATCACACACATGTCCTGTTATTAGCATCAGTCACACACATGTCCTGTTATTAGTATCAGTCACACACACATGTCCTGTTATTAGTATCAGACACACACACATGTCCTGTTATTAGTATCAGTCACACACATGTCCTGTTATTAGTATCAGACACACACATGTCCTGTTATTAGTATCAGACACACACATGTCCTGTTATTAGTATCAGACACACATGTCCTGTTATTAGTATCAGTTACACACATGTCCTGTTATTAGTATCAGACACACACATGTCCTGTTATTAGTATCAGACACACACACATGTCCTGTTATTAGTATCAGACACACACATGTCCTGTTATTAGTATCAGACACACACGTGTCCTGTTATTAGTATCAGTCACACACATGTCCTGTTATTAGTATCAGACACACACATGTCCTGTTATTAGTATCAGTCACACACATGTACTGTTATTAGTATCAGTTACACACATGTCCTGTTATTAGTATCAGACACACACATGTCCTGTTATTAGTATCAGTCACACACATGTCCTGTTATTAGTATCAGACACACACATGTCCTGTTATTAGTATCAGTTACACACATGTCCTGTTATTAGTATCAGACACACACATGTCCTGTTATTAGTATCAGTCACACACATGTCCTGTTATTAGTATCAGACACACACATGTCCTGTTATTAGTATCAGACACACATGTCCTGTTATTAGTATCAGACACACACATGTCCTGTTATTAGTATCAGACACACACGTGTCCTGTTATTAGTATCAGACACACATGTCCTGTTATTAGTATCAGACACACACATGTCCTGTTATTAGTATCAGACACACACGTGTCCTGTTATTAGTATCACACACACATGTCCTGTTATTAGTATCAGTCACACACATGTCCTGTTATTAGTATCAGACACACATGTCCTGTTATTAGTATCAGACACACACATGTCCTGTTATTAGTATCAGACACACACGTGTCCTGTTATTAGTATCACACACACATGTCCTGTTATTAGTATCAGACACACACATGTCCTGTTATTAGTATCAGACACACACGTGTCCTGTTATTAGTATCAGTCACACACATGTCCTGTTATTAGTATCAGACACACACATGTCCTGTTATTAGTATCAGACACACACATGTCCTGTTATTAGTATCAGACACACACATGTCCTGTTATTAGTATCACACACACATGTCCTGTTATTAGTATCAGACACACACATGTCCTGTTATTAGTATCAGTCACACATGTCCTGTTATTAGTATCAGACACACACATGTCCTGTTATTAGTATCAGACACACACATGTCCTGTTATTAGTATCAGTCACACACATGTCCTGTTATTAGTATCAGACACACACATGTCCTGTTATTAGTATCAGACACACATGTCCTGTTATTAGTATCAGACACACACATGTCCTGTTATTAGTATCAGACACACACATGTCCTGTTATTAGTATCACACACACATGTCCTGTTATTAGTATCAGACACACACATGTCCTGTTATTAGTATCACACACACATGTCCTGTTATTAGTATCAGACACACACATGTCCTGTTATTAGTATCAGACACACACATGTCCTGTTATTAGTATCACACACACATGTCCTGTTATTAGTATCAGACACACACATGTCCTGTTATTAGTATCAGTCACACACATGTCCTGTTATTAGTATCAGTCACACACATGTCCTGTTATTAGTATCAGACACACACATGTCCTGTTATTAGTATCAGTCACACACATGTCCTGTTATTAGTATCACACACACATGTCCTGTTATTAGTATCACACACACATGTCCTGTTATTAGTATCAGTCACACACACATGTCCTGTTATTAGTATCAGTCACACACACGTGTCCTGTTATTAGTATCAGTTACACACATGTCCTGTTATTAGTATCAGACACACACATGTCCTGTTATTAGTATCAGACACACACACATGTCCTGTTATTAGTATCAGTCACACACATGTCCTGTTATTAGTATCAGACACACATGTCCTGTTATTAGTATCACACACACATGTCCTGTTATTAGTATCAGACACACACATGTCCTGTTATTAGTATCAGTCACACACATGTCCTGTTATTAGTATCAGACACACACATGTCCTGTTATTAGTATCAGACACACATGTCCTGTTATTAGTATCACACACACATGTCCTGTTATTAGTATCACACACACATGTCCTGTTATTAGTATCAGTCACACACATGTCCTGTTATTAGTATCAGACACACACATGTCCTGTTATTAGTATCAGACACACACATGTCCTGTTATTAGTATCAGACACACACATGTCCTGTTATTAGTATCAGTCACACACATGTCCTGTTATTAGTATCAGACACACACATGTCCTGTTATTAGTATCAGTCACACACATGTCCTGTTATTAGTATCAGTCACACACACATGTCCTGTTATTAGTATCAGACACACATGTCCTGTTATTAGTATCAGACACACACATGTCCTGTTATTAGTATCAGTCACACACATGTCCTGTTATTAGTATCAGACACACACATGTCCTGTTATTAGTATCAGACACACATGTCCTGTTATTAGTATCACACACACATGTCCTGTTATTAGTATCAGACACACACATGTCCTGTTATTAGTATCAGACACACACATGTCCTGTTATTAGTATCACACACACATGTCCTGTTATTAGTATCAGACACACACATGTCCTGTTATTAGTATCAGTCACACACATGTCCTGTTATTAGTATCAGACACACACATGTCCTGTTATTAGTATCAGACACACATGTCCTGTTATTAGTATCACACACACATGTCCTGTTATTAGTATCAGACACACACATGTCCTGTTATTAGTATCAGACACACACATGTCCTGTTATTAGTATCAGACACACACATGTCCTGTTATTAGTATCAGTCACACACATGTCCTGTTATTAGTATCAGTCACACACATGTCCTGTTATTAGTATCAGTCACACACATGTCCTGTTATTAGTATCAGACACACATGTCCTGTTATTAGTATCAGTCACACACATGTCCTGTTATTAGTATCAGACACACACGTGTCCTGTTATTAGTATCAGTTACACACATGTCCTGTTATTAGTATCAGACACACACATGTCCTGTTATTAGTATCAGTCACACACATGTCCTGTTATTAGTATCAGTCACACACATGTCCTGTTATTAGTATCAGACACACACGTGTCCTGTTATTAGTATCAGTTACACACATGTCCTGTTATTAGTATCAGTCACACACATGTACTGTTATTAGTATCAGTCACACACATGTCCTGTTATTAGCATCAGTCACACACATGTCCTGTTATTAGTATCAGACACACACATGTCCTGTTATTAGTATCAGTCACACACATGTCCTGTTATTAGCATCAGTCACACACATGTCCTGTTATTAGTATCAGACACACACATGTCCTGTTATTAGTATCAGTCACACACATGTCCTGTTATTAGTATCAGTCACACACATGTCCTGTTATTAGTATCACACACACATGTCCTGTTATTAGTATCACACACACATGTCCTGTTATTAGTATCAGACACACACATGTCCTGTTATTAGTATCAGTCACACACATGTCCTGTTATTAGTATCAGTCACACACATGTCCTGTTATTAGTATCAGTCACACACACATGTCCTGTTATTAGTATCAGTCACACACACGTGTCCTGTTATTAGTATCAGACACACACATGTCCTGTTATTAGTATCAGTCACACACATGTCCTGTTATTAGTATCAGACACACACATGTCCTGTTATTAGTATCAGACACACACGTGTCCTGTTATTAGTATCAGTCACACACATGTCCTGTTATTAGTATCAGACACACACGTGTCCTGTTATTAGTATCAGTCACACACGTGTCCTGTTATTAGTATCAGTCACACACACATGTCCTGTTATTAGTATCAGTCACACACATGTCCTGTTATTAGTATCAGACACACACGTGTCCTGTTATTAGTATCAGACACACACATGTCCTGTTATTAGTATCAGACACACACATGTCCTGTTATTAGTATCAGACACACACGTGTCCTGTTATTAGTATCAGACACACACACATGTCCTGTTATTAGTATCAGACACACACATGTCCTGTTATTAGTATCAGACACACACGTGTCCTGTTATTAGTATCAGTCACACACATGTCCTGTTATTAGTATCAGTCACACACATGTCCTGTTATTA
Organism: Pelophylax lessonae; assembly: GCF_965119305.1. NCBI lineage: Eukaryota > Metazoa > Chordata > Amphibia > Anura > Ranidae > Pelophylax > Pelophylax lessonae. The sequence goes on from NW_028120139.1 coordinate 177,188, forward strand.
GTATCAGTCACACACATGTCCTGTTATTAGTATCAGTCACACACACATGTCCTGTTATTAGTATCAGTTACACACATGTCCTGTTATTAGTATCAGACACACACGTGTCCTGTTATTAGTATCAGTCACACACATGTCCTGTTATTAGTATCAGTCACACACATGTCCTGTTATTAGTATCACACACACATGTCCTGTTATTAGTATCAGACACACACATGTCCTGTTATTAGTATCACACACACATGACCTGTTATTAGTATCAGTCACACACATGTCCTGTTATTAGTATCACACACACATGTCCTGTTATTAGTATCAGACACACACGTGTCCTGTTATTAGTATCAGTTACACACATGTCCTGTTATTAGTATCAGACACACATATGTCCTGTTATTAGTATCAGTTACACACATGTCCTGTTATTAGTATCACACACACATGTCCTGTTATTAGTATCAGACACACACGTGTCCTGTTATTAGTATCAGTCACACACATGTCCTGTTATTAGTATCAGTCACACACATGTCCTGTTATTAGTATCAGTCACACACATGTCCTGTTATTAGTATCACACACACACATGTCCTGTTATTAGTATCAGTCACACACATGTCCTGTTATTAGTATCAGACACACATGTCCTGTTATTAGTATCACACACACATGTCCTGTTATTAGTATCACACACACATGTACTGTTATTAGTATCAGTCACACACATGTCCTGTTATTAGTATCAGTCACACACACATGTCCTGTTATTAGTATCAGTCACACACATGTCCTGTTATTAGTATCAGTCACACACATGTCCTGTTATTAGTATCAGACACACACGTGTCCTGTTATTAGTATCAGTTACACACATGTCCTGTTATTAGTATCAGACACACACATGTCCTGTTATTAGTATCAGTCACACACATGTACTGTTATTAGTATCAGTCACACACATGTCCTGTTATTAGTATCAGACACACACACATGTCCTGTTATTAGTATCAGACACACACACATGTCCTGTTATTAGTATCAGTCACACACATGTCCTGTTATTAGTATCAGTCACACACACATGTCCTGTTATTAGTATCAGACACACACACATGTCCTGTTATTAGTATCAGACACACACATGTCCTGTTATTAGTATCACACACACATGTCCTGTTATTAGTATCAGTCACACACATGTCCTGTTATTAGTATCAGACACACACATGTCCTGTTATTAGTATCAGACACACACACATGTCCTGTTATTAGTATCAGTCACACACATGTCCTGTTATTAGTATCAGACACACACATGTCCTGTTATTAGTATCAGTTACACACATGTCCTGTTATTAGTATCACACACACATGTACTGTTATTAGTATCAGTCACACACATGTCCTGTTATTAGTATCAGTTACACACATGTCCTGTTATTAGTATCACACACACATGTACTGTTATTAGTATCAGTCACACACATGTCCTGTTATTAGTATCAGTCACACACACATGTCCTGTTATTAGTATCAGACACACACATGTCCTGTTATTAGTATCAGTCACACACATGTCCTGTTATTAGTATCAGACACACACGTGTCCTGTTATTAGTATCAGTTACACACATGTCCTGTTATTAGTATCAGTCACACACATGTCCTGTTATTAGTATCAGTCACACACACATGTCCTGTTATTAGTATCAGACACACACACATGTCCTGTTATTAGTATCAGACACACACATGTCCTGTTATTAGTATCACACACACATGTCCTGTTATTAGTATCAGTCACACACATGTCCTGTTATTAGTATCAGACACACACATGTCCTGTTATTAGTATCAGTCACACACATGTCCTGTTATTAGTATCAGTCACACACATGTCCTGTTATTAGTATCAGTCACACACATGTCCTGTTATTAGTATCAGACACACATGTCCTGTTATTAGTATCAGTCACACACATGTCCTGTTATTAGTATCAGACACACACGTGTCCTGTTATTAGTATCAGTTACACACATGTCCTGTTATTAGTATCAGACACACACATGTCCTGTTATTAGTATCAGTCACACACATGTCCTGTTATTAGTATCAGTCACACACATGTCCTGTTATTAGTATCAGACACACACGTGTCCTGTTATTAGTATCAGTTACACACATGTCCTGTTATTAGTATCAGTCACACACATGTACTGTTATTAGTATCAGTCACACACATGTCCTGTTATTAGCATCAGTCACACACATGTCCTGTTATTAGTATCAGACACACACATGTCCTGTTATTAGTATCAGTCACACACATGTCCTGTTATTAGCATCAGTCACACACATGTCCTGTTATTAGTATCAGACACACACATGTCCTGTTATTAGTATCAGTCACACACATGTCCTGTTATTAGTATCAGTCACACACATGTCCTGTTATTAGTATCACACACACATGTCCTGTTATTAGTATCACACACACATGTCCTGTTATTAGTATCAGACACACACATGTCCTGTTATTAGTATCAGTCACACACATGTCCTGTTATTAGTATCAGTCACACACATGTCCTGTTATTAGTATCAGTCACACACACATGTCCTGTTATTAGTATCAGTCACACACACGTGTCCTGTTATTAGTATCAGACACACACATGTCCTGTTATTAGTATCAGTCACACACATGTCCTGTTATTAGTATCAGACACACACATGTCCTGTTATTAGTATCAGACACACACGTGTCCTGTTATTAGTATCAGTCACACACATGTCCTGTTATTAGTATCAGACACACACGTGTCCTGTTATTAGTATCAGTCACACACGTGTCCTGTTATTAGTATCAGTCACACACACATGTCCTGTTATTAGTATCAGTCACACACATGTCCTGTTATTAGTATCAGACACACACGTGTCCTGTTATTAGTATCAGACACACACATGTCCTGTTATTAGTATCAGACACACACATGTCCTGTTATTAGTATCAGACACACACGTGTCCTGTTATTAGTATCAGACACACACACATGTCCTGTTATTAGTATCAGACACACACATGTCCTGTTATTAGTATCAGACACACACGTGTCCTGTTATTAGTATCAGTCACACACATGTCCTGTTATTAGTATCAGTCACACACATGTCCTGTTATTAGTATCAGTCACACACATGTCCTGTTATTAGTATCAGTCACACACACATGTCCTGTTATTAGTATCAGTTACACACATGTCCTGTTATTAGTATCAGACACACACGTGTCCTGTTATTAGTATCAGTCACACACATGTCCTGTTATTAGTATCAGTCACACACATGTCCTGTTATTAGTATCACACACACATGTCCTGTTATTAGTATCAGACACACACATGTCCTGTTATTAGTATCACACACACATGACCTGTTATTAGTATCAGTCACACACATGTCCTGTTATTAGTATCACACACACATGTCCTGTTATTAGTATCAGACACACACGTGTCCTGTTATTAGTATCAGTTACACACATGTCCTGTTATTAGTATCAGACACACATATGTCCTGTTATTAGTATCAGTTACACACATGTCCTGTTATTAGTATCACACACACATGTCCTGTTATTAGTATCAGACACACACGTGTCCTGTTATTAGTATCAGTCACACACATGTCCTGTTATTAGTATCAGTCACACACATGTCCTGTTATTAGTATCAGTCACACACATGTCCTGTTATTAGTATCACACACACACATGTCCTGTTATTAGTATCAGTCACACACATGTCCTGTTATTAGTATCAGACACACATGTCCTGTTATTAGTATCACACACACATGTCCTGTTATTAGTATCACACACACATGTACTGTTATTAGTATCAGTCACACACATGTCCTGTTATTAGTATCAGTCACACACACATGTCCTGTTATTAGTATCAGTCACACACATGTCCTGTTATTAGTATCAGTCACACACATGTCCTGTTATTAGTATCAGACACACACGTGTCCTGTTATTAGTATCAGTTACACACATGTCCTGTTATTAGTATCAGACACACACATGTCCTGTTATTAGTATCAGTCACACACATGTACTGTTATTAGTATCAGTCACACACATGTCCTGTTATTAGTATCAGACACACACACATGTCCTGTTATTAGTATCAGACACACACACATGTCCTGTTATTAGTATCAGTCACACACATGTCCTGTTATTAGTATCAGTCACACACACATGTCCTGTTATTAGTATCAGACACACACACATGTCCTGTTATTAGTATCAGACACACACATGTCCTGTTATTAGTATCACACACACATGTCCTGTTATTAGTATCAGTCACACACATGTCCTGTTATTAGTATCAGACACACACATGTCCTGTTATTAGTATCAGACACACACACATGTCCTGTTATTAGTATCAGTCACACACATGTCCTGTTATTAGTATCAGACACACACATGTCCTGTTATTAGTATCAGTTACACACATGTCCTGTTATTAGTATCACACACACATGTACTGTTATTAGTATCAGTCACACACATGTCCTGTTATTAGTATCAGTCACACACATGTCCTGTTATTAGTATCAGTCACACACACATGTCCTGTTATTAGTATCAGTCACACACATGTCCTGTTATTAGTATCAGACACACACGTGTCCTGTTATTAGTATCAGTTACACACATGTCCTGTTATTAGTATCAGTCACACACATGTCCTGTTATTAGTATCAGACACACACATGTCCTGTTATTAGTATCAGTCAGACACACATGTCCTGTTATTAGTATCAGTCACACACATGTCCTGTTATTAGTATCAGACACACACACATGTCCTGTTATTAGTATCAGTCACACACATGTCCTGTTATTAGTATCAGTCACACACACATGTCCTGTTATTAGTATCAGACACACATGTCCTGTTATTAGTATCACACACACATGTCCTGTTATTAGTATCAGTTACACACATGTCCTGTTATTAGTATCAGACACACACATGTCCTGTTATTAGTATCAGTTACACACATGTCCTGTTATTAGTATCAGACACACACGTGTCCTGTTATTAGTATCAGTCACACACATGTCCTGTTATTAGTATCAGTCACACACACATGTCCTGTTATTAGTATCAGTCACACACATGTCCTGTTATTAGTATCAGTCACACACATGTACTGTTATTAGTATCACACACATGTCCTGTTATTAGTATCAGTCACACACACATGTCCTGTTATTAGTATCAGTCACACACATGTCCTGTTATTAGTATCAGTCACACACATGTCCTGTTATTAGTATCAGTCACACACATGTACTGTTATTAGCATCAGACACACACATGTCCTGTTATTAGTATCAGACACACACATGTCCTGTTATTAGTATCAGACACACACATGTCCTGTTATTAGTATCAGACACACACGTGTCCTGTTATTAGTATCAGACACACACATGTCCTGTTATTAGTATCAGTCACACACATGTCCTGTTATTAGTATCAGACACACACATGTCCTGTTATTAGTATCAGACACACACGTGTCCTGTTATTAGTATCAGACACACACATGTCCTGTTATTAGTATCAGACACACACGTGTCCTGTTATTAGTATCAGACACACACATGTCCTGTTATTAGTATCAGACACACATGTCCTGTTATTAGTATCAGTCACACACACATGTCCTGTTATTAGTATCAGTCACACACATGTACTGTTATTAGTATCACACACGTGTCCTGTTATTAGTATCAGTTACACACATGTCCTGTTATTAGTATCAGTTACACACATGTCCTGTTATTAGTATCAGTCACACACATGTCCTGTTATTAGTATCAGACACACACATGTCCTGTTATTAGTATCAGACACACACGTGTCCTGTTATTAGTATCAGACACACACATGTCCTGTTATTAGTATCAGTCACACACATGTCCTGTTATTAGTATCAGACACACACATGTCCTGTTATTAGTATCAGACACACACGTGTCCTGTTATTAGTATCAGTCACACACATGTCCTGTTATTAGTATCAGACACACACATGTCCTGTTATTAGTATCAGACACACACGTGTCCTGTTATTAGTATCAGTCACACACATGTCCTGTTATTAGTATCAGACACACACGTGTCCTGTTATTAGTATCAGTCACACACGTGTCCTGTTATTAGTATCAGTCACACACACATGTCCTGTTATTAGTATCAGTCACACACATGTCCTGTTATTAGTATCAGACACACACGTGTCCTGTTATTAGTATCAGACACACACATGTCCTGTTATTAGTATCAGACACACACATGTCCTGTTATTAGTATCAGACACACACGTGTCCTGTTATTAGTATCAGTCACACACATGTCCTGTTATTAGTATCAGACACACACATGTCCTGTTATTAGTATCAGTCACACACATGTCCTGTTATTAGTATCAGTCACACACATGTCCTGTTATTAGTATCAGTCACACACATGTCCTGTTATTAGTATCAGACACACACATGTCCTGTTATTAGTATCAGTCACACACGTGTCCTGTTATTAGTATCAGTCACACACATGTCCTGTTATTAGTATCAGACACACACACATGTCCTGTTATTAGTATCAGTCACACACATGTCCTGTTATTAGTATCAGACACACACATGTCCTGTTATTAGTATCAGACACACACATGTCCTGTTATTAGTATCAGTCACACACATGTCCTGTTATTAGTATCAGACACACACATGTCCTGTTATTAGTATCAGACACACACATGTCCTGTTATTAGTATCAGACACACACGTGTCCTGTTATTAGTATCAGACACACACGTGTCCTGTTATTAGTATCAGACACACACGTGTCCTGTTATTAGTATCAGACACACACATGTCCTGTTATTAGTATCAGTCACACACATGTCCTGTTATTAGTATCAGACACACACATGTCCTGTTATTAGTATCAGACACACACATGTCCTGTTATTAGTATCAGTCACACACGTGTCCTGTTATTAGTATCAGACACACACGTGTCCTGTTATTAGTATCAGACACACACGTGTCCTGTTATTAGTATCAGTCACACACGTGTCCTGTTATTAGTATCAGTCACACACACATGTCCTGTTATTAGTATCAGTCACACACATGTCCTGTTATTAGTATCAGACACACACGTGTCCTGTTATTAGTATCAGACACACACATGTCCTGTTATTAGTATCAGACACACACATGTCCTGTTATTAGTATCAGACACACACGTGTCCTGTTATTAGTATCAGACACACACGTGTCCTGTTATTAGTATCAGACACACACGTGTCCTGTTATTAGTATCAGACACACACATGTCCTGTTATTAGTATCAGTCACACACGTGTCCTGTTATTAGTATCAGTCACACACGTGTCCTGTTATTAGTATCAGTCACACACGTGTCCTGTTATTAGTATCAGTCACACACATGTCCTGTTATTAGTATCAGTCACACACGTGTCCTGTTATTAGTATCAGACACACACACATGTCCTGTTATTAGTATCAGTCACACACACATGTCCTGTTATTAGTATCAGTCACACACGTGTCCTGTTATTAGTATCAGTTACACACATGTCCTGTTATTAGTATCACACACACACATGTCCTGTTATTAGTATCAGTCACACACGTGTCCTGTTATTAGTATCAGTCACACACACATGTCCTGTTATTAGTATCAGTCACACACGTGTCCTGTTATTAGTATCAGTCACACACGTGTCCTGTTATTAGTATCACACACACATGTCCTGTTATTAGTATCAGACACACACATGTCCTGTTATTAGTATCAGTCACACTCATGTCCTGTTATTAGTATCAGACACACACATGTCCTGTTATTAGTATCAGACACACATGTCCTGTTATTAGTATCAGTCACACACATGTCCTGTTATTAGTATCAGACACACATGTCCTGTTATTAGTATCACACACATGTCCTGTTATTAGTATCAGTCACACACATGTCCTGTTATTAGTATCAGTCACACACACATGTCCTGTTATTAGTATCAGACACACACATGTCCTGTTATTAGTATCAGACACACACATGTCCTGTTATTAGTATCAGACACACACATGTCCTGTTATTAGTATCAGACACACACATGTCCTGTTATTAGTATCAGTCACACACATGTCCTGTTATTAGTATCAGACACACATGTCCTGTTATTAGTATCACACACACATGTCCTGTTATTAGTATCAGTCACACACATGTCCTGTTATTAGTATCAGACACACACATGTCCTGTTATTAGTATCACACACACATGTCCTGTTATTAGTATCACACACACATGTCCTGTTATTAGTATCACACACACATGTACTGTTATTAGTATCACACACATGTCCTGTTATTAGTATCAGTCACACACATGTACTGTTATTAGTATCAGACACACACATGTCCTGTTATTAGTATCACACACACATGTCCTGTTATTAGTATCAGTCACACACATGTCCTGTTATTAGTATTACACACACATGTCCTGTTATTAGTATCAGACACACACATGTTCTGTTATTAGTATCAGACACACACATGTCCTGTTATTAGTATCAGACACACACACACATGTCCTGTTATTAGTATCACACACACACATGTCCTGTTATTAGTATCAGTCACACACATGTCCTGTTATTAGTATCACACACACATGTCCTGTTATTAGTATCACACACACATGTCCTGTTATTAGTATCAGACACACACATGTCCTGTTATTAGTATCACACACATGTCCTGTTATTAGTATCAGTCACACACATGTCCTGTTATTAGTATCAGACACACATGTCCTGTTATTAGTATCAGACACACACATGTCCTGTTATTAGTATCAGTCACACACATGTCCTGTTATTAGTATCAGACACACACATGTCCTGTTATTAGTATCAGACACACACATGTCCTGTTATTAGTATCAGTTACACACATGTCCTGTTATTAGTATCAGTCACACACACATGTCCTGTTATTAGTATCAGACACACACACATGTCCTGTTATTAGTATCAGTCACATACATGTCCTGTTATTAGTATCAGACACACATGTCCTGTTATTAGTATCAGTCACACACATGTCCTGTTATTAGTATCAGACACACACATGTCCTGTTATTAGTATCAGTTACACACATGTCCTGTTATTAGTATCAGACACACACGTGTCCTGTTATTAGTATCAGTCACACACATGTCCTGTTATTAGTATCAGTCACACACATGTCCTGTTATTAGTATCAGTCACACACATGTACTGTTATTAGTATCAGTCACACACATGTCCTGTTATTAGTATCAGTCACACACATGTCCTGTTATTAGTATCATACACACACATGTCCTGTTATTAGTATCAGACACACACATGTCCTGTTATTAGTATCAGTCACACACATGTCCTGTTATTAGTATCAGACACACACATGTCCTGTTATTAGTATCAGTCACACACATGTCCTGTTATTAGTATCAGACACACACATGTCCTGTTATTAGTATCACACACACATGTCCTGTTATTAGTATCACACACATGTCCTGTTATTAGTATCACACACACATGTCCTGTTATTAGTATCAGACACACACATGTCCTGTTATTAGTATCAGTCACACACGTGTCCTGTTATTAGTATCAGTCACACACATGTCCTGTTATTAGTATCAGTCACACACATGTCCTGTTATTAGTATCAGTCACACACATGTACTGTTATTAGTATCAGTCACACACATGTCCTGTTATTAGTATCAGTCACACACATGTCCTGTTATTAGTATCACACACACATGTCCTGTTATTAGTATCAGACACACATGTCCTGTTATTAGTATCACACACACATGTCCTGTTATTAGTATCAGTCACACACATGTCCTGTTATTAGTATCAGACACACACATGTCCTGTTATTAGTATCAGACACACACATGTCCTGTTATTAGTATGAGTCACACACATGTCCTGTTATTAGTATCAGTCACACACATGTCCTGTTATTAGTATCATACACACACATGTCCTGTTATTAGTATCAGTCACACACATGTCCTGTTATTAGTATCAGTCACACACACATGTCCTGTTATTAGTATCAGACACACACATGTCCTGTTATTAGTATCACACACACATGTCCTGTTATTAGTATCACACACATGTCCTGTTATTAGTATCAGTCACACACACATGTCCTGTTATTAGTATCACACACATGTCCTGTTATTAGTATCAGTCACACACATGTCCTGTTATTAGTATCAGACACACACATGTCCTGTTATTAGTATCAGTCACACACATGTCCTGTTATTAGTATCAGTCACACACATGTCCTGTTATTAGTATCAGTCACACACATGTCCTGTTATTAGTATCACACACACATGTCCTGTTATTAGTATCAGACACACACATGTCCTGTTATTAGTATCAGTCACACACATGTCCTGTTATTAGTATCACACACACACATGTCCTGTTATTAGTATCAGTCACACACATGTCCTGTTATTAGTATCAGACACACACACATGTCCTGTTATTAGTATCAGTCACACATGTCCTGTTATTAGTATCAGTCACACACATGTCCTGTTATTAGTATCAGTCACACACATGTCCTGTTATTAGTATCACACACACACATGTCCTGTTATTAGTATCAGTTACACACATGTCCTGTTATTAGTATCAGACACACACATGTCCTGTTATTAGTATCACACACACATGTCCTGTTATTAGTATCAGTCACACACATGTCCTGTTATTAGTATCAGTCACACACATGTCCTGTTATTAGTATCAGTCACACACGTGTCCTGTTATTAGTATCAGTCACACACATGTCCTGTTATTAGTATCAGTCACACACATGTCCTGTTATTAGTATCAGTCACACACATGTACTGTTATTAGTATCAGTCACACACATGTCCTGTTATTAGTATCAGTCACACACATGTCCTGTTATTAGTATCAGTTACACACATGTCCTGTTATTAGTATCAGACACACACATGTCCTGTTATTAGTATCACACACACATGTCCTGTTATTAGTATCAGTCACACACATGTCCTGTTATTAGTATCAGTCACACACATGTCCTGTTATTAGTATCAGTCACACACGTGTCCTGTTATTAGTATCAGTCACACACATGTCCTGTTATTAGTATCAGTCACACACATGTCCTGTTATTAGTATCAGTCACACACATGTACTGTTATTAGTATCAGTCACACACATGTCCTGTTATTAGTATCAGTCACACACATGTCCTGTTATTAGTATCAGTCACACACATGTCCTGTTATTAGTATCAGTCACACACATGTCCTGTTATTAGTATCACACACACATGTCCTGTTATTAGTATCAGACACACACGTGTCCTGTTATTAGTATCAGTTACACACATGTCCTGTTATTAGTATCAGACACACACATGTCCTGTTATTAGTATCAGTCACACACATGTACTGTTATTAGTATCAGTCACACACATGTCCTGTTATTAGTATCACACACACACATGTCCTGTTATTAGTATCAGTCACACACACATGTACTGTTATTAGTATCAGTCACACACATGTCCTGTTATTAGTATCACACACATGTCCTGTTATTAGTATCAGTCACACACATGTCCTGTTATTAGTATCAGTCACACACATGTCCTGTTATTAGTATCAGTCACACACACATGTCCTGTTATTAGCATCAGTCACACACATGTACTGTTATTAGTATCACACACACATGTCCTGTTATTAGTATCAGTCACACACACATGTACTGTTATTAGTATCAGTCACACACATGTCCTGTTATTAGTATCACACACATGTCCTGTTATTAGCATCAGTCACACACATGTCCTGTTATTAGTATCAGTCACACACACATGTCCTGTTATTAGTATCAGACACACACACATGTCCTGTTATTAGTATCAGTCACACACATGTCCTGTTATTAGTATCAGACACACACATGTCCTGTTATTAGTATCAGACACACACATGTCCTGTTATTAGTATCAGACACACATGTCCTGTTATTAGTATCAGTTACACACATGTCCTGTTATTAGTATCAGACACACACATGTCCTGTTATTAGTATCAGACACACACACATGTCCTGTTATTAGTATCAGACACACACATGTCCTGTTATTAGTATCAGACACACACGTGTCCTGTTATTAGTATCAGTCACACACATGTCCTGTTATTAGTATCAGACACACACATGTCCTGTTATTAGTATCAGTCACACACATGTACTGTTATTAGTATCAGTTACACACATGTCCTGTTATTAGTATCAGACACACACATGTCCTGTTATTAGTATCAGTCACACACATGTCCTGTTATTAGTATCAGACACACACATGTCCTGTTATTAGTATCAGTTACACACATGTCCTGTTATTAGTATCAGACACACACATGTCCTGTTATTAGTATCAGTCACACACATGTCCTGTTATTAGTATCAGACACACACATGTCCTGTTATTAGTATCAGACACACATGTCCTGTTATTAGTATCAGACACACACATGTCCTGTTATTAGTATCAGACACACACGTGTCCTGTTATTAGTATCAGACACACATGTCCTGTTATTAGTATCAGACACACACATGTCCTGTTATTAGTATCAGACACACACGTGTCCTGTTATTAGTATCACACACACATGTCCTGTTATTAGTATCAGTCACACACATGTCCTGTTATTAGTATCAGACACACATGTCCTGTTATTAGTATCAGACACACACATGTCCTGTTATTAGTATCAGACACACACGTGTCCTGTTATTAGTATCACACACACATGTCCTGTTATTAGTATCAGACACACACATGTCCTGTTATTAGTATCAGACACACACGTGTCCTGTTATTAGTATCAGTCACACACATGTCCTGTTATTAGTATCAGACACACACATGTCCTGTTATTAGTATCAGACACACACATGTCCTGTTATTAGTATCAGACACACACATGTCCTGTTATTAGTATCACACACACATGTCCTGTTATTAGTATCAGACACACACATGTCCTGTTATTAGTATCAGTCACACATGTCCTGTTATTAGTATCAGACACACACATGTCCTGTTATTAGTATCAGTCACACACATGTCCTGTTATTAGTATCAGACACACACATGTCCTGTTATTAGTATCAGTCACACACATGTCCTGTTATTAGTATCAGACACACACATGTCCTGTTATTAGTATCAGACACACATGTCCTGTTATTAGTATCAGACACACACATGTCCTGTTATTAGTATCAGACACACACATGTCCTGTTATTAGTATCACACACACATGTCCTGTTATTAGTATCAGACACACACACATGTCCTGTTATTAGTATCAGTCACACACACATGTCCTGTTATTAGTATCAGACACACACATGTCCTGTTATTAGTATCAGACACACACATGTCCTGTTATTAGTATCAGACACACACATGTCCTGTTATTAGTATCACACACACATGTCCTGTTATTAGTATCAGACACACACATGTCCTGTTATTAGTATCAGTCACACACATGTCCTGTTATTAGTATCAGTCACACACATGTCCTGTTATTAGTATCAGACACACACATGTCCTGTTATTAGTATCAGTCACACACATGTCCTGTTATTAGTATCACACACACATGTCCTGTTATTAGTATCACACACACATGTCCTGTTATTAGTATCAGTCACACACACATGTCCTGTTATTAGTATCAGTCACACACACGTGTCCTGTTATTAGTATCAGTTACACACATGTCCTGTTATTAGTATCAGACACACACATGTCCTGTTATTAGTATCAGACACACACACATGTCCTGTTATTAGTATCAGTCACACACATGTCCTGTTATTAGTATCAGACACACATGTCCTGTTATTAGTATCACACACACATGTCCTGTTATTAGTATCAGACACACACATGTCCTGTTATTAGTATCAGTCACACACATGTCCTGTTATTAGTATCAGACACACACATGTCCTGTTATTAGTATCAGACACACATGTCCTGTTATTAGTATCACACACACATGTCCTGTTATTAGTATCACACACACATGTCCTGTTATTAGTATCAGTCACACACATGTCCTGTTATTAGTATCAGACACACACATGTCCTGTTATTAGTATCAGACACACACATGTCCTGTTATTAGTATCAGACACACACATGTCCTGTTATTAGTATCAGTCACACACATGTCCTGTTATTAGTATCAGACACACACATGTCCTGTTATTAGTATCAGTCACACACATGTCCTGTTATTAGTATCAGTCACACACACATGTCCTGTTATTAGTATCAGTCACACACATGTCCTGTTATTAGTATCAGACACACACATGTCCTGTTATTAGTATCACACACACATGTCCTGTTATTAGTATCACACACACATGTCCTGTTATTAGTATCAGACACACACATGTCCTGTTATTAGTATCAGTCACACACATGTCCTGTTATTAGTATCAGTCACACACATGTCCTGTTATTAGTATCACACACACACATGTCCTGTTATTAGTATCAGTTACACACATGTCCTGTTATTAGTATCAGTCACACACATGTCCTGTTATTAGTATCAGACACACACATGTCCTGTTATTAGTATCACACACATGTCCTGTTATTAGTATCAGTCACACACATGTCCTGTTATTAGTATCAGACACACACATGTCCTGTTATTAGTATCAGTCACACACATGTCCTGTTATTAGTATCAGACACACACATGTCCTGTTATTAGTATCACACACACACATGTCCTGTTATTAGTATCAGACACACATGTCCTGTTATTAGTATCAGTCACACACATGTCCTGTTATTAGTATCAGTCACACACATGTCCTGTTATTAGTATCAGTTACACACATGTCCTGTTATTAGTATCAGACACACACATGTCCTGTTATTAGTATCAGTTACACACATGTCCTGTTATTAGTATCAGACACACACGTGTCCTGTTATTAGTATCAGTCACACACATGTCCTGTTATTAGTATCAGTCACACACATGTCCTGTTATTAGTATCAGTCACACACATGTCCTGTTATTAGTATCAGTCACACACATGTCCTGTTATTAGTATCAGACACACACATGTCCTGTTATTAGTATCAGTCACACACATGTACTGTTATTAGTATCAGTTACACACATGTCCTGTTATTAGTATCAGACACACACGTGTCCTGTTATTAGTATCAGACACACACATGTCCTGTTATTAGTATCACACACACATGTCCTGTTATTAGTATCAGACACACACGTGTCCTGTTATTAGTATCAGACACACATGTCCTGTTATTAGTATCAGTCACACACATGTCCTGTTATTAGTATCAGACACACACGTGTCCTGTTATTAGTATCAGACACACATGTCCTGTTATTAGTATCAGTCACACACATGTCCTGTTATTAGTATCAGACACACACGTGTCCTGTTATTAGTATCAGACACACACATGTCCTGTTATTAGTATCAGTCACACACATGTCCTGTTATTAGTATCAGTCACACACATGTCCTGTTATTAGTATCACACACACATGTCCTGTTATTAGTATCAGTCACACACATGTCCTGTTATTAGTATCAGTCACACACATGTCCTGTTATTAGTATCACACACACATGTCCTGTTATTAGTATCAGACACACACGTGTCCTGTTATTAGTATCAGTTACACACATGTCCTGTTATTAGTATCAGTCACACACATGTACTGTTATTAGTATCAGTCACACACATGTCCTGTTATTAGTATCAGTCACACACATGTCCTGTTATTAGTATCAGACACATACACATGTCCTGTTATTAGTATCAGACACACACATGTCCTGTTATTAGTATCAGTCACACACATGTCCTGTTATTAGTATCAGTCACACACATGTCCTGTTATTAGTATCAGTCACACACACATGTCCTGTTATTAGTATCAGACACACACATGTCCTGTTATTAGTATCAGTCACACACACATGTCCTGTTATTAGTATCACACACACATGTCCTGTTATTAGTATCAGTCACACACACATGTCCTGTTATTAGTATCAGTCACACACACGTGTCCTGTTATTAGTATCAGACACACACACATGTCCTGTTATTAGTATCAGTCACACACATGTCCTGTTATTAGTATCAGACACACACATGTCCTGTTATTAGTATCAGACACACACACATGTCCTGTTATTAGTATCAGTCACACACATGTCCTGTTATTAGTATCAGACACACATGTCCTGTTATTAGTATCACACACACATGTCCTGTTATTAGTATCAGACACACACATGTCCTGTTATTAGTATCAGTCACACACATGTCCTGTTATTAGTATCAGACACACACATGTCCTGTTATTAGTATCAGACACACATGTCCTGTTATTAGTATCACACACACATGTCCTGTTATTAGTATCACACACACATGTCCTGTTATTAGTATCAGTCACACACATGTCCTGTTATTAGTATCAGACACACACATGTCCTGTTATTAGTATCAGACACACACATGTCCTGTTATTAGTATCAGACACACACATGTCCTGTTATTAGTATCAGTCACACACATGTCCTGTTATTAGTATCAGACACACACATGTCCTGTTATTAGTATCAGTCACACACATGTCCTGTTATTAGTATCAGTCACACACACATGTCCTGTTATTAGTATCAGTCACACACATGTCCTGTTATTAGTATCAGACACACACATGTCCTGTTATTAGTATCACACACACATGTCCTGTTATTAGTATCACACACACATGTCCTGTTATTAGTATCAGACACACACATGTCCTGTTATTAGTATCAGTCACACACATGTCCTGTTATTAGTATCAGTCACACACATGTCCTGTTATTAGTATCACACACACACATGTCCTGTTATTAGTATCAGTTACACACATGTCCTGTTATTAGTATCAGTCACACACATGTCCTGTTATTAGTATCAGACACACACATGTCCTGTTATTAGTATCACACACATGTCCTGTTATTAGTATCAGTCACACACATGTCCTGTTATTAGTATCAGACACACACATGTCCTGTTATTAGTATCAGTCACACACATGTCCTGTTATTAGTATCAGACACACACATGTCCTGTTATTAGTATCACACACACACATGTCCTGTTATTAGTATCAGACACACATGTCCTGTTATTAGTATCAGTCACACACATGTCCTGTTATTAGTATCAGTCACACACATGTCCTGTTATTAGTATCAGTTACACACATGTCCTGTTATTAGTATCAGACACACACATGTCCTGTTATTAGTATCAGTTACACACATGTCCTGTTATTAGTATCAGACACACACGTGTCCTGTTATTAGTATCAGTCACACACATGTCCTGTTATTAGTATCAGTCACACACATGTCCTGTTATTAGTATCAGTCACACACATGTACTGTTATTAGTATCAGTCACACACATGTCCTGTTATTAGTATCAGACACACACATGTCCTGTTATTAGTATCAGTCACACACATGTACTGTTATTAGTATCAGTTACACACATGTCCTGTTATTAGTATCAGACACACACGTGTCCTGTTATTAGTATCAGACACACACATGTCCTGTTATTAGTATCACACACACATGTCCTGTTATTAGTATCAGACACACACGTGTCCTGTTATTAGTATCAGACACACATGTCCTGTTATTAGTATCAGTCACACACATGTCCTGTTATTAGTATCAGACACACACGTGTCCTGTTATTAGTATCAGACACACATGTCCTGTTATTAGTATCAGTCACACACATGTCCTGTTATTAGTATCAGTCACACACATGTCCTGTTATTAGTATCACACACACATGTCCTGTTATTAGTATCAGACACACACGTGTCCTGTTATTAGTATCAGTTACACACATGTCCTGTTATTAGTATCAGTCACACACATGTACTGTTATTAGTATCAGTCACACACACATGTCCTGTTATTAGTATCAGTCACACACATGTCCTGTTATTAGTATCAGACACACACACATGTCCTGTTATTAGTATCAGACACACACATGTCCTGTTATTAGTATCAGTCACACACATGTTCTGTTATTAGTATCAGTCCCACACATGTACTGTTATTAGTATCACACACACATGTCCTGTTATTAGTATCAGACACACACATGTCCTGTTATTAGTATCAGACACATACACATGTCCTGTTATTAGTATCAGACACACACATGTCCTGTTATTAGTATCAGACACACACATGTCCTGTTATTAGTATCAGTCACACACATGTCCTGTTATTAGTATCACACACACATGTCCTGTTATTAGTATCAGTCACACACATGTCCTGTTATTAGTATCACACACACATGTCCTGTTATTAGTATCAGTCACACACATGTCCTGTTATTAGTATCACACACACATGTCCTGTTATTAGTATCAGTCACACACATGTCCTGTTATTAGTATCAGTCACACACATGTCCTGTTATTAGTATCAGTCACACACATGTCCTGTTATTAGTATCAGACACACACATGTCCTGTTATTAGTATCAGACACACACATGTCCTGTTATTAGTATCAGTCACACACACATGTCCTGTTATTAGTATCAGTCACACACACATGTCCTGTTATTAGTATCAGACACACACATGTCCTGTTATTAGTATCAGACACACACATGTCCTGTTATTAGTATCAGACACACACATGTCCTGTTATTAGTATCAGTCACACACACATGTCCTGTTATTAGTATCAGACACACACATGTCCTGTTATTAGTATCAGACACACACGTGTCCTGTTATTAGTATCAGTCACACACATGTCCTGTTATTAGTATCAGACACACACGTGTCCTGTTATTAGTATCAGACACACACATGTCCTGTTATTAGTATCAGTCACACACATGTCCTGTTATTAGTATCAGTTACACACATGTCCTGTTATTAGTATCACACACATGTCCTGTTATTAGTATCAGTCACACACACATGTCCTGTTATTAGTATCAGACACACACATGTCCTGTTATTAGTATCAGACACACACATGTCCTGTTATTAGTATCAGACACACACATGTCCTGTTATTAGTATCAGACACACACACATGTCCTGTTATTAGTATCAGTCACACACATGTCCTGTTATTAGTATCAGTCACACACATGTCCTGTTATTAGTATCAGACACACACATGTCCTGTTATTAGTATCAGACACACACGTGTCCTGTTATTAGTATCAGTCACACACATGTCCTGTTATTAGTATCAGACACACACGTGTCCTGTTATTAGTATCAGACACACACATGTCCTGTTATTAGTATCAGTCACACACATGTCCTGTTATTAGTATCAGTTACACACATGTCCTGTTATTAGTATCACACACACATGTCCTGTTATTAGTATCAGTCACACACATGTCCTGTTATTAGTATCAGACACACACATGTACTGTTATTAGTATCACACACACACATGTCCTGTTATTAGTATCAGACACACACATGTCCTGTTATTAGTATCAGTTACACACATGTCCTGTTATTAGTATCAGTCACACACATGTCCTGTTATTAGTATCACACACATGTCCTGTTATTAGTATCACACACATGTCCTGTTATTAGTATCACACACATGTCCTGTTATTAGTATCAGACACACACATGTCCTGTTATTAGTATCAGTTACACACATGTCCTGTTATTAGTATCAGTCACACACACATGTCCTGTTATTAGTATCAGACACACACATGTCCTGTTATTAGTATCAGACACACACATGTCCTGTTATTAGTATCAGACACACACATGTCCTGTTATTAGTATCAGACACACACATGTCCTGTTATTAGTATCAGACACACACACATGTCCTGTTATTAGTATCAGTCACACACACATGTCCTGTTATTAGTATCACACACACATGTCCTGTTATTAGTATCAGACACACACATGTCCTGTTATTAGTATCACACACACATGTCCTGTTATTAGTATCAGTTACACACATGTCCTGTTATTAGTATCACACACACATGTCCTGTTATTAGTATCAGACACACACATGTCCTGTTATTAGTATCAGTCACACACATGTACTGTTATTAGTATCACACACACATGTCCTGTTATTAGTATCAGTCACACACATGTCCTGTTATTAGTATCAGACACACACATGTACTGTTATTAGTATCACACACACATGTCCTGTTATTAGTATCAGTTACACACATGTCCTGTTATTAGTATCAGTCACACACATGTCCTGTTATTAGTATCAGACACACACATGTCCTGTTATTAGTATCAGTCACACACATGTCCTGTTATTAGTATCAGTCACACACATGTCCTGTTATTAGTATCAGTCACACACATGTCCTGTTATTAGTATCACACACACATGTCCTGTTATTAGTATCAGTCACACACATGTCCTGTTATTAGTATCAGACACACACATGTCCTGTTATTAGTATCACACACACATGTCCTGTTATTAGTATCAGTCACACACATGTCCTGTTATTAGTATCAGTCACACACATGTCCTGTTATTAGTATCAGACACACACATGTCCTGTTATTAGTATCAGACACACACATGTCCTGTTATTAGTATCAGTTACACACATGTCCTGTTATTAGTATCAGACACACACATGTCCTGTTATTAGTATCAGTCACACACGTGTCCTGTTATTAGTATCAGTCACACACATGTCCTGTTATTAGTATCAGTCACACACATGTACTGTTATTAGTATCAGTCACACACATGTCCTGTTATTAGTATCAGTCACACACACATGTCCTGTTATTAGTATCACACACACATGTCCTGTTATTAGTATCAGACACACACATGTCCTGTTATTAGTATCAGTTACACACATGTCCTGTTATTAGTATCAGACACACACATGTCCTGTTATTAGTATCACACACACATGTCCTGTTATTAGTATCAGTTACACACATGTCCTGTTATTAGTATCAGTCACACACATGTCCTGTTATTAGTATCAGACACACACATGTCCTGTTATTAGTATCACACACATGTCCTGTTATTAGTATCAGTCACACACATGTCCTGTTATTAGTATCAGTCACACACATGTCCTGTTATTAGTATCAGTCACACACATGTCCTGTTATTAGTATCACACACACATGTCCTGTTATTAGTATCAGACACACACATGTCCTGTTATTAGTATCAGACACACACATGTCCTGTTATTAGTATCAGTTACACACATGTCCTGTTATTAGTATCAGACACACACATGTCCTGTTATTAGTATCAGTCACACACATGTCCTGTTATTAGTATCACACACACATGTCCTGTTATTAGTATCACACACATGTCCTGTTATTAGTATCAGACACACACACATGTACTGTTATTAGTATCAGACACACACATGTCCTGTTATTAGTATCAGACACACATGTCCTGTTATTAGTATCAGTCACACACATGTCCTGTTATTAGTATCAGACACACACATGTCCTGTTATTAGTATCACACACACACATGTCCTGTTATTAGTATCAGTCATACACATGTCCTGTTATTAGTATCAGACACACACATGTCCTGTTATTAGTATCAGACACACACATGTCCTGTTATTAGTATCAGTTACACACATGTCCTGTTATTAGTATCAGACACACACGTGTCCTGTTATTAGTATCAGTCACACACATGTCCTGTTATTAGTATCAGTCACACACATGTACTGTTATTAGTATCAGTCACACACATGTCCTGTTATTAGTATCAGTCACACACACATGTCCTGTTATTAGTATCACACACACATGTCCTGTTATTAGTATCAGACACACACATGTCCTGTTATTAGTATCAGTCACACACATGTCCTGTTATTAGTATCAGTCACACACATGTCCTGTTATTAGTATCAGTCACACACATGTCCTGTTATTAGTATCAGACACACACATGTCCTGTTATTAGTATCACACACACACATGTCCTGTTATTAGTATCAGACACACACATGTCCTGTTATTAGTATCAGACACACACATGTCCTGTTATTAGTATCAGTTACACACATGTCCTGTTATTAGTATCAGTTACACACATGTCCTGTTATTAGTATCAGACACACACACATGTACTGTTATTAGTATCAGACACACACATGTCCTGTTATTAGTATCAGACACACATGTCCTGTTATTAGTATCAGTCACACACATGTCCTGTTATTAGTATCAGACACACACATGTCCTGTTATTAGTATCACACACACACATGTCCTGTTATTAGTATCAGTCATACACATGTCCTGTTATTAGTATCAGACACACACATGTCCTGTTATTAGTATCAGTTACACACATGTCCTGTTATTAGTATCAGACACACACGTGTCCTGTTATTAGTATCAGTCACACACATGTCCTGTTATTAGTATCAGTCACACACATGTACTGTTATTAGTATCAGTCACACACATGTCCTGTTATTAGTATCAGTCACACACACATGTCCTGTTATTAGTATCACACACACATGTCCTGTTATTAGTATCAGACACACACATGTCCTGTTATTAGTATCAGTCACACACATGTCCTGTTATTAGTATCAGTCACACACATGTCCTGTTATTAGTATCAGTCACACACATGTCCTGTTATTAGTATCAGACACACACATGTCCTGTTATTAGTATCACACACACACATGTCCTGTTATTAGTATCAGTCATACACATGTCCTGTTATTAGTATCAGACACACACATGTCCTGTTATTAGTATCAGACACACACATGTCCTGTTATTAGTATCAGTTACACACATGTCCTGTTATTAGTATCAGACACACACGTGTCCTGTTATTAGTATCAGTCACACACATGTCCTGTTATTAGTATCAGTCACACACATGTACTGTTATTAGTATCAGTCACACACATGTCCTGTTATTAGTATCAGTCACACACACATGTCCTGTTATTAGTATCACACACACATGTCCTGTTATTAGTATCAGACACACACATGTCCTGTTATTAGTATCAGTTACACACATGTCCTGTTATTAGTATCAGACACACACGTGTCCTGTTATTAGTATCAGTCACACACATGTCCTGTTATTAGTATCAGTCACACACATGTACTGTTATTAGTATCAGTCACACACATGTCCTGTTATTAGTATCAGTCACACACACATGTCCTGTTATTACTATCACACACACATGTCCTGTTATTAGTATCAGACACACACATGTCCTGTTATTAGTATCAGTTACACACATGTCCTGTTATTAGTATCAGACACACACATGTCCTGTTATTAGTATCAGTTACATACATGTCCTGTTATTAGTATCAGTTACACACATGTCCTGTTATTAGTATCAGACACACACATGTCCTGTTATTAGTATCAGTTACACACATGTCCTGTTATTAGTATCAGTTACACACATGTCCTGTTATTAGTATCAGTTACACACATGTCCTGTTATTAGTATCAGACACACACATGTCCTGTTATTAGTATCAGTCACACACATGTCCTGTTATTAGTATCAGACACACACATGTCCTGTTATTAGTATCAGTCACACACATGTCCTGTTATTAGTATCACACACACACATGTCCTGTTATTAGTATCAGTTACACACATGTCCTGTTATTAGTATCAGTCACACACATGTCCTGTTATTAGTATCAGACACACACATGTCCTGTTATTAGTATCAGTCACACACATGTACTGTTATTAGTATCAGTCACACACATGTCCTGTTATTAGTATCAGTCACACACATGTCCTGTTATTAGTATCAGTCACACACATGTCCTGTTATTAGTATCAGTCACACACATGTCCTGTTATTAGTATCAGTTACACACATGTCCTGTTATTAGTATCAGTCACACACATGTCCTGTTATTAGTATCACACACACATGTCCTGTTATTAGTATCAGTTACACACATGTCCTGTTATTAGTATCAGACACACACATGTCCTGTTATTAGTATCAGACACACACATGTCCTGTTATTAGTATCAGTCACACACATGTCCTGTTATTAGTATCAGTCACACACATGTCCTGTTATTAGTATCAGTCACACACATGTCCTGTTATTAGTATCACACACACATGTCCTGTTATTAGTATCAGTCACACACATGTCCTGTTATTAGTATCAGACACACACATGTCCTGTTATTAGTATCAGTCACACACATGTCCTGTTATTAGTATCAGTCACACACATGTCCTGTTATTAGTATCAGACACACACATGTCCTGTTATTAGTATCAGACACACACATGTCCTGTTATTAGTATCAGACACACACATGTCCTGTTATTAGTATCAGTCACACACATGTCCTGTTATTAGTATCAGTCACACACATGTCCTGTTATTAGTATCAGACACACACATGTCCTGTTATTAGTATCAGTTACACACATGTCCTGTTATTAGTATCAGTTACACACATGTCCTGTTATTAGTATCAGACACACACGTGTCCTGTTATTAGTATCAGTCACACACACATGTACTGTTATTAGCATCAGTCACACACATGTCCTGTTATTAGTATCAGTCACACACATGTCCTGTTATTAGTATCACACACACATGTACTGTTATTAGTATCAGTCACACACATGTCCTGTTATTAGTATCAGTCACACACATGTCCTGTTATTAGTATCACACACACATGTCCTGTTATTAGTATCAGACACACACATGTCCTGTTATTAGTATCACACACACATGTCCTGTTATTAGTATCAGACACACACATGTCCTGTTATTAGTATCAGACACACACATGTCCTGTTATTAGTATCAGTCACACACACATGACCTGTTATTAGTATCAGTCACACACATGTCCTGTTATTAGTATCACACACACATGTCCTGTTATTAGTATCAGACACACACGTGTCCTGTTATTAGTATCAGTTACACACATGTCCTGTTATTAGTATCAGACACACACATGTCCTGTTATTAGTATCAGTTACACACATGTCCTGTTATTAGTATCAGACACACACGTGTCCTGTTATTAGTATCAGTCACACACATGTCCTGTTATTAGTATCAGTCACACACATGTCCTGTTATTAGTATCAGTCACACACATGTCCTGTTATTAGTATCACACACACATGTCCTGTTATTAGTATCAGACACACATGTCCTGTTATTAGTATCACACACACATGTCCTGTTATTAGTATCACACACACATGACCTGTTATTAGTATCAGTCACACACATGTCCTGTTATTAGTATCACACACACATGTCCTGTTATTAGTATCAGACACACACGTGTCCTGTTATTAGTATCAGTTACACACATGTCCTGTTATTAGTATCAGTCACACACATGTCCTGTTATTAGTATCAGTCACACACATGTCCTGTTATTAGTATCAGTCACACACATGTCCTGTTATTAGTATCACACACACATGTCCTGTTATTAGTATCACACACACATGTCCTGTTATTAGTATCAGACACACACATGTCCTGTTATTAGTATCAGACACACACATGTCCTGTTATTAGTATCAGACACACACATGTCCTGTTATTAGTATCAGACACACACATGTCCTGTTATTAGTATCAGTCACACACATGTCCTGTTATTAGTATCAGTCACACACATGTCCTGTTATTAGTATCAGTCACACACATGTCCTGTTATTAGTATCAGACACACATGTCCTGTTATTAGTATCAGTCACACACATGTCCTGTTATTAGTATCAGACACACACGTGTCCTGTTATTAGTATCAGTTACACACATGTCCTGTTATTAGTATCAGACACACACATGTCCTGTTATTAGTATCAGTCACACACATGTCCTGTTATTAGTATCAGTCACACACATGTCCTGTTATTAGTATCAGACACACACGTGTCCTGTTATTAGTATCAGTTACACACATGTCCTGTTATTAGTATCAGTCACACACATGTACTGTTATTAGTATCAGTCACACACATGTCCTGTTATTAGTATCAGTCCCACACATGTACTGTTATTAGTATCACACACACATGTCCTGTTATTAGTATCAGACACACACATGTCCTGTTATTAGTATCAGACACATACACATGTCCTGTTATTAGTATCAGACACACACATGTCCTGTTATTAGTATCAGTCACACACATGTCCTGTTATTAGTATCAGTCACACACATGTCCTGTTATTAGTATCAGTCACACACACATGTCCTGTTATTAGTATCAGACACACACATGTCCTGTTATTAGTATCAGTCACACACACATGTCCTGTTATTAGTATCACACACACATGTCCTGTTATTAGTATCAGTCACACACACATGTCCTGTTATTAGTATCAGTCACACACACGTGTCCTGTTATTAGTATCAGACACACACACATGTCCTGTTATTAGTATCAGTCACACACATGTCCTGTTATTAGTATCAGACACACACATGTCCTGTTATTAGTATCAGACACACACACATGTCCTGTTATTAGTATCAGTCACACACATGTCCTGTTATTAGTATCAGACACACATGTCCTGTTATTAGTATCACACACACATGTCCTGTTATTAGTATCAGACACACACATGTCCTGTTATTAGTATCAGACACACACATGTCCTGTTATTAGTATCAGACACACATGTCCTGTTATTAGTATCACACACACATGTCCTGTTATTAGTATCACACACACATGTCCTGTTATTAGTATCAGTCACACACATGTCCTGTTATTAGTATCAGACACACACATGTCCTGTTATTAGTATCAGACACACACATGTCCTGTTATTAGTATCAGACACACACATGTCCTGTTATTAGTATCAGTCACACACATGTCCTGTTATTAGTATCAGACACACACATGTCCTGTTATTAGTATCAGTCACACACATGTCCTGTTATTAGTATCAGTCACACACACATGTCCTGTTATTAGTATCAGTCACACACATGTCCTGTTATTAGTATCAGACACACACATGTCCTGTTATTAGTATCACACACACATGTCCTGTTATTAGTATCACACACACATGTCCTGTTATTAGTATCAGACACACACATGTCCTGTTATTAGTATCAGTCACACACATGTCCTGTTATTAGTATCAGTCACACACATGTCCTGTTATTAGTATCACACACACACATGTCCTGTTATTAGTATCAGTTACACACATGTCCTGTTATTAGTATCAGTCACACACATGTCCTGTTATTAGTATCAGACACACACATGTCCTGTTATTAGTATCAGACACACACATGTCCTGTTATTAGTATCAGACACACACATGTCCTGTTATTAGTATCACACACATGTCCTGTTATTAGTATCAGTCACACACATGTCCTGTTATTAGTATCAGACACACACATGTCCTGTTATTAGTATCAGTCACACACATGTCCTGTTATTAGTATCAGACACACACATGTCCTGTTATTAGTATCACACACACACATGTCCTGTTATTAGTATCAGACACACATGTCCTGTTATTAGTATCAGTCACACACATGTCCTGTTATTAGTATCAGTCACACACATGTCCTGTTATTAGTATCAGTTACACACATGTCCTGTTATTAGTATCAGACACACACATGTCCTGTTATTAGTATCAGTTACACACATGTCCTGTTATTAGTATCAGACACACACGTGTCCTGTTATTAGTATCAGTCACACACATGTCCTGTTATTAGTATCAGTCACACACATGTCCTGTTATTAGTATCAGTCACACACATGTACTGTTATTAGTATCAGTCACACACATGTCCTGTTATTAGTATCAGACACACACATGTCCTGTTATTAGTATCAGTCACACACATGTACTGTTATTAGTATCAGTTACACACATGTCCTGTTATTAGTATCAGACACACACGTGTCCTGTTATTAGTATCAGACACACACATGTCCTGTTATTAGTATCACACACACATGTCCTGTTATTAGTATCAGACACACACGTGTCCTGTTATTAGTATCAGACACACATGTCCTGTTATTAGTATCAGTCACACACATGTCCTGTTATTAGTATCAGACACACACGTGTCCTGTTATTAGTATCAGACACACATGTCCTGTTATTAGTATCAGTCACACACATGTCCTGTTATTAGTATCAGTCACACACATGTCCTGTTATTAGTATCACACACACATGTCCTGTTATTAGTATCAGACACACACGTGTCCTGTTATTAGTATCAGTTACACACATGTCCTGTTATTAGTATCAGTCACACACATGTACTGTTATTAGTATCAGTCACACACACATGTCCTGTTATTAGTATCAGTCACACACATGTCCTGTTATTAGTATCAGACACACACACATGTCCTGTTATTAGTATCAGACACACACATGTCCTGTTATTAGTATCAGTCACACACATGTACTGTTATTAGTATCAGTCCCACACATGTACTGTTATTAGTATCACACACACATGTCCTGTTATTAGTATCAGACACACACATGTCCTGTTATTAGTATCAGACACATACACATGTCCTGTTATTAGTATCAGACACACACATGTCCTGTTATTAGTATCAGTCACACACATGTCCTGGTATTAGTATCAGTCACACACATGTCCTGTTATTAGTATCAGTCACACACACATGTCCTGTTATTAGTATCAGACACACACATGTCCTGTTATTAGTATCAGTCACACACATGTCCTGTTATTAGTATCAGACACACACATGTCCTGTTATTAGTATCAGACACACACATGTCCTGTTATTAGTATCAGACACACACATGTCCTGTTATTAGTATCAGTCACACACATGTCCTGTTATTAGTATCACACACACATGTCCTGTTATTAGTATCAGTCACACACATGTCCTGTTATTAGTATCACACACACATGTCCTGTTATTAGTATCAGTCACACACATGTCCTGTTATTAGTATCAGTCACACACATGTCCTGTTATTAGTATCAGTCACACACATGTCCTGTTATTAGTATCAGACACACACATGTCCTGTTATTAGTATCAGACACACACATGTCCTGTTATTAGTATCAGTCACACACACATGTCCTGTTATTAGTATCAGACACACACATGTCCTGTTATTAGTATCAGACACACACATGTCCTGTTATTAGTATCAGACACACACATGTCCTGTTATTAGTATCAGTCACACACACATGTCCTGTTATTAGTATCAGACACACACATGTCCTGTTATTAGTATCAGACACACACGTGTCCTGTTATTAGTATCAGTCACACACATGTCCTGTTATTAGTATCAGACACACACGTGTCCTGTTATTAGTATCAGACACACACATGTCCTGTTATTAGTATCAGTCACACACATGTCCTGTTATTAGTATCAGTTACACACATGTCCTGTTATTAGTATCACACACACATGTCCTGTTATTAGTATCAGTCACACACATGTCCTGTTATTAGTATCAGACACACACATGTACTGTTATTAGTATCACACACACACATGTCCTGTTATTAGTATCAGACACACACATGTCCTGTTATTAGTATCAGTTACACACATGTCCTGTTATTAGTATCAGTCACACACATGTCCTGTTATTAGTATCACACACATGTCCTGTTATTAGTATCACACACATGTCCTGTTATTAGTATCACACACATGTCCTGTTATTAGTATCAGACACACACATGTCCTGTTATTAGTATCAGTTACACACATGTCCTGTTATTAGTATCAGTCACACACACATGTCCTGTTATTAGTATCAGACACACACATGTCCTGTTATTAGTATCAGACACACACATGTCCTGTTATTAGTATCAGACACACACATGTCCTGTTATTAGTATCAGACACACACATGTCCTGTTATTAGTATCAGACACACACACATGTCCTGTTATTAGTATCAGTCACACACACATGTCCTGTTATTAGTATCACACACACATGTCCTGTTATTAGTATCAGACACACACATGTCCTGTTATTAGTATCACACACACATGTCCTGTTATTAGTATCAGTTACACACATGTCCTGTTATTAGTATCACACACACATGTCCTGTTATTAGTATCAGACACACACATGTCCTGTTATTAGTATCAGTCACACACATGTACTGTTATTAGTATCACACACACATGTCCTGTTATTAGTATCAGTCACACACATGTCCTGTTATTAGTATCAGACACACACATGTACTGTTATTAGTATCACACACACATGTCCTGTTATTAGTATCAGTTACACACATGTCCTGTTATTAGTATCAGTCACACACATGTCCTGTTATTAGTATCAGACACACACATGTCCTGTTATTAGTATCAGTCACACACATGTCCTGTTATTAGTATCAGTCACACACATGTCCTGTTATTAGTATCAGTCACACACATGTCCTGTTATTAGTATCACACACACATGTCCTGTTATTAGTATCAGTCACACACATGTCCTGTTATTAGTATCAGACACACACATGTCCTGTTATTAGTATCACACACACATGTCCTGTTATTAGTATCAGTCACACACATGTCCTGTTATTAGTATCAGTCACACACATGTCCTGTTATTAGTATCAGACACACACATGTCCTGTTATTAGTATCAGACACACACATGTCCTGTTATTAGTATCAGTTACACACATGTCCTGTTATTAGTATCAGACACACACATGTCCTGTTATTAGTATCAGTCACACACGTGTCCTGTTATTAGTATCAGTCACACACATGTCCTGTTATTAGTATCAGTCACACACATGTACTGTTATTAGTATCAGTCACACACATGTCCTGTTATTAGTATCAGTCACACACACATGTCCTGTTATTAGTATCACACACACATGTCCTGTTATTAGTATCAGACACACACATGTCCTGTTATTAGTATCAGTTACACACATGTCCTGTTATTAGTATCAGACACACACATGTCCTGTTATTAGTATCACACACACATGTCCTGTTATTAGTATCAGTTACACACATGTCCTGTTATTAGTATCAGTCACACACATGTCCTGTTATTAGTATCAGACACACACATGTCCTGTTATTAGTATCACACACATGTCCTGTTATTAGTATCAGTCACACACATGTCCTGTTATTAGTATCAGTCACACACATGTCCTGTTATTAGTATCAGTCACACACATGTCCTGTTATTAGTATCACACACACATGTCCTGTTATTAGTATCACACACATGTCCTGTTATTAGTATCAGACACACACACATGTACTGTTATTAGTATCAGACACACACATGTCCTGTTATTAGTATCAGACACACATGTCCTGTTATTAGTATCAGTCACACACATGTCCTGTTATTAGTATCAGACACACACATGTCCTGTTATTAGTATCACACACACACATGTCCTGTTATTAGTATCAGTCATACACATGTCCTGTTATTAGTATCAGACACACACATGTCCTGTTATTAGTATCAGACACACACATGTCCTGTTATTAGTATCAGTTACACACATGTCCTGTTATTAGTATCAGACACACACGTGTCCTGTTATTAGTATCAGTCACACACATGTCCTGTTATTAGTATCAGTCACACACATGTACTGTTATTAGTATCAGTCACACACATGTCCTGTTATTAGTATCAGTCACACACACATGTCCTGTTATTAGTATCACACACACATGTCCTGTTATTAGTATCAGACACACACATGTCCTGTTATTAGTATCAGTCACACACATGTCCTGTTATTAGTATCAGTCACACACATGTCCTGTTATTAGTATCAGTCACACACATGTCCTGTTATTAGTATCAGACACACACATGTCCTGTTATTAGTATCACACACACACATGTCCTGTTATTAGTATCAGACACACACATGTCCTGTTATTAGTATCAGACACACACATGTCCTGTTATTAGTATCAGTTACACACATGTCCTGTTATTAGTATCAGTTACACACATGTCCTGTTATTAGTATCAGACACACACACATGTACTGTTATTAGTATCAGACACACACATGTCCTGTTATTAGTATCAGACACACATGTCCTGTTATTAGTATCAGTCACACACATGTCCTGTTATTAGTATCAGACACACACATGTCCTGTTATTAGTATCACACACACACATGTCCTGTTATTAGTATCAGTCATACACATGTCCTGTTATTAGTATCAGACACACACATGTCCTGTTATTAGTATCAGTTACACACATGTCCTGTTATTAGTATCAGACACACACGTGTCCTGTTATTAGTATCAGTCACACACATGTCCTGTTATTAGTATCAGTCACACACATGTACTGTTATTAGTATCAGTCACACACATGTCCTGTTATTAGTATCAGTCACACACACATGTCCTGTTATTAGTATCACACACACATGTCCTGTTATTAGTATCAGACACACACATGTCCTGTTATTAGTATCAGTCACACACATGTCCTGTTATTAGTATCAGTCACACACATGTCCTGTTATTAGTATCAGTCACACACATGTCCTGTTATTAGTATCAGACACACACATGTCCTGTTATTAGTATCACACACACA
Organism: Pelophylax lessonae; assembly: GCF_965119305.1. NCBI lineage: Eukaryota > Metazoa > Chordata > Amphibia > Anura > Ranidae > Pelophylax > Pelophylax lessonae. The sequence continues at coordinate 210,288 of NW_028120139.1, forward strand.
CATGTCCTGTTATTAGTATCAGTCATACACATGTCCTGTTATTAGTATCAGACACACACATGTCCTGTTATTAGTATCAGACACACACATGTCCTGTTATTAGTATCAGTTACACACATGTCCTGTTATTAGTATCAGACACACACGTGTCCTGTTATTAGTATCAGTCACACACATGTCCTGTTATTAGTATCAGTCACACACATGTACTGTTATTAGTATCAGTCACACACATGTCCTGTTATTAGTATCAGTCACACACACATGTCCTGTTATTAGTATCACACACACATGTCCTGTTATTAGTATCAGACACACACATGTCCTGTTATTAGTATCAGTTACACACATGTCCTGTTATTAGTATCAGACACACACGTGTCCTGTTATTAGTATCAGTCACACACATGTCCTGTTATTAGTATCAGTCACACACATGTACTGTTATTAGTATCAGTCACACACATGTCCTGTTATTAGTATCAGTCACACACACATGTCCTGTTATTAGTATCACACACACATGTCCTGTTATTAGTATCAGACACACACATGTCCTGTTATTAGTATCAGTTACACACATGTCCTGTTATTAGTATCAGACACACACATGTCCTGTTATTAGTATCAGTTACATACATGTCCTGTTATTAGTATCAGTTACACACATGTCCTGTTATTAGTATCAGACACACACATGTCCTGTTATTAGTATCAGTTACACACATGTCCTGTTATTAGTATCAGTTACACACATGTCCTGTTATTAGTATCAGTTACACACATGTCCTGTTATTAGTATCAGACACACACATGTCCTGTTATTAGTATCAGACACACACATGTCCTGTTATTAGTATCAGACACACACATGTCCTGTTATTAGTATCAGACACACACATGTCCTGTTATTAGTATCAGTTACACACATGTCCTGTTATTAGTATCAGACACACACATGTCCTGTTATTAGTATCAGTTACACACATGTCCTGTTATTAGTATCAGTCACACACACATGTCCTGTTATTAGTATCAGTCACACACATGTCCTGTTATTAGTATCAGTCACACACATGTCCTGTTATTAGTATCACACACACATGTCCTGTTATTAGTATCAGTCACACACACATGTCCTGTTATTAGTATCAGACACACACGTGTCCTGTTATTAGTATCAGACACACACATGTCCTGTTATTAGTATCAGTCACACACATGTCCTGTTATTAGTATCAGTCACACACATGTCCTGTTATTAGTATCAGTCACACACATGTCCTGTTATTAGTATCACACACACATGTCCTGTTATTAGTATCAGACACACACATGTCCTGTTATTAGTATCAGTCACACACACATGTCCTGTTATTAGTATCACACACACATGTCCTGTTATTAGTATCAGACACACATATGTCCTGTTATTAGTATCAGTCACACACATGTCCTGTTATTAGTATCAGTCACACACATGTCCTGTTATTAGTATCAGTCACACACATGTCCTGTTATTAGTATCAGACACACACATGTCCTGTTATTAGTATCAGACACACACATGTCCTGTTATTAGTATCAGTTACACACATGTCCTGTTATTAGTATCAGTCACACACATGTCCTGTTATTAGTATCAGTCACACACATGTCCTGTTATTAGCATCAGTCACACACATGTCCTGTTATTAGTATCAGTCACACACACATGTACTGTTATTAGTATCAGACACACACATGTCCTGTTATTAGTATCAGTCAGACACACACACATGTCCTGTTATTAGTATCAGACACACACATGTCCTGTTATTAGTATCAGACACACACATGTCCTGTTATTAGTATCAGACACACACATGTCCTGTTATTAGTATCAGTCACACACATGTCCTGTTATTAGTATCAGTCACACACATGTCCTGTTATTAGTATCAGTCACACACATGTCCTGTTATTAGTATCAGTCACACACATGTCCTGTTATTAGTATCAGTCACACACATGTCCTGTTATTAGTATCAGTCACACACATGTCCTGTTATTAGTATCAGTCACACACATGTCCTGTTATTAGTATCAGTCACACACATGTCCTGTTATTAGTATCAGACACACACATGTCCTGTTATTAGTATCAGTCACACACATGTCCTGTTATTAGTATCAGTCACACACATGTCCTGTTATTAGTATCAGTCACACACATGTCCTGTTATTAGTATCAGTCACACACATGTCCTGTTATTAGTATCAGTCACACACATGTCCTGTTATTAGTATCAGTCACACACATGTCCTGTTATTAGTATCAGTCACACACATGTCCTGTTATTAGTATCAGACACACACATGTCCTGTTATTAGTATCAGTCACACACATGTCCTGTTATTAGTATCAGTCACACACATGTCCTGTTATTAGTATCAGTCACACACATGTCCTGTTATTAGTATCAGTCACACACATGTCCTGTTATTAGTATCAGTCACACACATGTCCTGTTATTAGTATCAGTCACACACATGTCCTGTTATTAGTATCACACACACATGTCCTGTTATTAGTATCACACACACATGTCCTGTTATTAGTATCAGACACACATATGTCCTGTTATTAGTATCAGACACACACATGTCCTGTTATTAGTATCAGTCACACACACATGTCCTGTTATTAGTATCAGTCACACACATGTCCTGTTATTAGTATCAGTCACACACATGTCCTGTTATTAGTATCAGTCACACACATGTCCTGTTATTAGTATCACACACACATGTCCTGTTATTAGTATCAGACACACACATGTCCTGTTATTAGTATCAGACACACACATGTCCTGTTATTAGTATCAGACACACATATGTCCTGTTATTAGTATCAGTCACACACATGTCCTGTTATTAGTATCACACACACATGTCCTGTTATTAGTATCAGACACACATATGTCCTGTTATTAGTATCAGTCACACACATGTCCTGTTATTAGTATCAGTCACACACATGTCCTGTTATTAGTATCACACACACATGTCCTGTTATTAGTATCAGACACACACATGTCCTGTTATTAGTATCAGACACACACATGTCCTGTTATTAGTATCAGACACACACATGTCCTGTTATTAGTATCAGACACACACATGTCCTGTTATTAGTATCACACACACATGTCCTGTTATTAGTATCAGACACACACATGTCCTGTTATTAGTATCAGTCACACACATGTCCTGTTATTAGTATCACACACACATGTCCTGTTATTAGTATCAGACACACACATGTCCTGTTATTAGTATCAGACACACACATGTCCTGTTATTAGTATCAGACACACACATGTCCTGTTATTAGTATCAGACACACACATGTCCTGTTATTAGTATCACACACACATGTCCTGTTATTAGTATCAGACACACACATGTCCTGTTATTAGTATCAGACACACACATGTCCTGTTATTAGTATCAGACACACACATGTCCTGTTATTAGTATCAGTCACACACATGTCCTGTTATTAGTATCAGACACACACATGTCCTGTTATTAGTATCAGTCACACACATGTCCTGTTATTAGTATCAGACACACACACATGTCCTGTTATTAGTATCACACACATGTCCTGTTATTAGTATCAGTCACACACATGTCCTGTTATTAGTATCAGACACACACATGTCCTGTTATTAGTATCACACACACATGTCCTGTTATTAGTATCAGTCACACACACATGTCCTGTTATTAGTATCAGTCACACACATGTCCTGTTATTAGTATCAGACACACACATGTCCTGTTATTAGTATCAGTCACACACATGTCCTGTTATTAGTATCAGTCACACACACATGTCCTGTTATTAGTATCAGTCACACACACATGTCCTGTTATTAGTATCAGTCACACACATGTCCTGTTATTAGTATCACACACACATGTCCTGTTATTAGTATCACACACATGTCCTGTTATTAGTATCAGACACACACATGTCCTGTTATTAGTATCACACACATGTCCTGTTATTAGTATCAGTCACACACATGTCCTGTTATTAGTATCACACACACATGTCCTGTTATTAGTATCACACACATGTCCTGTTATTAGTATCAGTCACACACATGTCCTGTTATTAGTATCAGACACACACGTGTCCTGTTATTAGTATCAGACACACACATGTCCTGTTATTAGTATCAGACACACACATGTCCTGTTATTAGTATCAGACACACACATGTCCTGTTATTAGTATCAGTTACACACATGTCCTGTTATTAGTATCAGACACACACATGTCCTGTTATTAGTATCAGTCACACACGTGTCCTGTTATTAGTATCAGTCACACACATGTCCTGTTATTAGTATCAGTCACACACATGTACTGTTATTAGTATCAGTCACACACATGTCCTGTTATTAGTATCAGTCACACACACATGTCCTGTTATTAGTATCACACACACATGTCCTGTTATTAGTATCAGACACACACATGTCCTGTTATTAGTATCAGTTACACACATGTCCTGTTATTAGTATCAGACACACACATGTCCTGTTATTAGTATCACACACACATGTCCTGTTATTAGTATCAGTTACACACATGTCCTGTTATTAGTATCAGTCACACACATGTCCTGTTATTAGTATCAGACACACACATGTCCTGTTATTAGTATCACACACATGTCCTGTTATTAGTATCAGTCACACACATGTCCTGTTATTAGTATCAGTCACACACATGTCCTGTTATTAGTATCAGTCACACACATGTCCTGTTATTAGTATCACACACACATGTCCTGTTATTAGTATCAGACACACACATGTCCTGTTATTAGTATCAGACACACACATGTCCTGTTATTAGTATCAGTTACACACATGTCCTGTTATTAGTATCAGACACACACATGTCCTGTTATTAGTATCAGTCACACACATGTCCTGTTATTAGTATCACACACACATGTCCTGTTATTAGTATCACACACATGTCCTGTTATTAGTATCAGACACACACATGTCCTGTTATTAGTATCAGACACACATGTCCTGTTATTAGTATCAGTCACACACATGTCCTGTTATTAGTATCAGACACACACATGTCCTGTTATTAGTATCACACACACACATGTCCTGTTATTAGTATCAGTCATACACATGTCCTGTTATTAGTATCAGACACACACATGTCCTGTTATTAGTATCAGACACACACATGTCCTGTTATTAGTATCAGTTACACACATGTCCTGTTATTAGTATCAGACACACACGTGTCCTGTTATTAGTATCAGTCACACACATGTCCTGTTATTAGTATCAGTCACACACATGTACTGTTATTAGTATCAGTCACACACATGTCCTGTTATTAGTATCAGTCACACACACATGTCCTGTTATTAGTATCACACACACATGTCCTGTTATTAGTATCAGACACACACATGTCCTGTTATTAGTATCAGTCACACACATGTCCTGTTATTAGTATCAGTCACACACATGTCCTGTTATTAGTATCAGTCACACACATGTCCTGTTATTAGTATCAGACACACACATGTCCTGTTATTAGTATCACACACACACATGTCCTGTTATTAGTATCAGACACACACATGTCCTGTTATTAGTATCAGACACACACATGTCCTGTTATTAGTATCAGTTACACACATGTCCTGTTATTAGTATCAGTTACACACATGTCCTGTTATTAGTATCAGACACACACACATGTACTGTTATTAGTATCAGACACACACATGTCCTGTTATTAGTATCAGACACACATGTCCTGTTATTAGTATCAGTCACACACATGTCCTGTTATTAGTATCAGACACACACATGTCCTGTTATTAGTATCACACACACACATGTCCTGTTATTAGTATCAGTCATACACATGTCCTGTTATTAGTATCAGACACACACATGTCCTGTTATTAGTATCAGTTACACACATGTCCTGTTATTAGTATCAGACACACACGTGTCCTGTTATTAGTATCAGTCACACACATGTCCTGTTATTAGTATCAGTCACACACATGTACTGTTATTAGTATCAGTCACACACATGTCCTGTTATTAGTATCAGTCACACACACATGTCCTGTTATTAGTATCACACACACATGTCCTGTTATTAGTATCAGACACACACATGTCCTGTTATTAGTATCAGTCACACACATGTCCTGTTATTAGTATCAGTCACACACATGTCCTGTTATTAGTATCAGTCACACACATGTCCTGTTATTAGTATCAGACACACACATGTCCTGTTATTAGTATCACACACACACATGTCCTGTTATTAGTATCAGTCATACACATGTCCTGTTATTAGTATCAGACACACACATGTCCTGTTATTAGTATCAGACACACACATGTCCTGTTATTAGTATCAGTTACACACATGTCCTGTTATTAGTATCAGACACACACGTGTCCTGTTATTAGTATCAGTCACACACATGTCCTGTTATTAGTATCAGTCACACACATGTACTGTTATTAGTATCAGTCACACACATGTCCTGTTATTAGTATCAGTCACACACACATGTCCTGTTATTAGTATCACACACACATGTCCTGTTATTAGTATCAGACACACACATGTCCTGTTATTAGTATCAGTTACACACATGTCCTGTTATTAGTATCAGACACACACGTGTCCTGTTATTAGTATCAGTCACACACATGTCCTGTTATTAGTATCAGTCACACACATGTACTGTTATTAGTATCAGTCACACACATGTCCTGTTATTAGTATCAGTCACACACACATGTCCTGTTATTAGTATCACACACACATGTCCTGTTATTAGTATCAGACACACACATGTCCTGTTATTAGTATCAGTTACACACATGTCCTGTTATTAGTATCAGACACACACATGTCCTGTTATTAGTATCAGTTACATACATGTCCTGTTATTAGTATCAGTTACACACATGTCCTGTTATTAGTATCAGACACACACATGTCCTGTTATTAGTATCAGTTACACACATGTCCTGTTATTAGTATCAGTTACACACATGTCCTGTTATTAGTATCAGTTACACACATGTCCTGTTATTAGTATCAGACACACACATGTCCTGTTATTAGTATCAGTCACACACATGTCCTGTTATTAGTATCAGACACACACATGTCCTGTTATTAGTATCAGTCACACACATGTCCTGTTATTAGTATCACACACACACATGTCCTGTTATTAGTATCAGTTACACACATGTCCTGTTATTAGTATCAGTCACACACATGTCCTGTTATTAGTATCAGACACACACATGTCCTGTTATTAGTATCAGTCACACACATGTACTGTTATTAGTATCAGTCACACACATGTCCTGTTATTAGTATCAGTCACACACATGTCCTGTTATTAGTATCAGTCACACACATGTCCTGTTATTAGTATCAGTCACACACATGTCCTGTTATTAGTATCAGTTACACACATGTCCTGTTATTAGTATCAGTCACACACATGTCCTGTTATTAGTATCACACACACATGTCCTGTTATTAGTATCAGTTACACACATGTCCTGTTATTAGTATCAGACACACACATGTCCTGTTATTAGTATCAGACACACACATGTCCTGTTATTAGTATCAGTCACACACATGTCCTGTTATTAGTATCAGTCACACACATGTCCTGTTATTAGTATCAGTCACACACATGTCCTGTTATTAGTATCACACACACATGTCCTGTTATTAGTATCAGTCACACACATGTCCTGTTATTAGTATCAGACACACACATGTCCTGTTATTAGTATCAGTCACACACATGTCCTGTTATTAGTATCAGACACACACATGTCCTGTTATTAGTATCAGACACACACATGTCCTGTTATTAGTATCAGACACACACATGTCCTGTTATTAGTATCAGTCACACACATGTCCTGTTATTAGTATCAGTCACACACATGTCCTGTTATTAGTATCAGACACACACATGTCCTGTTATTAGTATCAGTTACACACATGTCCTGTTATTAGTATCAGTTACACACATGTCCTGTTATTAGTATCAGACACACACGTGTCCTGTTATTAGTATCAGTCACACACACATGTACTGTTATTAGCATCAGTCACACACATGTCCTGTTATTAGTATCAGTCACACACATGTCCTGTTATTAGTATCACACACACATGTACTGTTATTAGTATCAGTCACACACATGTCCTGTTATTAGTATCAGTCACACACATGTCCTGTTATTAGTATCACACACACATGTCCTGTTATTAGTATCAGACACACACATGTCCTGTTATTAGTATCACACACACATGTCCTGTTATTAGTATCAGACACACACATGTCCTGTTATTAGTATCAGACACACACATGTCCTGTTATTAGTATCAGTCACACACACATGACCTGTTATTAGTATCAGTCACACACATGTCCTGTTATTAGTATCACACACACATGTCCTGTTATTAGTATCAGACACACACGTGTCCTGTTATTAGTATCAGTTACACACATGTCCTGTTATTAGTATCAGACACACACATGTCCTGTTATTAGTATCAGTTACACACATGTCCTGTTATTAGTATCAGACACACACGTGTCCTGTTATTAGTATCAGTCACACACATGTCCTGTTATTAGTATCAGTCACACACATGTCCTGTTATTAGTATCAGTCACACACATGTCCTGTTATTAGTATCACACACACATGTCCTGTTATTAGTATCAGACACACATGTCCTGTTATTAGTATCACACACACATGTCCTGTTATTAGTATCACACACACATGACCTGTTATTAGTATCAGTCACACACATGTCCTGTTATTAGTATCACACACACATGTCCTGTTATTAGTATCAGACACACACGTGTCCTGTTATTAGTATCAGTTACACACATGTCCTGTTATTAGTATCAGTCACACACATGTCCTGTTATTAGTATCAGTCACACACATGTCCTGTTATTAGTATCAGTCACACACATGTCCTGTTATTAGTATCACACACACATGTCCTGTTATTAGTATCACACACACATGTCCTGTTATTAGTATCAGACACACACATGTCCTGTTATTAGTATCAGACACACACATGTCCTGTTATTAGTATCAGACACACACATGTCCTGTTATTAGTATCAGACACACACATGTCCTGTTATTAGTATCAGTCACACACATGTCCTGTTATTAGTATCAGTCACACACATGTCCTGTTATTAGTATCAGTCACACACATGTCCTGTTATTAGTATCAGACACACATGTCCTGTTATTAGTATCAGTCACACACATGTCCTGTTATTAGTATCAGACACACACGTGTCCTGTTATTAGTATCAGTTACACACATGTCCTGTTATTAGTATCAGACACACACATGTCCTGTTATTAGTATCAGTCACACACATGTCCTGTTATTAGTATCAGTCACACACATGTCCTGTTATTAGTATCAGACACACACGTGTCCTGTTATTAGTATCAGTTACACACATGTCCTGTTATTAGTATCAGTCACACACATGTACTGTTATTAGTATCAGTCACACACATGTCCTGTTATTAGCATCAGTCACACACATGTCCTGTTATTAGTATCAGACACACACATGTCCTGTTATTAGTATCAGTCACACACATGTCCTGTTATTAGTATCAGTCACACACATGTCCTGTTATTAGTATCACACACACATGTCCTGTTATTAGTATCACACACACATGTCCTGTTATTAGTATCAGACACACACATGTCCTGTTATTAGTATCAGTCACACACATGTCCTGTTATTAGTATCAGTCACACACATGTCCTGTTATTAGTATCAGTCACACACACATGTCCTGTTATTAGTATCAGTCACACACACGTGTCCTGTTATTAGTATCAGACACACACATGTCCTGTTATTAGTATCAGTCACACACATGTCCTGTTATTAGTATCAGACACACACGTGTCCTGTTATTAGTATCAGTCACACACGTGTCCTGTTATTAGTATCAGTCACACACACATGTCCTGTTATTAGTATCAGTCACACACATGTCCTGTTATTAGTATCAGACACACACGTGTCCTGTTATTAGTATCAGACACACACATGTCCTGTTATTAGTATCAGACACACACATGTCCTGTTATTAGTATCAGACACACACGTGTCCTGTTATTAGTATCAGACACACACACATGTCCTGTTATTAGTATCAGACACACACATGTCCTGTTATTAGTATCAGACACACACGTGTCCTGTTATTAGTATCAGTCACACACATGTCCTGTTATTAGTATCAGTCACACACATGTCCTGTTATTAGTATCAGTCACACACATGTCCTGTTATTAGTATCAGTCACACACACATGTCCTGTTATTAGTATCAGTTACACACATGTCCTGTTATTAGTATCAGACACACACGTGTCCTGTTATTAGTATCAGTCACACACATGTCCTGTTATTAGTATCAGTCACACACATGTCCTGTTATTAGTATCAGACACACACATGTCCTGTTATTAGTATCACACACACATGTCCTGTTATTAGTATCAGACACACACATGTCCTGTTATTAGTATCACACACACATGACCTGTTATTAGTATCAGTCACACACATGTCCTGTTATTAGTATCACACACACATGTCCTGTTATTAGTATCAGACACACACGTGTCCTGTTATTAGTATCAGTTACACACATGTCCTGTTATTAGTATCAGACACACATATGTCCTGTTATTAGTATCAGTTACACACATGTCCTGTTATTAGTATCACACACACATGTCCTGTTATTAGTATCAGACACACACGTGTCCTGTTATTAGTATCAGTCACACACATGTCCTGTTATTAGTATCAGTCACACACATGTCCTGTTATTAGTATCAGTCACACACATGTCCTGTTATTAGTATCACACACACACATGTCCTGTTATTAGTATCAGTCACACACATGTCCTGTTATTAGTATCAGACACACATGTCCTGTTATTAGTATCACACACACATGTCCTGTTATTAGTATCACACACACATGTACTGTTATTAGTATCAGTCACACACATGTCCTGTTATTAGTATCAGTCACACACACATGTCCTGTTATTAGTATCAGTCACACACATGTCCTGTTATTAGTATCAGTCACACACATGTCCTGTTATTAGTATCAGACACACACGTGTCCTGTTATTAGTATCAGTTACACACATGTCCTGTTATTAGTATCAGACACACACATGTCCTGTTATTAGTATCAGTCACACACATGTACTGTTATTAGTATCAGTCACACACATGTCCTGTTATTAGTATCAGACACACACACATGTCCTGTTATTAGTATCAGACACACACACATGTCCTGTTATTAGTATCAGTCACACACATGTCCTGTTATTAGTATCAGTCACACACACATGTCCTGTTATTAGTATCAGACACACATGTCCTGTTATTAGTATCACACACACATGTCCTGTTATTAGTATCACACACACATGTCCTGTTATTAGTATCACACACACATGTCCTGTTATTAGTATCAGACACACATGTCCTGTTATTAGTATCACACACACATGTCCTGTTATTAGTATCACACACACATGTACTGTTATTAGTATCAGTCACACACATGTCCTGTTATTAGTATCAGTCACACACACATGTCCTGTTATTAGTATCAGTCACACACATGTCCTGTTATTAGTATCAGTCACACACACATGTCCTGTTATTAGTATCAGTCACACACATGTCCTGTTATTAGTATCAGACACACACGTGTCCTGTTATTAGTATCAGTTACACACATGTCCTGTTATTAGTATCAGACACACACGTGTCCTGTTATTAGTATCACACACACATGTCCTGTTATTAGTATCACACACACATGTCCTGTTATTAGTATCAGTCACACACATGTCCTGTTATTAGTATCAGACACACACATGTCCTGTTATTAGTATCACACACACATGTCCTGTTATTAGTATCAGACACACACATGTCCTGTTATTAGTATCACACACACATGTCCTGTTATTAGTATCACACACACATGTCCTGTTATTAGTATCAGTCACACACATGTCCTGTTATTAGTATCAGTCACACACACATGTCCTGTTATTAGTATCAGACACACACGTGTCCTGTTATTAGTATCAGTTACACACATGTCCTGTTATTAGTATCAGACACACACATGTCCTGTTATTAGTATCAGTCACACACATGTACTGTTATTAGTATCAGTCACACACATGTCCTGTTATTAGCATCAGTCAGACACACATGTCCTGTTATTAGTATCAGTCACACACATGTCCTGTTATTAGTATCAGACACACACACATGTCCTGTTATTAGTATCAGTCACACACATGTCCTGTTATTAGTATCAGTCACACACACATGTCCTGTTATTAGTATCAGACACACATGTCCTGTTATTAGTATCACACACACATGTCCTGTTATTAGTATCAGTTACACACATGTCCTGTTATTAGTATCAGACACACACATGTCCTGTTATTAGTATCAGTTACACACATGTCCTGTTATTAGTATCAGACACACACGTGTCCTGTTATTAGTATCAGTCACACACATGTCCTGTTATTAGTATCAGTCACACACACATGTCCTGTTATTAGTATCAGTCACACACATGTCCTGTTATTAGTATCAGTCACACACATGTACTGTTATTAGTATCACACACATGTCCTGTTATTAGTATCAGTCACACACACATGTCCTGTTATTAGTATCAGTCACACACATGTCCTGTTATTAGTATCAGTCACACACATGTCCTGTTATTAGTATCAGTCACACACATGTACTGTTATTAGCATCAGACACACACATGTCCTGTTATTAGTATCAGACACACACATGTCCTGTTATTAGTATCAGACACACACATGTCCTGTTATTAGTATCAGACACACACGTGTCCTGTTATTAGTATCAGACACACACATGTCCTGTTATTAGTATCAGTCACACACATGTCCTGTTATTAGTATCAGACACACACATGTCCTGTTATTAGTATCAGACACACACGTGTCCTGTTATTAGTATCAGACACACACATGTCCTGTTATTAGTATCAGACACACACGTGTCCTGTTATTAGTATCAGACACACACATGTCCTGTTATTAGTATCAGACACACATGTCCTGTTATTAGTATCAGTCACACACACATGTCCTGTTATTAGTATCAGTCACACACATGTACTGTTATTAGTATCACACACGTGTCCTGTTATTAGTATCAGTTACACACATGTCCTGTTATTAGTATCAGTTACACACATGTCCTGTTATTAGTATCAGTCACACACATGTCCTGTTATTAGTATCAGACACACACATGTCCTGTTATTAGTATCAGACACACACGTGTCCTGTTATTAGTATCAGACACACACGTGTCCTGTTATTAGTATCAGTCACACACATGTCCTGTTATTAGTATCAGACACACACATGTCCTGTTATTAGTATCAGACACACACGTGTCCTGTTATTAGTATCAGTCACACACATGTCCTGTTATTAGTATCAGACACACACATGTCCTGTTATTAGTATCAGACACACACGTGTCCTGTTATTAGTATCAGTCACACACATGTCCTGTTATTAGTATCAGACACACACGTGTCCTGTTATTAGTATCAGTCACACACGTGTCCTGTTATTAGTATCAGTCACACACACATGTCCTGTTATTAGTATCAGTCACACACATGTCCTGTTATTAGTATCAGACACACACGTGTCCTGTTATTAGTATCAGACACACACATGTCCTGTTATTAGTATCAGACACACACATGTCCTGTTATTAGTATCAGTTACACACATGTCCTGTTATTAGTATCAGTCACACACATGTCCTGTTATTAGTATCAGTCACACACATGTCCTGTTATTAGTATCAGTCACACACATGTCCTGTTATTAGTATCAGACACACACATGTCCTGTTATTAGTATCAGTCACACACGTGTCCTGTTATTAGTATCAGTCACACACATGTCCTGTTATTAGTATCAGACACACACATGTCCTGTTATTAGTATCAGTCACACACATGTCCTGTTATTAGTATCAGACACACACATGTCCTGTTATTAGTATCAGACACACACATGTCCTGTTATTAGTATCAGACACACACGTGTCCTGTTATTAGTATCAGACACACACGTGTCCTGTTATTAGTATCAGACACACACGTGTCCTGTTATTAGTATCAGACACACACATGTCCTGTTATTAGTATCAGTCACACACATGTCCTGTTATTAGTATCAGACACACACATGTCCTGTTATTAGTATCAGACACACACATGTCCTGTTATTAGTATCAGTCACACACGTGTCCTGTTATTAGTATCAGACACACACGTGTCCTGTTATTAGTATCAGTCACACACACATGTCCTGTTATTAGTATCAGTCACACACATGTCCTGTTATTAGTATCAGACACACACGTGTCCTGTTATTAGTATCAGACACACACATGTCCTGTTATTAGTATCAGACACACACATGTCCTGTTATTAGTATCAGTTACACACATGTCCTGTTATTAGTATCAGTCACACACATGTCCTGTTATTAGTATCAGTCACACACATGTCCTGTTATTAGTATCAGACACACACATGTCCTGTTATTAGTATCAGTCACACACGTGTCCTGTTATTAGTATCAGTCACACACATGTCCTGTTATTAGTATCAGACACACACATGTCCTGTTATTAGTATCAGTCACACACATGTCCTGTTATTAGTATCAGACACACACATGTCCTGTTATTAGTATCAGACACACACATGTCCTGTTATTAGTATCAGACACACACGTGTCCTGTTATTAGTATCAGACACACACGTGTCCTGTTATTAGTATCAGACACACACGTGTCCTGTTATTAGTATCAGACACACACATGTCCTGTTATTAGTATCAGTCACACACATGTCCTGTTATTAGTATCAGACACACACATGTCCTGTTATTAGTATCAGACACACACATGTCCTGTTATTAGTATCAGTCACACACGTGTCCTGTTATTAGTATCAGACACACACGTGTCCTGTTATTAGTATCAGACACACACGTGTCCTGTTATTAGTATCAGTCACACACGTGTCCTGTTATTAGTATCAGTCACACACACATGTCCTGTTATTAGTATCAGTCACACACATGTCCTGTTATTAGTATCAGACACACACGTGTCCTGTTATTAGTATCAGACACACACATGTCCTGTTATTAGTATCAGACACACACATGTCCTGTTATTAGTATCAGACACACACGTGTCCTGTTATTAGTATCAGACACACACGTGTCCTGTTATTAGTATCAGACACACACGTGTCCTGTTATTAGTATCAGACACACACATGTCCTGTTATTAGTATCAGTCACACACGTGTCCTGTTATTAGTATCAGTCACACACGTGTCCTGTTATTAGTATCAGTCACACACGTGTCCTGTTATTAGTATCAGTCACACACATGTCCTGTTATTAGTATCAGTCACACACGTGTCCTGTTATTAGTATCAGACACACACACATGTCCTGTTATTAGTATCAGTCACACACACATGTCCTGTTATTAGTATCAGTCACACACGTGTCCTGTTATTAGTATCAGTTACACACATGTCCTGTTATTAGTATCACACACACACATGTCCTGTTATTAGTATCAGTCACACACGTGTCCTGTTATTAGTATCAGTCACACACACATGTCCTGTTATTAGTATCAGTCACACACGTGTCCTGTTATTAGTATCAGTCACACACGTGTCCTGTTATTAGTATCACACACACATGTCCTGTTATTAGTATCAGACACACACATGTCCTGTTATTAGTATCAGTCACACTCATGTCCTGTTATTAGTATCAGACACACACATGTCCTGTTATTAGTATCAGACACACATGTCCTGTTATTAGTATCAGTCACACACATGTCCTGTTATTAGTATCAGATACACATGTCCTGTTATTAGTATCACACACATGTCCTGTTATTAGTATCAGTCACACACATGTCCTGTTATTAGTATCAGTCACACACACATGTCCTGTTATTAGTATCAGACACACACATGTCCTGTTATTAGTATCAGACACACACATGTCCTGTTATTAGTATCAGACACACACATGTCCTGTTATTAGTATCAGACACACACATGTCCTGTTATTAGTATCAGTCACACACATGTCCTGTTATTAGTATCAGACACACATGTCCTGTTATTAGTATCACACACACATGTCCTGTTATTAGTATCAGTCACACACATGTCCTGTTATTAGTATCAGACACACACATGTCCTGTTATTAGTATCACACACACATGTCCTGTTATTAGTATCACACACACATGTCCTGTTATTAGTATCACACACACATGTACTGTTATTAGTATCACACACATGTCCTGTTATTAGTATCAGTCACACACATGTACTGTTATTAGTATCAGACACACACATGTCCTGTTATTAGTATCACACACACATGTCCTGTTATTAGTATCAGTCACATACATGTCCTGTTATTAGTATCAGACACACATGTCCTGTTATTAGTATCAGTCACACACATGTCCTGTTATTAGTATCAGACACACACATGTCCTGTTATTAGTATCAGTTACACACATGTCCTGTTATTAGTATCAGACACACACGTGTCCTGTTATTAGTATCAGTCACACACATGTCCTGTTATTAGTATCAGTCACACACATGTCCTGTTATTAGTATCAGTCACACACATGTACTGTTATTAGTATCAGTCACACACATGTCCTGTTATTAGTATCAGTCACACACATGTCCTGTTATTAGTATCATACACACACATGTCCTGTTATTAGTATCAGACACACACATGTCCTGTTATTAGTATCAGTCACACACATGTCCTGTTATTAGTATCAGACACACACATGTCCTGTTATTAGTATCAGTCACACACATGTCCTGTTATTAGTATCAGACACACACATGTCCTGTTATTAGTATCAGTCACACACATGTCCTGTTATTAGTATCAGTCACACACATGTCCTGTTATTAGTATCAGACACACACATGTCCTGTTATTAGTATCACACACACATGTCCTGTTATTAGTATCACACACATGTCCTGTTATTAGTATCACACACACATGTCCTGTTATTAGTATCAGACACACACATGTCCTGTTATTAGTATCAGTCACACACGTGTCCTGTTATTAGTATCAGTCACACACATGTCCTGTTATTAGTATCAGTCACACACATGTCCTGTTATTAGTATCAGTCACACACATGTACTGTTATTAGTATCAGTCACACACATGTCCTGTTATTAGTATCAGTCACACACATGTCCTGTTATTAGTATCACACACACATGTCCTGTTATTAGTATCAGACACACATGTCCTGTTATTAGTATCACACACACATGTCCTGTTATTAGTATCAGTCACACACATGTCCTGTTATTAGTATCAGACACACACATGTCCTGTTATTAGTATCAGACACACACATGTCCTGTTATTAGTATCAGACACACACATGTCCTGTTATTAGTATCAGACACACACATGTCCTGTTATTAGTATCAGACACACACATGTCCTGTTATTAGTATCAGTCACACACATGTCCTGTTATTAGTATCAGTCACACACATGTCCTGTTATTAGTATCATACACACACATGTCCTGTTATTAGTATCAGTCACACACATGTCCTGTTATTAGTATCAGTCACACACACATGTCCTGTTATTAGTATCAGACACACACATGTCCTGTTATTAGTATCACACACACATGTCCTGTTATTAGTATCACACACATGTCCTGTTATTAGTATCAGTCACACACACATGTCCTGTTATTAGTATCACACACATGTCCTGTTATTAGTATCAGTCACACACATGTCCTGTTATTAGTATCAGACACACACATGTCCTGTTATTAGTATCAGTCACACACATGTCCTGTTATTAGTATCAGTCACACACATGTCCTGTTATTAGTATCACACACACATGTCCTGTTATTAGTATCAGACACACACATGTCCTGTTATTAGTATCAGTCACACACATGTCCTGTTATTAGTATCACACACACACATGTCCTGTTATTAGTATCAGTCACACACATGTCCTGTTATTAGTATCAGACACACACACATGTCCTGTTATTAGTATCAGTCACACATGTCCTGTTATTAGTATCAGTCACACACATGTCCTGTTATTAGTATCAGTCACACACATGTCCTGTTATTAGTATCACACACACACATGTCCTGTTATTAGTATCAGTTACACACATGTCCTGTTATTAGTATCAGACACACACATGTCCTGTTATTAGTATCACACACACATGTCCTGTTATTAGTATCAGTCACACACATGTCCTGTTATTAGTATCAGTCACACACATGTCCTGTTATTAGTATCAGTCACACACGTGTCCTGTTATTAGTATCAGTCACACACATGTCCTGTTATTAGTATCAGTCACACACATGTCCTGTTATTAGTATCAGTCACACACATGTACTGTTATTAGTATCAGTCACACACATGTCCTGTTATTAGTATCAGTCACACACATGTCCTGTTATTAGTATCAGTCACACACATGTCCTGTTATTAGTATCAGTCACACACATGTCCTGTTATTAGTATCACACACACATGTCCTGTTATTAGTATCAGACACACACGTGTCCTGTTATTAGTATCAGTTACACACATGTCCTGTTATTAGTATCAGACACACACATGTCCTGTTATTAGTATCAGTCACACACATGTACTGTTATTAGTATCAGTCACACACATGTCCTGTTATTAGTATCACACACATGTCCTGTTATTAGTATCAGTCACACACATGTCCTGTTATTAGTATCAGTCACACACATGTCCTGTTATTAGTATCAGTCACACACACATGTCCTGTTATTAGCATCAGTCACACACATGTACTGTTATTAGTATAACACACACATGTCCTGTTATTAGTATCAGTCACACACACATGTACTGTTATTAGTATCAGTCACACACACATGTCCTGTTATTAGTATCAGACACACACACATGTCCTGTTATTAGTATCAGTCACACACATGTCCTGTTATTAGTATCAGACACACACATGTCCTGTTATTAGTATCAGACACACACATGTCCTGTTATTAGTATCAGACACACATGTCCTGTTATTAGTATCAGTTACACACATGTCCTGTTATTAGTATCAGACACACACATGTCCTGTTATTAGTATCAGACACACACATGTCCTGTTATTAGTATCAGACACACACGTGTCCTGTTATTAGTATCAGTCACACACATGTCCTGTTATTAGTATCAGACACACACATGTCCTGTTATTAGTATCAGTCACACACATGTACTGTTATTAGTATCAGTTACACACATGTCCTGTTATTAGTATCAGACACACACATGTCCTGTTATTAGTATCAGTCACACACATGTCCTGTTATTAGTATCAGACACACACATGTCCTGTTATTAGTATCAGTTACACACATGTCCTGTTATTAGTATCAGACACACACATGTCCTGTTATTAGTATCAGTCACACACATGTCCTGTTATTAGTATCAGACACACACATGTCCTGTTATTAGTATCAGACACACATGTCCTGTTATTAGTATCAGACACACACATGTCCTGTTATTAGTATCAGACACACACGTGTCCTGTTATTAGTATCAGACACACATGTCCTGTTATTAGTATCAGACACACACATGTCCTGTTATTAGTATCAGACACACACGTGTCCTGTTATTAGTATCACACACACATGTCCTGTTATTAGTATCAGTCACACACATGTCCTGTTATTAGTATCAGACACACATGTCCTGTTATTAGTATCAGACACACACATGTCCTGTTATTAGTATCAGACACACACGTGTCCTGTTATTAGTATCACACACACATGTCCTGTTATTAGTATCAGACACACACATGTCCTGTTATTAGTATCAGACACACACGTGTCCTGTTATTAGTATCAGTCACACACATGTCCTGTTATTAGTATCAGACACACACATGTCCTGTTATTAGTATCAGACACACACATGTCCTGTTATTAGTATCAGACACACACATGTCCTGTTATTAGTATCACACACACATGTCCTGTTATTAGTATCAGACACACACATGTCCTGTTATTAGTATCAGTCACACATGTCCTGTTATTAGTATCAGACACACACATGTCCTGTTATTAGTATCAGACACACACATGTCCTGTTATTAGTATCAGTCACACACATGTCCTGTTATTAGTATCAGACACACACATGTCCTGTTATTAGTATCAGACACACATGTCCTGTTATTAGTATCAGACACACACATGTCCTGTTATTAGTATCAGACACACACATGTCCTGTTATTAGTATCACACACACATGTCCTGTTATTAGTATCAGACACACACATGTCCTGTTATTAGTATCAGACACACACATGTCCTGTTATTAGTATCAGACACACACATGTCCTGTTATTAGTATCAGACACACACATGTCCTGTTATTAGTATCACACACACATGTCCTGTTATTAGTATCAGACACACACATGTCCTGTTATTAGTATCAGTCACACACATGTCCTGTTATTAGTATCAGTCACACACATGTCCTGTTATTAGTATCAGACACACACATGTCCTGTTATTAGTATCAGTCACACACATGTCCTGTTATTAGTATCACACACACATGTCCTGTTATTAGTATCACACACACATGTCCTGTTATTAGTATCAGTCACACACACATGTCCTGTTATTAGTATCAGTCACACACACGTGTCCTGTTATTAGTATCAGTTACACACATGTCCTGTTATTAGTATCAGACACACACATGTCCTGTTATTAGTATCAGACACACACACATGTCCTGTTATTAGTATCAGTCACACACATGTCCTGTTATTAGTATCAGACACACACATGTCCTGTTATTAGTATCACACACACATGTCCTGTTATTAGTATCAGACACACACATGTCCTGTTATTAGTATCAGTCACACACATGTCCTGTTATTAGTATCAGACACACACATGTCCTGTTATTAGTATCAGACACACATGTCCTGTTATTAGTATCACACACACATGTCCTATTATTAGTATCACACACACATGTCCTGTTATTAGTATCAGTCACACACATGTCCTGTTATTAGTATCAGACACACACATGTCCTGTTATTAGTATCAGACACACACATGTCCTGTTATTAGTATCAGACACACACATGTCCTGTTATTAGTATCAGTCACACACATGTCCTGTTATTAGTATCAGACACACACATGTCCTGTTATTAGTATCAGTCACACACATGTCCTGTTATTAGTATCAGTCACACACACATGTCCTGTTATTAGTATCAGTCACACACATGTCCTGTTATTAGTATCACACACACATGTCCTGTTATTAGTATCACACACACATGTCCTGTTATTAGTATCAGACACACACATGTCCTGTTATTAGTATCAGTCACACACATGTCCTGTTATTAGTATCAGTCACACACATGTCCTGTTATTAGTATCACACACACACATGTCCTGTTATTAGTATCAGTTACACACATGTCCTGTTATTAGTATCAGTCACACACATGTCCTGTTATTAGTATCAGACACACACATGTCCTGTTATTAGTATCAGTCACACACATGTCCTGTTATTAGTATCAGTCACACACATGTCCTGTTATTAGTATCACACACATGTCCTGTTATTAGTATCAGTCACACACATGTCCTGTTATTAGTATCAGACACACACATGTCCTGTTATTAGTATCAGTCACACACATGTCCTGTTATTAGTATCAGACACACACATGTCCTGTTATTAGTATCACACACACACATGTCCTGTTATTAGTATCAGACACACATGTCCTGTTATTAGTATCAGTCACACACATGTCCTGTTATTAGTATCAGTCACACACATGTCCTGTTATTAGTATCAGTTACACACATGTCCTGTTATTAGTATCAGACACACACATGTCCTGTTATTAGTATCAGTTACACACATGTCCTGTTATTAGTATCAGACACACACGTGTCCTGTTATTAGTATCAGTCACACACATGTCCTGTTATTAGTATCAGTCACACACATGTCCTGTTATTAGTATCAGTCACACACATGTACTGTTATTAGTATCAGTCACACACATGTCCTGTTATTAGTATCAGACACACACATGTCCTGTTATTAGTATCAGTCACACACATGTACTGTTATTAGTATCAGTTACACACATGTCCTGTTATTAGTATCAGACACACACGTGTCCTGTTATTAGTATCAGACACACACATGTCCTGTTATTAGTATCACACACACATGTCCTGTTATTAGTATCAGACACACACGTGTCCTGTTATTAGTATCAGACACACATGTCCTGTTATTAGTATCAGTCACACACATGTCCTGTTATTAGTATCAGACACACACGTGTCCTGTTATTAGTATCAGACACACATGTCCTGTTATTAGTATCAGTCACACACATGTCCTGTTATTAGTATCAGACACACACGTGTCCTGTTATTAGTATCAGACACACATGTCCTGTTATTAGTATCAGTCACACACATGTCCTGTTATTAGTATCAGTCACACACATGTCCTGTTATTAGTATCACACACACATGTCCTGTTATTAGTATCAGACACACACGTGTCCTGTTATTAGTATCAGTTACACACATGTCCTGTTATTAGTATCAGTCACACACATGTACTGTTATTAGTATCAGTCACACACACATGTCCTGTTATTAGTATCAGTCACACACATGTCCTGTTATTAGTATCAGACACACACACATGTCCTGTTATTAGTATCAGTCACACACATGTCCTGTTATTAGTATCAGTCACACACATGTACTGTTATTAGTATCAGTCCCACACATGTACTGTTATTAGTATCACACACACATGTCCTGTTATTAGTATCAGACACACACATGTCCTGTTATTAGTATCAGACACATACACATGTCCTGTTATTAGTATCAGACACACACATGTCCTGTTATTAGTATCAGTCACACACATGTCCTGTTATTAGTATCAGTCACACACATGTCCTGTTATTAGTATCAGTCACACACACATGTCCTGTTATTAGTATCACACACACATGTCCTGTTATTAGTATCAGTCACACACACATGTCCTGTTATTAGTATCAGTCACACACACGTGTCCTGTTATTAGTATCAGACACACACACATGTCCTGTTATTAGTATCAGTCACACACATGTCCTGTTATTAGTATCAGACACACACATGTCCTGTTATTAGTATCAGACACACACACATGTCCTGTTATTAGTATCAGTCACACACATGTCCTGTTATTAGTATCAGACACACATGTCCTGTTATTAGTATCACACACACATGTCCTGTTATTAGTATCAGACACACACATGTCCTGTTATTAGTATCAGACACACACATGTCCTGTTATTAGTATCAGACACACATGTCCTGTTATTAGTATCACACACACATGTCCTGTTATTAGTATCACACACACATGTCCTGTTATTAGTATCAGTCACACACATGTCCTGTTATTAGTATCAGACACACACATGTCCTGTTATTAGTATCAGACACACACATGTCCTGTTATTAGTATCAGACACACACATGTCCTGTTATTAGTATCAGTCACACACATGTCCTGTTATTAGTATCAGACACACACATGTCCTGTTATTAGTATCAGTCACACACATGTCCTGTTATTAGTATCAGTCACACACACATGTCCTGTTATTAGTATCAGTCACACACATGTCCTGTTATTAGTATCAGACACACACATGTCCTGTTATTAGTATCACACACACATGTCCTGTTATTAGTATCACACACACATGTCCTGTTATTAGTATCAGACACACACATGTCCTGTTATTAGTATCAGTCACACACATGTCCTGTTATTAGTATCAGTCACACACATGTCCTGTTATTAGTATCACACACACACATGTCCTGTTATTAGTATCAGTTACACACATGTCCTGTTATTAGTATCAGTCACACACATGTCCTGTTATTAGTATCAGACACACACATGTCCTGTTATTAGTATCAGACACACACATGTCCTGTTATTAGTATCAGACACACACATGTCCTGTTATTAGTATCACACACATGTCCTGTTATTAGTATCAGTCACACACATGTCCTGTTATTAGTATCAGACACACACATGTCCTGTTATTAGTATCAGTCACACACATGTCCTGTTATTAGTATCAGACACACACATGTCCTGTTATTAGTATCACACACACACATGTCCTGTTATTAGTATCAGACACACATGTCCTGTTATTAGTATCAGTCACACACATGTCCTGTTATTAGTATCAGTCACACACATGTCCTGTTATTAGTATCAGTTACACACATGTCCTGTTATTAGTATCAGACACACACATGTCCTGTTATTAGTATCAGTTACACACATGTCCTGTTATTAGTATCAGACACACACGTGTCCTGTTATTAGTATCAGTCACACACATGTCCTGTTATTAGTATCAGTCACACACATGTCCTGTTATTAGTATCAGTCACACACATGTACTGTTATTAGTATCAGTCACACACATGTCCTGTTATTAGTATCAGACACACACATGTCCTGTTATTAGTATCAGTCACACACATGTACTGTTATTAGTATCAGTTACACACATGTCCTGTTATTAGTATCAGACACACACGTGTCCTGTTATTAGTATCAGACACACACATGTCCTGTTATTAGTATCACACACACATGTCCTGTTATTAGTATCAGACACACACGTGTCCTGTTATTAGTATCAGACACACATGTCCTGTTATTAGTATCAGTCACACACATGTCCTGTTATTAGTATCAGACACACACGTGTCCTGTTATTAGTATCAGACACACATGTCCTGTTATTAGTATCACACACACATGTCCTGTTATTAGTATCAGACACACACGTGTCCTGTTATTAGTATCAGTTACACACATGTCCTGTTATTAGTATCAGTCACACACATGTACTGTTATTAGTATCAGTCACACACACATGTCCTGTTATTAGTATCAGTCACACACATGTCCTGTTATTAGTATCAGACACACACACATGTCCTGTTATTAGTATCAGACACACACATGTCCTGTTATTAGTATCAGTCACACACATGTACTGTTATTAGTATCAGTCCCACACATGTACTGTTATTAGTATCACACACACATGTCCTGTTATTAGTATCAGACACACACATGTCCTGTTATTAGTATCAGACACATACACATGTCCTGTTATTAGTATCAGACACACACATGTCCTGTTATTAGTATCAGTCACACACATGTCCTGGTATTAGTATCAGTCACACACATGTCCTGTTATTAGTATCAGTCACACACACATGTCCTGTTATTAGTATCAGACACACACATGTCCTGTTATTAGTATCAGTCACACACATGTCCTGTTATTAGTATCAGACACACACATGTCCTGTTATTAGTATCAGACACACACATGTCCTGTTATTAGTATCAGACACACACATGTCCTGTTATTAGTATCAGTCACACACATGTCCTGTTATTAGTATCACACACACATGTCCTGTTATTAGTATCAGTCACACACATGTCCTGTTATTAGTATCACACACACATGTCCTGTTATTAGTATCAGTCACACACATGTCCTGTTATTAGTATCAGTCACACACATGTCCTGTTATTAGTATCAGTCACACACATGTCCTGTTATTAGTATCAGACACACACATGTCCTGTTATTAGTATCAGACACACACATGTCCTGTTATTAGTATCAGTCACACACACATGTCCTGTTATTAGTATCAGTCACACACACATGTCCTGTTATTAGTATCAGACACACACATGTCCTGTTATTAGTATCAGACACACACATGTCCTGTTATTAGTATCAGACACACACATGTCCTGTTATTAGTATCAGTCACACACACATGTCCTGTTATTAGTATCAGACACACACATGTCCTGTTATTAGTATCAGACACACACGTGTCCTGTTATTAGTATCAGTCACACACATGTCCTGTTATTAGTATCAGACACACACGTGTCCTGTTATTAGTATCAGACACACACATGTCCTGTTATTAGTATCAGTCACACACATGTCCTGTTATTAGTATCAGTTACACACATGTCCTGTTATTAGTATCACACACATGTCCTGTTATTAGTATCAGTCACACACACATGTCCTGTTATTAGTATCAGACACACACATGTCCTGTTATTAGTATCAGACACACACATGTCCTGTTATTAGTATCAGACACACACATGTCCTGTTATTAGTATCAGACACACACACATGTCCTGTTATTAGTATCAGTCACACACATGTCCTGTTATTAGTATCAGTCACACACATGTCCTGTTATTAGTATCAGACACACACATGTCCTGTTATTAGTATCAGACACACACGTGTCCTGTTATTAGTATCAGTCACACACATGTCCTGTTATTAGTATCAGACACACACGTGTCCTGTTATTAGTATCAGACACACACATGTCCTGTTATTAGTATCAGTCACACACATGTCCTGTTATTAGTATCAGTTACACACATGTCCTGTTATTAGTATCACACACACATGTCCTGTTATTAGTATCAGTCACACACATGTCCTGTTATTAGTATCAGACACACACATGTACTGTTATTAGTATCACACACACACATGTCCTGTTATTAGTATCAGACACACACATGTCCTGTTATTAGTATCAGTTACACACATGTCCTGTTATTAGTATCAGTCACACACATGTCCTGTTATTAGTATCACACACATGTCCTGTTATTAGTATCACACACATGTCCTGTTATTAGTATCACACACATGTCCTGTTATTAGTATCAGACACACACATGTCCTGTTATTAGTATCAGTTACACACATGTCCTGTTATTAGTATCAGTCACACACACATGTCCTGTTATTAGTATCAGACACACACATGTCCTGTTATTAGTATCAGACACACACATGTCCTGTTATTAGTATCAGACACACACATGTCCTGTTATTAGTATCAGACACACACATGTCCTGTTATTAGTATCAGACACACACACATGTCCTGTTATTAGTATCAGTCACACACACATGTCCTGTTATTAGTATCACACACACATGTCCTGTTATTAGTATCAGACACACACATGTCCTGTTATTAGTATCACACACACATGTCCTGTTATTAGTATCAGTTACACACATGTCCTGTTATTAGTATCACACACACATGTCCTGTTATTAGTATCAGACACACACATGTCCTGTTATTAGTATCAGTCACACACATGTACTGTTATTAGTATCACACACACATGTCCTGTTATTAGTATCAGTCACACACATGTCCTGTTATTAGTATCAGACACACACATGTACTGTTATTAGTATCACACACACATGTCCTGTTATTAGTATCAGTTACACACATGTCCTGTTATTAGTATCAGTCACACACATGTCCTGTTATTAGTATCAGACACACACATGTCCTGTTATTAGTATCAGTCACACACATGTCCTGTTATTAGTATCAGTCACACACATGTCCTGTTATTAGTATCAGTCACACACATGTCCTGTTATTAGTATCACACACACATGTCCTGTTATTAGTATCAGTCACACACATGTCCTGTTATTAGTATCAGACACACACATGTCCTGTTATTAGTATCACACACACATGTCCTGTTATTAGTATCAGTCACACACATGTCCTGTTATTAGTATCAGTCACACACATGTCCTGTTATTAGTATCAGACACACACATGTCCTGTTATTAGTATCAGACACACACATGTCCTGTTATTAGTATCAGTTACACACATGTCCTGTTATTAGTATCAGACACACACATGTCCTGTTATTAGTATCAGTCACACACGTGTCCTGTTATTAGTATCAGTCACACACATGTCCTGTTATTAGTATCAGTCACACACATGTACTGTTATTAGTATCAGTCACACACATGTCCTGTTATTAGTATCAGTCACACACACATGTCCTGTTATTAGTATCACACACACATGTCCTGTTATTAGTATCAGACACACACATGTCCTGTTATTAGTATCAGTTACACACATGTCCTGTTATTAGTATCAGACACACACATGTCCTGTTATTAGTATCACACACACATGTCCTGTTATTAGTATCAGTTACACACATGTCCTGTTATTAGTATCAGTCACACACATGTCCTGTTATTAGTATCAGACACACACATGTCCTGTTATTAGTATCACA
Source organism: Pelophylax lessonae (assembly GCF_965119305.1). NCBI lineage: Eukaryota > Metazoa > Chordata > Amphibia > Anura > Ranidae > Pelophylax > Pelophylax lessonae. The sequence goes on from NW_028120139.1 coordinate 239,059, forward strand.
CACATGTCCTGTTATTAGTATCAGTCACACACATGTCCTGTTATTAGTATCAGTCACACACATGTCCTGTTATTAGTATCAGTCACACACATGTCCTGTTATTAGTATCACACACACATGTCCTGTTATTAGTATCACACACATGTCCTGTTATTAGTATCAGACACACACACATGTACTGTTATTAGTATCAGACACACACATGTCCTGTTATTAGTATCAGACACACATGTCCTGTTATTAGTATCAGTCACACACATGTCCTGTTATTAGTATCAGACACACACATGTCCTGTTATTAGTATCACACACACACATGTCCTGTTATTAGTATCAGTCATACACATGTCCTGTTATTAGTATCAGACACACACATGTCCTGTTATTAGTATCAGACACACACATGTCCTGTTATTAGTATCAGTTACACACATGTCCTGTTATTAGTATCAGACACACACGTGTCCTGTTATTAGTATCAGTCACACACATGTCCTGTTATTAGTATCAGTCACACACATGTACTGTTATTAGTATCAGTCACACACATGTCCTGTTATTAGTATCAGTCACACACACATGTCCTGTTATTAGTATCACACACACATGTCCTGTTATTAGTATCAGACACACACATGTCCTGTTATTAGTATCAGTCACACACATGTCCTGTTATTAGTATCAGTCACACACATGTCCTGTTATTAGTATCAGTCACACACATGTCCTGTTATTAGTATCAGACACACACATGTCCTGTTATTAGTATCACACACACACATGTCCTGTTATTAGTATCAGACACACACATGTCCTGTTATTAGTATCAGACACACACATGTCCTGTTATTAGTATCAGTTACACACATGTCCTGTTATTAGTATCAGTTACACACATGTCCTGTTATTAGTATCAGACACACACACATGTACTGTTATTAGTATCAGACACACACATGTCCTGTTATTAGTATCAGACACACATGTCCTGTTATTAGTATCAGTCACACACATGTCCTGTTATTAGTATCAGACACACACATGTCCTGTTATTAGTATCACACACACACATGTCCTGTTATTAGTATCAGTCATACACATGTCCTGTTATTAGTATCAGACACACACATGTCCTGTTATTAGTATCAGTTACACACATGTCCTGTTATTAGTATCAGACACACACGTGTCCTGTTATTAGTATCAGTCACACACATGTCCTGTTATTAGTATCAGTCACACACATGTACTGTTATTAGTATCAGTCACACACATGTCCTGTTATTAGTATCAGTCACACACACATGTCCTGTTATTAGTATCACACACACATGTCCTGTTATTAGTATCAGACACACACATGTCCTGTTATTAGTATCAGTCACACACATGTCCTGTTATTAGTATCAGTCACACACATGTCCTGTTATTAGTATCAGTCACACACATGTCCTGTTATTAGTATCAGACACACACATGTCCTGTTATTAGTATCACACACACACATGTCCTGTTATTAGTATCAGTCATACACATGTCCTGTTATTAGTATCAGACACACACATGTCCTGTTATTAGTATCAGACACACACATGTCCTGTTATTAGTATCAGTTACACACATGTCCTGTTATTAGTATCAGACACACACGTGTCCTGTTATTAGTATCAGTCACACACATGTCCTGTTATTAGTATCAGTCACACACATGTACTGTTATTAGTATCAGTCACACACATGTCCTGTTATTAGTATCAGTCACACACACATGTCCTGTTATTAGTATCACACACACATGTCCTGTTATTAGTATCAGACACACACATGTCCTGTTATTAGTATCAGTTACACACATGTCCTGTTATTAGTATCAGACACACACGTGTCCTGTTATTAGTATCAGTCACACACATGTCCTGTTATTAGTATCAGTCACACACATGTACTGTTATTAGTATCAGTCACACACATGTCCTGTTATTAGTATCAGTCACACACACATGTCCTGTTATTAGTATCACACACACATGTCCTGTTATTAGTATCAGACACACACATGTCCTGTTATTAGTATCAGTTACACACATGTCCTGTTATTAGTATCAGACACACACATGTCCTGTTATTAGTATCAGTTACATACATGTCCTGTTATTAGTATCAGTTACACACATGTCCTGTTATTAGTATCAGACACACACATGTCCTGTTATTAGTATCAGTTACACACATGTCCTGTTATTAGTATCAGTTACACACATGTCCTGTTATTAGTATCAGTTACACACATGTCCTGTTATTAGTATCAGACACACACATGTCCTGTTATTAGTATCAGACACACACATGTCCTGTTATTAGTATCAGACACACACATGTCCTGTTATTAGTATCAGACACACACATGTCCTGTTATTAGTATCAGACACACACATGTCCTGTTATTAGTATCAGTTACACACATGTCCTGTTATTAGTATCAGACACACACATGTCCTGTTATTAGTATCAGTTACACACATGTCCTGTTATTAGTATCAGTCACACACACATGTCCTGTTATTAGTATCAGTCACACACATGTCCTGTTATTAGTATCAGTCACACACATGTCCTGTTATTAGTATCACACACACATGTCCTGTTATTAGTATCAGTCACACACACATGTCCTGTTATTAGTATCAGACACACACGTGTCCTGTTATTAGTATCAGACACACACATGTCCTGTTATTAGTATCAGTCACACACACATGTCCTGTTATTAGTATCACACACACATGTCCTGTTATTAGTATCAGTCACACATGTCCTGTTATTAGTATCAGTCACACACATGTCCTGTTATTAGTATCAGTCACACACATGTCCTGTTATTAGTATCAGTCACACACATGTCCTGTTATTAGTATCAGTCACACACATGTCCTGTTATTAGTATCAGTCACACACATGTCCTGTTATTAGTATCAGACACACACATGTCCTGTTATTAGTATCAGTCACACACATGTCCTGTTATTAGTATCAGTCACACACATGTCCTGTTATTAGTATCAGTCACACACATGTCCTGTTATTAGTATCAGTCACACACATGTCCTGTTATTAGTATCAGTCACACACATGTCCTGTTATTAGTATCAGTCACACACATGTCCTGTTATTAGTATCACACACACATGTCCTGTTATTAGTATCACACACACATGTCCTGTTATTAGTATCAGACACACATATGTCCTGTTATTAGTATCAGACACACACATGTCCTGTTATTAGTATCAGTCACACACACATGTCCTGTTATTAGTATCAGTCACACACATGTCCTGTTATTAGTATCAGTCACACACATGTCCTGTTATTAGTATCAGTCACACACATGTCCTGTTATTAGTATCACACACACATGTCCTGTTATTAGTATCAGACACACACATGTCCTGTTATTAGTATCAGACACACACATGTCCTGTTATTAGTATCAGACACACATATGTCCTGTTATTAGTATCAGTCACACACATGTCCTGTTATTAGTATCACACACACATGTCCTGTTATTAGTATCAGACACACATATGTCCTGTTATTAGTATCAGTCACACACATGTCCTGTTATTAGTATCAGTCACACACATGTCCTGTTATTAGTATCACACACACATGTCCTGTTATTAGTATCAGACACACACATGTCCTGTTATTAGTATCAGACACACACATGTCCTGTTATTAGTATCAGACACACACATGTCCTGTTATTAGTATCAGACACACACATGTCCTGTTATTAGTATCACACACACATGTCCTGTTATTAGTATCAGACACACACATGTCCTGTTATTAGTATCAGTCACACACATGTCCTGTTATTAGTATCACACACACATGTCCTGTTATTAGTATCAGACACACACATGTCCTGTTATTAGTATCAGACACACACATGTCCTGTTATTAGTATCAGACACACACATGTCCTGTTATTAGTATCAGACACACACATGTCCTGTTATTAGTATCACACACACATGTCCTGTTATTAGTATCAGACACACACATGTCCTGTTATTAGTATCAGACACACACATGTCCTGTTATTAGTATCAGACACACACATGTCCTGTTATTAGTATCAGTCACACACATGTCCTGTTATTAGTATCAGACACACACATGTCCTGTTATTAGTATCAGTCACACACATGTCCTGTTATTAGTATCAGACACACACACATGTCCTGTTATTAGTATCACACACATGTCCTGTTATTAGTATCAGTCACACACATGTCCTGTTATTAGTATCAGACACACACATGTCCTGTTATTAGTATCACACACACATGTCCTGTTATTAGTATCAGTCACACACACATGTCCTGTTATTAGTATCAGTCACACACATGTCCTGTTATTAGTATCAGACACACACATGTCCTGTTATTAGTATCAGTCACACACATGTCCTGTTATTAGTATCAGTCACACACACATGTCCTGTTATTAGTATCAGTCACACACACATGTCCTGTTATTAGTATCAGTCACACACATGTCCTGTTATTAGTATCACACACACATGTCCTGTTATTAGTATCACACACATGTCCTGTTATTAGTATCAGACACACACATGTCCTGTTATTAGTATCACACACATGTCCTGTTATTAGTATCAGTCACACACATGTCCTGTTATTAGTATCACACACACATGTCCTGTTATTAGTATCACACACATGTCCTGTTATTAGTATCAGTCACACACATGTCCTGTTATTAGTATCAGACACACACGTGTCCTGTTATTAGTATCAGACACACACATGTCCTGTTATTAGTATCAGACACACACATGTCCTGTTATTAGTATCAGTCACACACATGTCCTGTTATTAGTATCTGAAAGAGACAGGACCATTCTCTAGGATAGAGTTGACACCAACATGCCAATGAAGCCTCCCAGACAAATGGACAAAAGCTGTCACCTTCCGGGAAGCTTCAAAGAAGACTGCTGGTCACCTTGGCTGTGGAAATCAGCAGGGGGGCGGTGGAAGGCTCCCAACAGTCTACAATCGTTTATGGATATCATCAGATCAAAGGAATGTATTTTATCTCTCATAAAAGTTAAAATATTAGTGGCAGAGAGATGAAAATAATTCCTTCTTGTGGCTCATGTGTGGGGCTACAAGTACATGTAAATCTGTGTCTGTGGCATGGGTGGGGTCCTGGAGAATTGCACAAAACCGTCATATGGCGCATGATTGCGGCAGGCAGGCAGTGTTTGGTACTGTCGCGATCAGACCGATGCGCTGGTGTCAGAATTCCTATCCCTGACCCAGCGGTCAGCGCCGTTCTGGGCCAATTCAACTCTGGTCAGTTCAGAACACAGAACTTCGTGTGGGCTGAGGTGGGGACACCCCCTGGCGTTGATTGGTTAAGGGCTAAAGTCCAGCCCACATTCATATTCCAATAAATTGGGACACCTGAGATTACTTCATTGTTCTTCCTTGAAGCCAGTTCTGAACTGGGGAGTCCCCACACGGTTTCCGGTATGCTTCTGCCACGGGATAAGCTTCAGTAAAGTTTATTTCTGTTTTATTCCCTTTTATTTTCATAGCAAATTGCCAATTGTTTGTCTTTTTATCTTTTTGTATTTTTTGTAACTCCTTTTTGCTTTGTATATATTTTTTATGCACTGCCCACTTTCGGGATATTAAATTATAAAATTAATAAGTGACTTCCGTGTACTAAGCTAGGACTCATATCTCTAGAGAGATCGTTGCATTTTAGTGCCTAATTGCTCAGTCCAAGCTACATGCCAATCTGTATGCAATTGCACTGTGTGTTGGCAGATTGCATGCAGATTGTAAACCAGACGGAGATCTGCGTGTGTGTGGTTGGGTGGTAGCAGGCTATCGTTTGTGGTGTGGGGGGGTGGGGACAGTGGGAAGAGTGATTAACAAAGGGGTTCTAGCTTGTAGTATAGCTGGAGGAATCCTAGTAGTGTGTGATAATTGCTAGACTGCTCCCCAACCCTTACAGTGCACCAGATTGTATGTAAGATTTGTATCTGCCTGTGTGTGGTCAGCCAGCGCGATTGGAGTGGAGTCTCCCTCTAGTGGTGACCGAAGGCAGTGCGGGCTGTGAAAGTATCACAGTCAGTCTAATTACTTAGTAGGAGTTTTCCCTTATTCCCGTATAAATCCCAGGCACTAAACCACGTCTCGGTTATCTAGTCGCCACGGGCGTGGTCAAATCATGACAGCAGGTAACCCGGGGCAGCCACAGTCAGGTTCACTTCAGGAAAAGAAGATACTGTGTGGTATACGTGTTCTGTGAAAAGTTCAGTAAAGTTGTTTCTCCTGCTCAAGGCCTGGTTTGAGGTTACTCAAGGGGTTCATGTGGGGTCCTGGCATCTCTCCAAGAAACTCGAAGGCTGCAAATAGCACATTGGGGTCTGTGAGTGTCACTGCAACACTGGGAAATTAAAGAGGAGAAGTTGCTGTGGGGAACCACAGGAGGAAACAGCAACCAGTCGTTGGCGTGGCACCTGGTTGGGTGAGAGGTCCTCTGGAAGTGAGGGGATTCGGTGCTCCCAATCTGTCACCATTGGTCTCCAGAAGATGAAAAGCGATATGGAGATGGTCCGTAGGTATGTAAGACAAGGGTAACCAGAGAGCATGCTAAGTGCTCAGTGCTAAGTGCTCAGCAGGACCCCATTCTGTTACTGGGAGTGAGGTGAGGTATGCTGACTGGTGGAATGGCCATAAGCTCCGCCCCTCCTAATGCAACACATACACCTGTACCAGTGTGTAGGACAAGGGACAACTTCTTATGGAGGAACTCCGCATACAACACTCCACACAAGTGGCTCCTCTCTGAGTTGGGAGATTGTTGAGAATGATGACCATGGCCCCCGCCTGGTCCCGGACATTGGTGAGAGCGCTTTGGGGAAGGGTGCTACTCCTGTGCTAGGATGAGTGACCCCGAAACACCACCTGGTGCAGCCCAAAGAACCCATCCAGAAAGGGTTAGTCCTCTCATGTGACCCCGAACACCACCTGGGGCAGCCCAAAGAACCCATCCAGAAAGGGTTAGTCCTCTCATGTGACCCCGAAACACCACCTGGTGCAGCCCAAAGAACCCATCCAGAAAGGGTTAGTCCTCTCATGTGACCCCGAACACCACCTGGGGAAGCCCAAAGAACCCATCCAGAAAGGGTTAGTCCTCTCATGTGACCCCGAACACCACCTGGTGCAGCCCAAAGAACCCACCCGGAAAGGGTTAGTCCTCTCATGTGACCCCAAACACCACCTGGTGCAGCCCAAAGAACCCACCCGGAAAGGGTTAATCCTCTCATGTGACCCAGAACACCACCTGGTACAGCCCAAAGAACTCACCCGGAAAGGGTTAGTCCTCTAATGTGACCCCGAACACCACCTGGTGCAACCCAAAGAACTCACCCGGAAAGGGTTAGTCCTCTCATGTGACCCCAAACACCACCTGGGGCAGCCCAAAGAACCCATCCAGAAAGGGTTAGTCCTCTCATGTGACCCCGAACACCACCTGGGGCAGCCCAAAGAACCCATCCAGAAAGGGTTGGTCCTCTCATGTGACCCAGAACACCACCTGGTGCAGCCCAAAGAACCCACCCGGAAAGGGTTAATCCTCTCATGTGACCCCGAACATCACCTGGTGCAGCCCAAAGAACCCACCCGGAAAGGGTTAGTCCTCTCATGTGACCCCGAACACCACCTGGGGCAGCCCAAAGAACCCATCCAGAAAGGGTTAGTCCTCTCATGTGACCCCGAACACCACCTGGGGCAGCCCAAAGAACCCATCCAGAAAGGGTTGGTCCTCTCATGTGACCCAGAACACCACCTGGTGCAGCCCAAAGAACCCACCCGGAAAGGGTTAGTCCTCTCATGTGACCGAGAACACCACCTGGTGCAGCCCAAAGAACCCATCCGGAAAGGGTTAGTCCTCTCATGTGACCCAGAATACCACCTGGTGCAGCCCAAAGAACTCACCCGGAAAGGATTAATCCTCTCATGTGACCCCGAACACCACCTGGGGCAGCCCAAATAACCCACCTGGAAAGGGTTAGTCCTCTCATGTGACCCCGAACACCACCTGGGGCAGCCCAAAGAACCCACCTGGAAAGGGTTAATCCTCTCATGTGACCCGAACACCACCTGGGGCATCCCAAATAACCCACCTGGAAAGGGTTAGTCCTCTCATGTGACCCAGAACTTGGCACCCAACGAGAAGGAAAGATCGATCATCACCCAGTGTTACCGTTGTACTACTCTGGGGATGTGATCAGGATTTATTTCCTTTTAAACATCATGATTGCTTATATCAGAGAATATCATTGTTATAAGCAACCATTGTTACTGAATGACATAGATTCAGTGTGTATTGTTTATGATTATCTGTGATTGGCCCTGTCTGTACCATGTGATCACTGTAACCAATCACAGAAATCATCACAATAATACACAATGAATGTCATGAATGAAAGCCGTCCATTGTGTACAATTGTCATGTGATCTGATGTGATTGGCCACCCCTTACATTCATTACCCCACCACCCCTTACATTCATTACCCCACCACCCTTTACATTCATTACCCCACCGCCCCTTACATTCATTAACCCCACCACCCCTTACATTCATCAACCCAACCACCCCTTACATTCATCAACCCAACCACTCCTTACATTCTTCAACCCCTCCACCCCTTACATTCATTACCCCACCACCCCTTACATTCATTACCCCCAACCCTTACATTCATCAACCCCCACCACCCCTTACATTCATTACTCCACCACCCCTTACATTCATCACTCCACCACCCCTTACATTCATCACTCCACCACCCATTACATTCATTACCCCCCCACCACCCCTTACATTCATTATTCCACCGCCCCTTACATTCATCAACCCCACCGCCCCTTACATTCATTACTCCACCACCCCTTACATTCATTACCCCCCACCCCCTACATTCATTACCCCACCACCCCTTACATTCCTTACCCCATCACCCCTTACATTCATTACCCCACCACCCCTTACATTCATTGTAGAGGGCCGTGGGGTTGATGAATGTAAGGGGCGGTGAGGTAATGAATGTGACGGTGGTGGGTATCAGACCCCTGACCTTCTCATCCAACTCGTGACCAAAGACCAAGCAATCTCACACCCTGCCGTCACTTGCGTAACAATGCCACTCTCATCTGCACCCAGCACACAGATTGTCCAGCTTGCGGGACCACAATCTAGATGCCAGCAGACTGAGAGCGATTGTCACCGGGCTAATTAAACAATTAACCCTTTCTCTGCCACCACCTCTACGTTATGATGAGCCCAGAGGACGCTCGTGATTTTAGAAATACCAATTATGACTTTAGAATAACCATCTGTAACACACACTGTCACCTCAGACAGGAATGTTCAGATGGTTATACTAAACAGTAGCGCGCTTTCAGGAGGCAGGTTCTTGGGTTAGTTTGCGTTTAAGAGCTTAGAGACAAAATTAACACTTTTCAAAATAAGGTTTAATTATAAGAAAAATTAAGATTGGTGCAAATAAAAAATATTTACAGAAAAAAGGGTTACAAAGAAATAGAGACACAATACAGCAATTTAGAAGAATAGATAAGAATTAGAAATGGAATTCAAAAAGTCCTGGTATTATCAGAGTTCCAGAAGCTGAACATGATCGGTCCACCAGCGTGATGTTTCTGCTGTGATAATAAGATGAGAACTGAGAGCTCCATCAGCTTTTCTCTTTTTTCTCTGAAATCAAAGGGGCGGTGACAGACACCCCTGACCAATTACAACAGAGTGGCAAAAGGGCTGTCCAGTGGTTTGCGACCAGTTCAAATGTACTTTTGTGGACAGTCATACCACTCTTAATATCTCGACATATGTAAGGGTTACATTCTTGAAACTGATATTTTATAACTAAGCATGTCATTTGCTTTCAAACATGAATATCTTTTATCACAGAGGGGATATCTTATCACTCGTTCCAATTCCCTGTATGACAGGGTGACCATGTGTGGTCTTGTTACGTCCAGCATGTTATTCGGCATTCAAATATTTACTTTTTGTTAATACTGTATATTATATTCAGGATAAAAGTTATGCATTTTGTGTATAACTGTGGTCATTTTCCTAATGATCAATTTGGCTAGTGGAATTCCACACAGCCTGGTCAGCCGTAATGAACACCTGTGCTGATAAGGGTTGTGTCAGGATCAGTGTCATAACGTGGGTCGCCTGCTGGTGGCACTGGGTCCTGGAACTAAGGGGCGTAGTTCCAGGGCCCACCTGCGGGTGTCTCCCAGCAGCTGGACTGTTCTTTTAATTGAGCTGCACCTGAGGAGGACTGCTGAGGGAATATAAACCCTCCCTTCACTGAGGCTCGGGGCTTCAGTATTTTCTCTGCTAGCCTTGTCCCTGTCTGAGCCTGATCCTGAAACCTGCATCCTGATCCTGATCCTGATCCTGAAACCTGCATCCTGATCCTGAGCCTGATCCTGAAACCTGCATCCTGATCCTGAGCCTGATCCTGAAACCTGCATCCTGATACTGAAACCTGCATCCTGATCCTGAAACCTGCATCCTGATCCTGAAACCTGCATCCTGATCCTGAGCCTGATCCTGAAACCTGCATCCTGATCCTGAAACCTGCATCCTGATCCTGAGCCTGATCCTGAAACCTGCATCCTGATCCTGAGCCTGATCCTGAAACCTGTATTCTGATCCTGAAACCTGTATTCTGATCCTGTATTCTGATCCTGAGTCCTGAGTCCTGCTTTCTGTACCTGGCTCCCTGCTTTCCTTGTCTCCTGTCCCTGTCCTGTCCTGCTGCTGTTTTCTCCATCCTTTGTATATAGTTTGTTAGGTTCTATTGGGGTTTTGTACTGTTATTATTTATATTTTGTTTACTTGTTTATAGTCTTCTGGTGTTGGTATTGGAGGGTCATTTTTCTTAATAAACCTATTTACATCTTTATCCATCTGGGTCCTGATTCCTTGGTGCAGCCAACTGATCTGATCACCCTTGCTGGATGCCTGCATGGGGTATCCCTGACAGAATACTGAAGCCACTAACGATCAGATCGGTTGCACCTGGGAATTAGGAATTTTCTGGTTGTTGCAAGATTCAGTCAGAGGAGGTCTTTTATTTTTCTCTGCTTGTAACAGAAGACCGGGAATATTTCCAGCAAATTTTGAAAACTTACACTAGCGAGCAGTTGTTGGAATTTATCCGTCTGGCCACTCGTTTGTTGACCAAGGCAGAGTTTTGTTCAGAGAGATTCAGCCACTTATTCAGCTCTGTGCAGAGTTGGCTTTATCTAATACCCCTAAGGGTGGTGATGATTATTCTCCTCCTTTTAGTGTCTCTCAGGTGGAATCTCTTGTGTGGCTCTTGGAAGATGATAAATCCTATTTTATTGAACATTATTCAGTGTATTCTCCAGAGGCCCTGTTGGATTGTATGAATGCTGTATATCCTCTAATCAGACAAGGGGGTTGTAAATTGAGTTTTGTTCAGCCCTTACTGCAAACCTGGTCAGATCTTTCCAATTTAGCATCAGCTAACTCACACCAATCCACTTCTGCCTCTGGACACCAGTTTTCTCAAAGTTTATCCTCTCCGTTGCCCGTAGCAACCACAGCTGCAGTTAGGTATGGTTTGCTTTCTACTGCTTGTTCATATCCTGGCTTAACGAGTTGCACTTTTCCTGCATTTAACCCTGTGAAAATTTCCTCTACTACGTACTCTGTTTCTCAGCCTGCTGTCCCAGTGCCCGCTTCTCCGGTGCCTCCTACTGAGCCTGCTGTTCTGATGCCTGCTGATCCAGTGCCTACTGATCCGGTGCCTCCTACTGAGCCTGCTGATCCAGTGCCCACTGTTCCGGTGCCCGCTGATCCAATGCCTCCTACTGAGCCTGCTGATCCAGTGCCTGCTGTTCTGATGCCTGCTGTTCCAGTGCCCGCTGATCTGGTGCCTCCTACTGAGCCTGCTGATCCAGTGCCCACTGTTCTGGTGCCCATTTGATCCAGTGCTTGCTGTTCCGGTGCCTGCTGTTCCAGTGCCCACTGATCCAGTGCCCGTTGTTCCGGTGACCACTACCCAGCCTGCTGATCCGATGCCTGTTTCTCAGCCTGCTGTCCCAGTGCCCACTGTTCTGATGCCCGCTGTTCCAGTGCCCGTTGATCTGGTGCCTCCTACTGAGCCTGCTGATCCAGTGCCTACTGATCCGGTGCCTCCTACTGAGCCTGCTGATCCAGTGCCCGTTGTTCTGATGCCTGCTGTTCCAGTGCCCGCTGATCTGGTGCCTCCTACTGAGCCTGCTGATCCAGTGCCCGCTGTTCCGGTGCCCGCTGATCCGGTGCCTCCTACTGAGCCTGCTGTTCCAGTGCCCGCTGTTGTGATACCTGCTGTTCCCGTGCCCATTGATCTGGTGCCTCCTACTGAGCCTGCTGGTCCAGTGCCTGCTGTTCCGGTGCCCGCTGATCCGGTGCCTCCTACTGAGCCTGCTGTTCTGGTGCCCACAGTTCCGGTGCTTGCTGATCCAGTATCTCTTACTCAGCCAGCTGATACAGTGCCCGCTGTTCCGGTGACCACTACCCAGCTAGCTGATCCTGTGCCCACTGACCCAGTGCTTGCTGTTCCAGTGCCTGCTGACCCAGTGCTTGCTGATCCAGTGCCTGCTGAGCCACTGTCTGCCACCCTGCTTGATGTGCCACGGTCTGCCGGCCTGTTTGATGTGCCACTGTCTGTTGCCCAGCCTTGTGTGCCACTGCCGGATACTCTGCATGCCGCTGGTGCTCCCCTGCTTGATGTCCGGCTTGCCTTCAGTCCCAGTGTTGGGACGTGTGTTGCAATGAGGGCAGATGTATCCCTAATGTTACGCCTCTTCAGGAACTTGACCTGTGGGGTGCCTAGACGGCTTCCAGATCCTGGTGGTGGGGCGCATGATCAATTGCTGGACTCTGGTGGCACGCCTTCCCGCAAGTTAAAGCGGAGTTCCGGGCACAAAATCGACCTAATCGATTTTGTGCCCATCCGCTGGCTCTTCTTCACCTGAAAAGGAATTGGATAGTTAGGTATATTTTTTTTTTTTACTCACCTTGTAATTGTAGATAGAAAATACTCACCTATTCTCCACTTCCTCCCTCTGTGCCGCGGCTCCGCCTTCACTTCCTCTTTGCGATGATTCCTGGGAGCTGAACGTCATCGCTCCCAGGAATCAATGCGACGGCACCGGCCCCGCTCGTCACTTCCGGGGCGACGCCGCATTCCCTGCTAAACAGCTTCTGGGCATGCCCACAAGCTGTGGAGGAATGCGGCGCCACACCGGAAGTCACAAGCGGGGCCAGTGCAGGTGCATTCTGGGAGAAGAAGACACAGAAGAGGACGCAGAAGAGGATCGCGCCGGCTTCAGCTGCCCACAACAGAGATGGCAACGCTGGAGAAGAAATTTTATAAGTAAGTATTTCTTCTTGCAGGTAAGTGCAAACTGGGACAGATCAGAGGCTAGCCATTGTGGAATGTACTAACCCTGACTGTCCCGGGGATATGTTTATTGAAAAACAGTTTTTGTGCCCGGAACTCCGCTTTAAAGGACTTTGGCCTAGAGAGTGCTAGAAGACCCACAGACATGGAGGGGAGACCTTTTTGGGCTTTCGGGGTAGAAGCACAATGGAGTGTCTGGAGGCCGCTCCTTAAAGGGGGGGAACTGCCAGGATCAGTGTCATAACATGGGTCGCCTGCTGGTGGCACTGGTTCCTGGAACTGAGGGGCGCAGTTCCAGGGCCCACCAGCGGGTGTCTCCCAGCAGCTGGACTGTTCTTTTAATTGAGCTGCACCTGAGGAGGACTGCTGAGGGAATATAAACCCACCCTTCACTGAGGCTCGGGGCTTCAGTATTTTCTCTGCTAGCCTTGTCCCTGTCTGAGCCTGATCCTGAAACCTGTATCCTGAAACCTGTATCCTGATCCTGAAACCTGCGTCCTGATCCTGATCCTGAAACCTGCATCCTGATCCTGAAACCTGCGTCCTGATCCTAAAACCTGCATCCTGATCCTGAAACCTGCATCCTGATCCTGAGCCTGATCCTGATCCTGAGCCTGATCCTGAAACCTGCATCCTGAAACCTGCATCCTGATCCTGAAACCTGCATCCTGATCCTGTATTCTGATCCTGAGTCCTGTTCCCTGCACTCTGTACCTGGCTCCCTGCTTTCCTTGTCTCCTGTCCCTGTCCTGCTGTTTGCTCCATCCCTTTGTATATAGTTTGTTAGGTTCTGTTGGGGTTTTGTACTGTTATTATTTATATTTTGTTTACTTGTTTATAGTCTTCTGGTGTTGGTATTGGAGGGTCATTTTTCTTAATAAACCTATTTACATCTTTATCCATCTGGGTCCTGATTCCTTGGTGCAGCCAATTGATCTGATCACCCTTGCTGGATGCCTGCATGTGGTATCCCTGACAGAATACTGAAGCCACTAACGATCGGATCGGTTGCACCTGGGAATTAGGAATTTTCTGGTTGTTGCAAGATGCAGTCAGAGGAGGTCTTTTATTTTTCTTTGCTTGTAACAGAAGACCGGGAATATTTCCAGCAAATTTTGAAAACTTACACTAGCGAGCAGTTGTTGGAATTTATCCGTCTGGCCACTCGTTTGTTGACCAAGGCAGAGTTTTGTTCAGAGAGATTCAGCCACTTATTCAGCTCTGTGCAGAGTTGGCTTTATCTAATACCCCTAAGGGTGGTGATGATTATTCTCCTCCTTTTAGTGTCTCTCAGGTGGTATCTCTTGTGTGGCTCTTGGAAGATGATAAATCCTATTTTATTGAACATTATTCAGTGTATTCTCCAGAGGCCCTGTTGGATTGCATGAATGCTGTATATTCTCTAATCAGACAAGGGGGTTGTAAATTGAGTTTTGTTCCGCCCTTACTGCAAACCTGGTCAGATCTTTCCAATTTAGCATCAGCTAACTCACACCAATCCACTTCTGCCTCTGGACACCAGTTTTCTCAAAGTTTATCCTCTCCGTTACCCGTAGCAACCACAGCTGCAGTTAGGTATGGTTTGCTTTCCACTGCTTGTTCATATCCTGGCTTAACAAGTTGCACTTTTCCTGCATTTAACCCTGTGAAAATTTCCTCTACTACTCTGTTGCCCCTAGCAACCTCTCAGAAATTCTCCTCTGTAACTGTCTCTCCTTTTCCACCATCTCCCAATACTGCCATTTCGCTTCCATCTACTTCACAATCTATTCATAACCCTGCAATCACTAGCAAGATTTCTGTATCTAAACCTAAAAAGAAAAGGAGATTTTTCCCAACACATACAATTATACCTGCACCGGATCAGCAAGCACCGGAACTGTGGGCACCGGAACAGTGGGCACTGGATCAGCAGGCTCAGTAGGAGGCACCAGATCAGCGGGCACTTGAACAGCAGGCATCAGAACAGCAGGCACTGGATCAGCAGGCTCAGTAGGAGGCACCAGATCAGCGGGCACCGGAACAGCAAGCACTGGATCAGTGGGCACCGGAACAGTGGGCACTGGATCAGCAGGCTCAGTAGGAGGCACCAGATCAGCGGGCACTTGAACAGCAGGCATCAGAACAGCAGGCACTGGATCAGCAGGCTCAGTAGGAGGCACCAGATCAGCGGGCACCGGAACAGCAAGCACTGGATCAGTGGGCACCGGAACAGTGGGCACTGGATCAGCAGGCTCAGTAGGAGGCACCAGATCAGCGGGCACTTGAACAGCAGGCATCAGAACAGCAGGCACTGGATCAGCAGGCTCAGTAGGAGGCACCGGAGAAGCGGGCACCGGATCAGCAGGCTGGGTAATTCATTACCCCCACCGCCCCTTACATTCATTACCCCACTGCCCCTTACATTCATTACTCCACCAACCCATACATTCATTACTCCACCACCCCTTACATTCATCAACCCCCACCCCTTACATTCATCAACCCCACCACCCCTTACATTCATTACCCAACCACCCCTTACATTCATGAAACCCCACCACCCCTTACATTCATTACTCCACCCCCCCTTACATTCATGAACCCCACCACCCCTTACATTCATTACCCCACCACCCCTTACATTCATTACCCCACCACTCCTTACATTCATCAACCCCACCACCCCTTACATTCATTACCCCACCACCCTTTACATTCATTACCCCACCGCCCCTTACATTCATTACTCCACCACCCCATGCATTCATTACTCCACCACCCCTTACATTCATCAACCCCACCACCCCTTACATTCCTTACCCCACCACCCCTTACATTCCTTACCCCACCACCCCTTACATTCCTTACCCCACCACCCATTACATTCATCAACCCCACCACCCTTTACATTCATTACTCCACCACCCCTTCCATTCATTACTCCACCACCCCTTACATTAATTACCCCACCACCCCTTACATTAATTACCCCACCACCCCTTACATTCATTAGCCCACCACCCCTTACATTCATTGCCCCACCGCCCCTTACATTCATTACCCCACTGCCCCTTAAATTCATTATGCCACCACCCCTTACATTCATCAAACCCCACCACCCCTTACATTCATCAACCCCACCACCCTTTACATTCATTACCCCACCACACTTTACATTCATTACTCCACCACCCATTATATTCATCAACCCCACCACCCCTTACATTCATTACCCCACCACCCCTTACATTCATTACACAACCACTGCAGAGAGAAAGCTTCTCTCTTTTGTAAAAGTTTACTTTGTAATTTTCTGGAACAATCTGTCTTCTTTGTATCCAGGGAGAGGCTGTGAAAGGTGAAGTGAGGAGAATGCTGTGCCACCATTCATCCTGGAAGGAGTTCTTCTTCGCACCCTCTGAAATAGGTTCAGTGTGTATTGTTGTGATTAGCTGTGATTGGCCTGTCTGTACCATGTGATCACTGTGACCAATCACAGAGATCTCATTGTACATAATGAATGTCATGAATGAAAGCCATCCATTGTGTACAATTGTCATGGGATCTGCTGTGATTGGTCACAGTGATCACATGGTATTGGCAGCGGGCCGGTATACTGATCCTCTCTGTCCGGGGAATACAGCGAGTGACAGATCACGCCGGAGCGGGGTCACTGGGCATATGATGTCATATGACGTCCCCCCAAGATAATAGGGCTCCTGCCCGGCCATCATTTCACAATAGGATGGATGGGAAGGGGTTAATCTTTGTTGTGACTGAGACCCTTCCGGGGAGAAACGCGTCAGTTTTCTGGGAGTTTTTATCCCTGTGGATGGAATAATAAAAGGAAGATGTGACTGCAGCTCTCTGACGTGCCGATCGATTTGTATGACTCAGCAGTAGTGTGTCTGATGATCCGACACCTGCTTGTCTGCCCCCCCCCAATACTGGCTGTCAGGTTGCACCCCCCCCTCCCCCTCTTCCTTATTTCGTGCTCATGCCTGAAGCTCTCAGACTTTGGACGGGTGATTTCACAACGATGTCATCCCACATGACCCCGCCTTCTTCCTCTTTCATCACAACGAAGAGAAGATATCCAGTAAATGCTCCTTGATGAGCACATTGGTGAGTCCAGCTCAGCCTTGCACCCCCTTGTTGTGGCATCACCCCCCATCCCCCAACACGGTCTCATCGCTTCCCTCAGATCAACGCCATTTAAATGATGGAGGATCTTACAGGAAAGGAGAGAAGCTTCTGAGGTAAGAGGATTTATTGGAATACTCATAGCTGCTCTGCTGACTCAATTTCTATTCTTGAGTCCTGATATAAAGGTCTGATGTACATATAGAGGACATGGGCTGCTGACATTGTGGGGAGCCCCCTAGTTCTCTCCCCCCACCCTTTTATATTTCCTGTCCTCCTCTCTTACCCCCCCTCTATTACCTGACCCTTTTCTATGCTTTTTGATCTCATCTATACCCATTCCTTTAAACAAATGTCTGGGGGATGTTCTAATCCTGGGGGGTCCTAATCTTAGAGGTGTCCTTATCTTGGGAGTGTCCTAATCCTGGGGAAGTCCTAATGCTGGGGGGGGGCTTAACCCCGGCAGTGTCCTAATCCTGGGGGGAGGGGGGCCCAATCCTGGGGATGTCCTAATCCTGGGGGGTCCAAATCCTGGGGATGTCCTAATCCTGGGGGTCCTAATCCTGGGTTAGTAATAATGCAGGGGTGTGCTCTAATCCTAAGGGTGTCCTAATCCTGGGGGGAGTCCTTATCCTGGGGGAGTATTAATCCTAGTGGTGTCCTAATTTTTGGTGGTGTCCCAATCCTGGAGGGTCCTAATCCTTGGTGATGTCCAAATCCTGGAGGGGGGGGCTAATCTTTTGGGGGTCCTAATCCTGGGGGGTGTCCTATTCCTAGTAGTGTCCTAATCCTGGAGGGTCCTAATCCTGGGTTGTGTCCAAATCCTGGGGGAGGGGGCTAATCTTAGGGGGGGTCCTAATCTTGGGGATGTCCTAATCCTTGGGGGTCCTAATCCTGGGGAGCTGCCCTAATCATTGAAGTGTCCTAATCCTTGATGGTGTCCAAATCCTGGGGGGTATTCCTGGGGGTGTCCTAATCCTGGGGATGTCCTAACCCTTGGGGGTCCTAATCCTGGGAGTATCTTAATCCTGGGAGTGTCCTAATCCTGGGAGGCCCTAGTCCTGGCAGTGTCCTGATTATCGGGGTGCTAATTCTGGGTGGGGTTGTCCTAATCCTTGTGGGTCCTAATCCTGGGAATGTTCTAATCCTTGAGAGTCCTAATCCTGGGTGGTGTCTAAATCCTGGGGGGTGGCTAATCTTTAGGGGGGGTCCTAATCCTGGGGATGTCCTAATCCTTGGGGGTCCTAATCCTGGGGAGGTGTCCTAATCCTGGGGTGTCCTAATCCTTGGAGTGTTCTAATCCTGGAGGGTCCTAATCCTTGGGATGTCCTAATCCTTGGAGTGTCCTAATCCTGGAGGGTCCTAATCCTGGGGATGTCCTAATCCTTGGGGGTCCTAATCCTGGGGAGGTGTCCTAATCCTGGGGGTGTCCTAATCCTGGGGAGTGTCCTAATCCTGTGGTGTCCAAATCCTTGGGGTGTCCTAATCCTGGGACTGCCCTAATCCTGGATGGTCCTAATCCTGGGTGGTGTCCAAATCCTGGGGTGGGGCTAATTCTGGGGGTGTCCTAAATCTGGCAGCCCACCCTAGCACCCCCCCCCCCCCCAGGACCAACAGTGCTTTACGCTGTAGGGGGGGACCCTGTGGGCTGTGGTGTAAGGGAGAACTCTGTGGACTCTGATGTAAGGGAGAGCTTTGTGGACTTGGATGTAAAGGGGAACTCTGCAGACTCTGATGTAATGGGGGATCTGGTGACCAGAGAACCCTTTATATAAGAGTTTCCCTTTACATCAGAGTCCGCAGCACTCCCTCTTACAACAGATGCCACAGATTTCTCCCTAACATCAGAGTCCACAGTGTTCCCCCTTACATCAGATGTTGGCACCACTTCCCCCCCCCACCCTCCTAAACATCCCATACCACACACCCTAATATGGAGAGGGTGCCTTGTCAGGAGTGACCCCCATCCCAGTAAAGCACCTTGTCCCCATATTGGTAAGGAGAAGGTCCTCATCCCCACCACCCTGACCTGTGGCTTTGGGGGTCTGAGGGCCGGGGGGGGGGGCTTATAGGAATCTATTTAGATGTTGCACTGTTACATCTACTGTAGCGGAGGAGTAGGTTAATCTACAGGGTCTCCGCTGGTAGACAGGAAAACAGGTAATAATCCAAATAGGCAGGTACAGCATGCAACGATCTAGGTAGCGTTATACCATCCTTCCTTCCCAAGAACTAGACGACACATACGCTGGGAGTCAACACTAGAATGCCTTGTTTATTGAAAACACAAGAGATCTACACTCCCTCTTCGAGCCATTCCACACAAACACACATCCCATAATAAGCTTACAAGGCAGACAGGAACAATAGGACAATTGAATGCAGGTATTCACAATAATAAACCCCACCCCACTGGCATGGGTCTATGAAACACTTCTACCATTTTCTAGCCATCTGCAATACATCCCCACACATCTCCTGAAGGACACTGCTCAGAAATAGGATAGTCCCAAGTGAAAGAGTTCTCACTCTCTCAACACACACCACACTACAAACACTTGGTTCTTAAAGGTATACACATGCAATAAACATAATGCATACACAAAGGACAATATACAGTGGCTGTGTTTGCCACATCTACTATATGAAAATCTTCTACAACTGATCCCAACTGATTACAGTTACCATACAACTCAATACAAGGTGATCTTCCTGCTGGTGTCCCAGATCATTATAAGGAAGCCAGTTGGTTGTCCATCCCCTGCTTAAATGAAATATTGGATTAAGGTAGACTTATCCTTGACAGATTTGTTCGATGTTGAAGTTTCGTACACCTGACTTCATTCTTTGCTTTCTTTTCCAGGTTGCTGAGATTGGACAGAACAGAAGCCATGGAGAGCATTAAGTGTATGGTAGTCGGGGAAGAAGCTGTAGGAAAAACTTGTCTCCTTATCTGTTACACAACCAACACCTTCCCTGAGGAGTACACCCCCACAGTGGTTGAAGGCTACAGTGCGCAGATTACAGTGGATGGAAAAAACGTAAGTCTAAACATGTGGGACACAGCCGGCCAGGAAGAGTTTACCCCTTTAAGAGCACTGGTTTACCCCCAGACCAATGTTGTCATCATCTGCTTTGACATTGCCAGTCCTCCATCTTACGAGAGTGTACAGCACAACTGGTATCCTGAAGTGTGCCACTATTGTCCTAACGTTCCCATCCTCCTGGTGGGCACCAAGAAGGATCTAAGAACCAACCCGGATGTCATCAACAAGCTAAAAGAGAAGAACCAGCTACCGATCACCCACCAACAAGGGGTCAGCTTGTCCAACCAAATCCACGCAGTGAAGTACATGGAGTGCTCAGCGCTGAACCAAGAAGGCATCAAAGAAGTTTTCTCAGAGTCAGTGAGAGCCGTTCTCAACCAATTAAAAAAGAAGAGTCCATGCCTCTTACAGTGAAAAGAAGATGCCTCCAAGATGATAATCTGGTCACTGGGACCTCCTTGTGTTGATCTCAGATCATGGGACTTTGTCCTGAAGAACCACAACCTACATAGACCTCAAGGACCGATATTACAGACTCTTCTCTCCTTATGTAAAATGTTCATTAGAGCAAAGTAGCCCCAGATGAATATTTCAGACCTCCAGCAATATCTTCAATGGTTTTATCTCTTCCAGTGTTGGGCACAATCTGCTACCCAGAATATATAATATATAACCGTCATCATATTTCAGAGTGTTAACCCTTCTCTGGCCACTCTCTCACCAGTGCTTCTAGAACTGACTGTTTTCCCCTCCACCTTCAGCAAGTGTGCCAACATCTTCAGGGGCCCCAACTTAGCCAGCTGAAGACTAACCTTAAAGACTGAGCACAAAGGACCTGCTATGAGCACAATTTACAGCATATTCATATTTCTCTGTTTCCAGAGGGCTGTGAGACTATACAGTAATGTATTTCTATTGTCCTCCATGGTGCACTCCCTTCGGTTTTAACTCTATATCCAAACATCCCATAATAGTTGTTTGTCCAGAATCATAACTGCTGAATATGTGATTAGCTCATTAACTCTCAGAAATGAAGATATAGTCACAACTTATGAACTTTGATCCCATTGCCACTGTAATGATAGTTTGTCAGGCAGCCATTTCGTTCAAACGCTGTCGCAAGCATCCATCTTGTGTTTCAAAGTCAGCTGACCGTGTTAAAACCAAATGGGTCATTGCTTACCAGCCTCATCCCCCAGCTCCTTTTGGCAGTGTTATTTACCCCCTGGGTCACTGAATGCAGGTTCCTGCGCAGCTGACACTTTTCACACCTTTATCATAAACAAGCAGACGGACATACTAGCCGCACTGTCTCTGCCTGGTCAGAAGCCTGTCGTAATCTGAGCAGATGGCCAGGGAAGCTGTCTGGTAAATTCCACAGCCAAGGGTCATTCGGAAAATGACCACAGTTAACCCCAAACGTCCTAACTTTATACACAAGCAAGATATGTTTCTAGAAAATATATATTTGAATGCCAGATAACATACCGATCGAATTAAGATCAAACTTGATCACTGTCGTTGCTAGGGGAGACAAGCTAGTGATCAGATGCCTTACAGGTCAGAGGTTATTCCGAGATAACCCATGTTTAGTGTCTGTGAAAAGTAGATTCAAAACCGTACCATAAAATATCGGTTTTAAGCATGTAACCATTACATATTTCCAGATATGAGTTATTTTAATAATCTGTCTAAACAGGATGTGTCTTAGCATGTGTGAGCCTCCAGGGGGACCGCCCATGGACCCAGAGCCTATTGGCCAAGTACTTCTGGTGACACCTCCTGGAGGGTCAGAGAAAAGGACAGGAACTGATAGAGAGTTCAGTTCTCATCCTACCATCCAAGCAATAACATCGCTCAAGGGGAACCGATCATACCTGCTCAGCTTCTGAAACGAAGGTAATACCAGGACCGTTTTAATGCAAGTATTTTCATTCTTTTTCTTTATATTTCTAAATTGCTGTATTGTGTCTCTATTTCTTTGTAACCCATTTTTCTGTAAATATTTTTTATCTGCACCAATCTTCACCTTTCTTATAATTAAACCTTATTCTGAAAAGTGTTAACTTTGTCTCTAAGCTCTTAAACGCAAACTGACCCAAAGAACCTGCCTCCTGTGAGCGCTACTGTGTAGATTAAACCCCCTGAACATTCTTGTCTGAGGTGACAGTGTGTGTTACAGACGGTTATTCTAAAGTCATAATTGGTATTTCTAAAATTACGAGCGTCCTCTAGGCTCATTATAAACGTAGAGGTGGTGGTAGAGAAAGGGTTAATTGTTTAATTAGGCCGGTGACAATCGCTCTCAGTCTGCTGGCATCTACATTGTGGTCCCGCAAGCTGGACAATCTGTGTGCCGCTGAGAGTGGCATTGTTACGCAAGTGACGTCAGGGTGTGAGATTGCTTGGTCTTTGGTCACGAGTTGGATGAGAAGGCCAGGGGTCTGATACCCGCCACCGTCACAGCCGCATCTCCTGAAACCATTCCGGAAACCGCTTGCTTGGCAAGGTGTTCAGATTTGATTATTGGATGACATGAGGTTAGCACACTGTGGAGTCATAAGGGGAATGGATGCATTTTGTTTTAATTAGGAAATAGAAAAAGATTTCTTCATCATTGAGCAGGATGGAACTGAGAACTCCCAATGGTATTAACACTTAACAACCCCTTGATCACCAATAAAGTTATCCCCTTCCCTGCCAGTGTCATTAGTACAGTGACAGTGCATATTACTGTAGTAATGTCACTGGTAACCCCAAAAGTGTCAAAAATGTCAGTCAGGGGTCCGATCTGTCCACCGCAATGTCGCAGGCCCGCAAAAAAAAATCGCAGATCGCCGCCATTACTAGTTAAAAAAAAAACAATAAAATGACATATAAATCTTTCCCTTAGTTAGTAAACGCAATAACTTTCGCGCAAACCAATCAAAATACTGCTATTTTTTTTTACAAAAAATATGTAGCAGAAAACAAATTGGCCTAAAAATGTTAAAAAATTTAGATTTTTTACATTTTTTTGAGAATTTCATATAAAAAAAAATGTGAAAAATAGTTATTTTTTCAAAATTGTCGCTCTTTTTTTGTTTATAGCGCAAAAAATAGAAATCGCAGAGGGGATTAAATACCACCAAAATAAAGCTCTGTTTGTGGGAAAAAAAAGGACGTCAATTTTATTTGGGTACAGCGTCGCACGACCACGCAATTGTCCATTAAATTCACGCAGTGCCGAATCGCAAAATAGGGCCTGGTCTTTGAGCAGCCAAATCCTCCGGGGCTTAAGTGGTTAATATTTTTTTTTCATCACCACTTTAGGGTTCAAAACAAATTTAGACACACTGCACCATGAGTTACCATGGCCTGTGGGTCCTGCTGGGAACTGCATTGAGCATTGATGGACACTGGTGAGGATGCATTGATGGGCACTGGTGAGGCTGCATTGATGGGCACTGGTGAGGATGCATTGATGGGCACTGGTGAGGATGTATTGATGGGCACTGGTGAGGATGCATTGATGGGCACTGGTGAGGCTGCATTGATGGGCACTGGTGAGGATGCATTGATGGGCACTGGTGAGGCTGCATTGATGGGCACTGGTGAGGCTGCATTGATGGGCACTGGTGAGGATGTATTGATGGGCACTGGTGAGGCTGCATTGATGGGCACTGGTGAGGATGCACTGATGGGCACTGGTGAGGCTGCATTGATGGGCAATGGTGAGGATGCATTGATGGGCACTGGTGAGGATGCATTGATGGGCACTGGTGAAGATGCATTGATGGGCACTGGTGAGGATGCATTGATGGGCACTGGTGAAGATGCATTGATGGGCACTGGTGAGGATGTATTGATGGGCACTGGTGAGGATGCATTGATGGGCACTGGTGAGGATGCATTGATGGGCACTGGTGAGGATGCATTGATGGGCATTTTTTTTTTTTTTTTGCAGACTGAAAGTGAAAATGGCGTGCTCAAAGTTGACCGTTGACAGGAAAAGAAAAGTTGATTTTGAAAACCGTGAGTTTAAGAGTGAGTGGACAGAAAAATATGCATTTGTGCTCCCCGTGGGAAGCAGAAAATCCATGTGTTTAATATGCACAGAGACAGTAGCAATCATCAAAAGTGGTAACGTAAAACGCCATTAAATTACCCTCAGAACACTGAGGTAAGGGCCATAAAAATAAACCAGCTGAAATCATCCTATGAAGCTACAAGCAGTGTAAAAGTTCGATCAGCCACACAACAGGAGCGTGCAATGGAAGCCTCACTAAGAGTAGCATTGGGTCCTGGGAAAACACAAGAAATCCTTCTCTGAAGCTGAAATAGTCAAGGAGTGAAGTGAATGGATTGAAGTGTATGGAGTGTATGGAGTGAAGTGATGAATGGATTGAAGTGTATGAGTGAAGTGATGAATGGATTGAAGTGAATGGAGTGAAGTGAATGTAGTGAAGTGAATGGAGTGAAGTGAATGGAGTGAAGTGATGTATGGAGTGTATGGAGTGAAGTGATTGGATTGAAGTGTATGGAGTGTATGGAGTGAAGTGATGAATGGATTGAAGTGTATGAAGTGAATGTAGTGAAGTGTATGGAGTGAAGTGATGTATGGAGTGTATGGAGTGTATGGATTGTATGGAGTGAAGTGAATGTAGTGAAGTGAATGGATTGAAGTGTATGAAGTGAATGTAGTGAAGTGTATGGAGTGAAGTGATGTATGGAGTGTATGGAGTGAAGTGATGTATGGAGTGTATGGAGTGAAGTGATGTATGGAGTGTATGGAGTGAAGTGTATGGAGTGTATGGAGTGTATGGAGTGAAGTGAATGGATTGAAGTGATGTATGGAGTGTATGGAGTGAATGTAGTGAAGTGTATGGAGTGAAGTGATTGGAGTGAAGTGAATGGAGTGAAGTGATGTATGGAGTGTATGGAGTGAAGTGGTGACTGCTCTGTTTGAAGGGACTCAGGAAAGGATGAAATAATCCAGAAAATAAGCCAAATCCCCCGTTCTGATTCCACTGCTGCAAGACGAAATGAAATACTTGCTGATGATTTGCTTGAACAACTTAGCTTTGCTATTAAAAAAGCCAAATTCATTTCATTGGCTGTGGATGAATCCACAGACAACACAGACAATGCCCAACTCATGGTCTTTGTCAGATTTTTTGATGAAGAAAAGGGAGAATTTCATGAAGATGTTTTGGGTCTCACAAACCTCCATGGACACACACGGGGGGGGGGGGGGGGGTGGGTGACATTTATGAAGCAGTGACACAGATGCTTAGAGACAGAGAGATCGACCTGAAGCATGTTGTTTCCATTGCTACTGATGGTGCACCATGTATGATTGGGAGAGAGGGGGGATTAGTGTCACGCTTGAGAACTCACCACTGCAGTTGAGCGGACACCTGGATGTCCGTGTTCGGCGGGTTCGGCCGAACTTGAAAAAAAAGTCCGGGTCCGTGTCCCGGACTTTTTCCGAACTTTTCCCGGACACCGAACCCTATTGAAGTCAATGGGGACCCGAACTTTCAGGCACTAAAATGGCTCTAAAACACCAATGGAAAGGGCTAGAGTTCTGCAAATGGCAGCAAAACGTAGTTAAGAGAATGGCAAGTGCTCTTAAAAAAAATTCCCCTTTAACTTAATTTTTTAATAGCAGATTAGAACAGCAATCTGTAGTAAAATATAGCTGAACGCTGCACACAACAGACTGATAAAAATAGATTTTTTTTCTCCCTCCTCCTCCTCCTCCTCCTCCTCCTCAGTGGGCTCAAAAAGATTGTTCACTGCACCACCCCCCACACAGCAAAATCGATGTAGACTGTCCCTGCCTAATCTCCAGCCTGTCCCTAATATGCTCAATAAGATAGTTCACTGCACCACCCCCCACACAGCAAAATCAATGTAGACTGACCCTGCCTAATCTCCAGCCTCGCCCTAAAATGCCCAAATAACTTTCCCTGCCTACACTCCGACCTGTCACTGAATTCTTTTCGGACACAATATAATTTTTGCCTGTCTGTCCCTAATCAGCAGCAGCCAGCACGTATGATGTGTGCTCTGTCCCTACACTACAGCAGAATGACGCACCGCGCTGTGTCTCTCGAACTTATAAAGACCTGGGTCACATGCTTCATATGGCCAATCACAGCTACTAATACATTAGTAGGCATGGCTGGGATGGCGCACACCAGTTAAACGCTTGTTGATTGGCTGTTGAAAGCCCGCCATTAAAAGCGCGCCAATGCATGCAAAACCCGGAAATAAAATGACCGAACACGGATTTTAAACCCGAACATACAGTAAAGTTTTCGGGTCCGTGTTCGGGGTAACAAAAATCCAATTATTCAGTACGAACACGAATAATACAGTCCGTGTTCGCTCAACACTACTCACCACCCTGACCTCATGGCATACCACTGCATAATTCACCAGATGGTTTTGTGTGCCAGCCTTGGAGAAAAGTACTCCGAAGTAATGACAACAGTCATGAAACTTGTCAACTATCTGAGAGCATCTTCTGCTCTGCAACGTCCTTTGTTGCGCTCATTTTTAATAGAGGTGAATGCAACATTTGATGATTTGCTCCTTCACAACAATGTCCGATGGCTTAGTAAAGGCGAGGTACTGGAGCGATGCGGAAAGAGCTGGAGACATTTCTATTGAATCAGAAGAGTGCAAAAGCCAAACCGTTTGTGGATTTCATGAAGAATGAAGAAGACGTGGAAGTCGTTGCTTTTCTAACTGACATTACTTCCCATCTCAATGACCTTAACCACTTGCTGACCGGTCACTGGGACTGTACTGCAACAAAGTGGCTCGATTCCGTCCAGCGACGTAGACCTACGTCACTGGACTCCTCAACTCGCTTTGAAGATTTCCCTCTGGTAAAACAAGTCTTGTTGTGCATCGAAATCCATTTTTTGTCAAAAATGTTGCAGAATTCTCAACTGAAGCCACAAAAGTCTTCCCATGGGCCAATGCTGCTTCTCTGCAGACTGAGCTGATTGAGGTACAAGAAAACCCAGCACTGCAGGGATCTCTCTGCCACCTTCTGGACGAAGATGGTTACTGCAGTAGGGGTTCCTATTTTACACCAGCTAACATGCGCATGAGTGCATGTAGGGCTTTTCTAGAATTTGATATATAATTATATTTTAAATTATATTTATACAGTATTGATACTTTTTACATATGAATTTTTATATATTTAAACATATTACGATAGTTGTGATTTTTATCTTATCTCAATTTAGTGTAATTTTAATTTGATGATTTTTTACTATAGGCTGAGAGTGTACACACATGATATGCACATGTACACGTGACTCCTTCTGTTTTCATTAATTAGATAGATATCCGGCATATACTGAATTATTTATATATAATCAATTTAATTCATTATTTTTCCTTTTTATTTTTCCCTTTCATATTATTATTTTTATTATTATTTTTATTTTTATTATTATTTCTTATTTTTTTATTATTATATTTTTTTATTTTTTATTATTTCTTATTTTTTATTTTTATTCATATATATTTTTATTTTTATATTTATTTTCATTTTTATTTTTATTCATTATATATTTTTATTTTTTTATTATGTAATGTTACTCAAGATCGGTTCCAGACACATTGTTTTTAAATTAGTATGTATTTTTTCATAATGTGTATTGTATTATATGACCAGTTCAAATATGTTTTACCTATAATTGTCTATGACTTATCCCAAGTCATGACTACTGCTCAGGTGTTTTTAGTTATGAATCTATAGCAATGGGCTCAGTCTAGGATGCAGCGGTAGTCTAGTTCCTTTGCCCTATAAAATGCCCTTCTCTAAGATGGCGCCACTAGAGGCCTGAGGAAGGAGCGCATGCTCCGACAACGCGTCGCCTGTTTACGTCATCACGCTCCATGCCCAAGCCGGAAGTACGCCGCCGGAAGCTCTGACAGTGTCCCCAGGGTCCGGGATATGCCGATCTACACTGGCTTCAACGGATCTCCATAGTGGACCAGTCGGTTTCTTCTGCAGAGGCACCCGGATTCATCGCACCCCCTAGATTTATATCCACTGCTGTTTGCTACTTACACGATTGTGAGTATGTAATATGGTGAATTTTCAATAAACACAAAGACATATTACACTTAGAGTGGCGCCTCTCTTTTTCTCATAGTTCCTCTGCTGCAGAAGATGGCCCTTCAGGTTCTCACCATGTTTCCCTCAACGTACTGCTGTGAATCGGCCTCTTCAACCATGAACATGGTGAGAAACCGCAGCACACTCGCCAATGAACATGGTGAGAAACCGCAGCACACTCGCCAATGAACATCAGTGCCTCCGCCTGGCCCTCACACCTTTTATGCCCAAATGTAAAAAACTGGTGGCACAAAGAAGGCGTCGCCTTTCCCACTAAAGGTCTCTACCACATTTTTTTGTATATAGTTGGAAAGTTTTGGGGAATGACTTTTTTTGTTGTTGGCGTTCTGTATTTGGAATTTGACGGTCACATTTACGGACCTCGGACTGAATGGAAAATTGGTAAGTGGACCTTTAAATTTTATATTTGAGTACCCCGGCCCTATATTCTCCATCTGGGAGAGGTAACCGGAAAACCCTTCCAAGATTCTCCAGAGATGGATACAGCGGAAGGTGGCCTTAGAGTATGGGTATGATTATCCCTAGGCTCCACCCAGGGGCGGATCCTGAGTCTAGTCTCGGGAGGGGCACTGCCAGAAAATAAGGCGGTGCTTACAGAACTGTATTTAAGGTATTATACGGTCCTAACCAGGGACACGTTTATCATTCCAGATTAGAA
Organism: Pelophylax lessonae; assembly: GCF_965119305.1. NCBI lineage: Eukaryota > Metazoa > Chordata > Amphibia > Anura > Ranidae > Pelophylax > Pelophylax lessonae. Next base: position 268,606 of record NW_028120139.1, read on the forward strand.
TAGTATAAAAATAAAAAATACAATAAATAAGAAAAATAAAATAAATTTAAGCCTCTCGTCCCTCTGAGTTTGTGCATAGAAGCGAACGCATACGCAAGTCCCGCCCACATATGTAAACGGTGTTCAAACCACACATGTGAGGTATCGCCGCGATTGTTAGAGCGAGAGAAATAATTCCATCCCCCAACCTCCTCTATAACTCTAAACTGGTCACCTGTAGACATTTTTAAAACGTGGCCTATCGGGATTTTTAAGTACCAAAGTTTGTTGGCCTTCCAAAAGTGTGCGCAATTTTGAAGCATGACATGTTGGGGATCTATTTACTCACTGTAACATTATCTTTCACATTAGAGAAAATAAATGGGCTAACTTTACTGTTTTCTTAACCCTAACCCTAAGTATCTAACCCTAAGTATCTAACCCTAACCCTAACCCCTAACCTTAACCCTATCTAACCCTAACCCTAAATCCTAACCCTAAGTATCTAACCCTAACCCCTAACCCTAACTATCTAACCCTAACCCTAAATCCTAACCCTAAGTATCTAACCCTAACCCCTAACCTTAACCCTAACTATCTAACCCTAACCCTAAATCCTAACCCTAAGTATCTAACCCTAACCCCTAACCTTAACCCTAACTATCTAACCCTAACCCTAAATCCTAACCCTAAGTATCTAACCCTAACCCTAACCCTAACTATCTAACCCTAACCCTAAATCCTAACCCTAAGTATCTAACCCTAACCCCTAACCCTAACCCTAAGTATCTAACCCTAACCCCTAACCCTAAGTGTCTAACCCTAACCCTAACCCCTAACCCTAACCCTAACCCTAAGTATCTAACCCTAACCCCTAACCCTAAACCCTAAACCTAAACCCTAACCCTAAGTATCTAACCCTAACCCCTAACTTTGACCGTTGACCTTTGACCTTAAACTTTGACCCTTGACCTAAAAATTCAACAAAATCACAATTTTTCCATGTTAATCTCCACTTGGTGTTTTTTATTCACATAAGTGTATTTTTTCCAAAAAAAAATTGTATTTGTAAGACCGTTGCACAAATACAGTGTGACAAAAAGTGCAACAATCTCCATTTTATTCTCTAGAGTGAGTCTCTGCAAAAAAAAAAAATACATTTTGGGGGTTCTAAGTCATTTTCTAGCAGAAAATACTGATCCTGGAGGCAGGAGGTGGGTGGAGCCAACACTCCACTAAACGCGCGGTGGAGGAGGAAGGAGGCTCCGCTGTGAATGCTGGGGCCTCGCTCTCCTCCTCCTCAGGTGACGTCGCTGGTTGCTAGAAGCCAGGCGGCGATAGCAATCAGTGCACTGCTGTATGCGGCGGCGGGACTACAACAACAGAAGCTTTCGGCTCCGCCGCTGCTGCTGGGCTGCTGAAGGAACTCGGGTGATGCTGTCGGAGAGAGGGAGACTCGACTAGAGTGTGGGTGATAATTTCGGTGGAGAGTGGGTAATATTTTCAGGGAGGAGGGGCAATTGACCCGTTGCCCCCCCCCCCCCCTCCAGGTCCGCCACTGGATTCACGGAGGTCTTGCTGGAGATAGAGGCCAGAAGAGAAGCCTGGTGTGATGAGGCTGTATGGGACTTTCTCTTTGTCCCCAGACCCCACTGCAATCAGTCTAAGCTGGAATCATGGAGGACCTTCCTACCGGTGAAGGCACAGTGGAATCAGGGGCAGGCTATCTACATAAACTGAGTGGAGGTCCGCCATCTGGATGGTTCTGGCCAGGCTTGGTTGATCCGAGTACAGGATAAAGATGGCAAAGTTGTACGAATCCTTCATCAGGCTGAAAATAAGGGTTTTCTACAGAGAGACTCTTGTCCATGAGATGCCTTGTGAAGATTTGACAGACCAACGGGCTGTCAATGGAGCTTTGCTGGGTACCAACCAAGGAGAGGGGTTGGTGACCCGAAGTCTCTTTGGTGGGGGGTGTCCTAGTGTGCGGGACCCCCGAAGAGACTGCTAACCCACCAGGTTGGACAGGTTGCTCAGGCTCCAGCAACAAGGATCCTGATGGAAGAGGACTTTGAGTGTCTTCATGATCTGGTGGGCAGAGTGGTGGTAGGTAGTTAGTGACAGGGTTTAGTGTCACCTTTGTAGAGGGCACCTGAATGCCGTGTCAAGCCTGCTGCCAAAGTGGTGTAGCTATGGATGATGGGTAAGAAGACCGCCTCTGCGGAGAGGACATTCTCACCGACTGTAGTAAGGAATGTGGAAAATACTTTGATGTAAATGCTGAAAAGTTAATGCGTTTTCCTTGTAACGCGGCGGTTTGTCTTGAGGCTGCTCTGGTGGGGTCCCTTCAGGAGCTTAGTAATCTGGTGTACAGGGGGATTCGGGAGTGGGGCCACCTGGCTCTACACCCCACTAGGGTGATATTGCGGGTATGGGTGGCGGCCAGATGGCGTTTTTCGCAGGTCGCCGGTCTGCCCCTTGTGGGGGAACCCCAATCTTGTGCATCTGACAACCCTGCTGGACCCTCAGCTCTGGGCCCGTTTTGGGGTGCGGACTCTTAGGGATGTCTGTCCTGGGGGTTCCATTCTCCCTTTTTCTGTCCGACGGAGGGAACGGGGCCTGCCTGGCTGGATGTACTTTCATTACCTCCAATTGCGGCATGCGCTACGACCTCAGTTCCCCAATGGCTTGACTCTGGAAATGGACCCTGTGGAGAATCTGTTGGCCCACGAGTCCCTGGCTAAGCCACTTTCCTCTCTATATTTCCCCACTTTCCGAGAATGGATAAACTTTGGGACTTGTGGAAGGGGGACCTACCTGACCTTGACCGCGATGATTGGGAGGACTGCTTTGAGGATAGCACCAAACTGATGATTTCTGCCAGGGACCGTCTGATTCAAATGAATGTCTTCATAGAGTGTATTATACTCCTCAGAGGTTACATAGAATCTTCCCCCAGAGATCTCCGGACTGCCTTCGTTGCCTTGCTGCAGTGGGGTCATACCTCCATATGTTTTGGAGCTGCCCCGGAATGGCCCAGTTTTGGTTGCAAGTTTACGATGTCATTAATCTCAGGTTGGGGCTGGCTCTCCCAGTCTCCCCCGAAATGGCCCTGTTGGGTGCCATGGAGGATGATCAGAGGCCTAGACCTACTAACGTATCTTTTATATTATGCTAAGAGGGAAATTATTCTGAAATGGAATGCCCCTTCCCCCCTTGGTGGTCTCCTGGGAGCATTCTATTAATGCAGTTCTACCACTGTATAAGTTGACTTACCGGTTGCGGAATTGTCCTAGGAAGTTTGATAGGGTGTGGCAGCCTTGGTTGGAGCCTCGGCTGTCCCACCGGCAAGGACCTTGTGCTCTCGGGGGATGGGGGCATTGCGCTTATTCGCTGTATAACCTGTTTTGCTGGATTTACATAGTTACATAGTTAGTGAGGTTGAAAAAAGACATCAGTCCATCCAGTTCAACCTATGATGTGTGTTTGCTGTTTACCGTACATTGTATACCCCTGTATGTTGTACATTGTATACCCCTGTATGTTGTACATTGTATACCCCCTGTATGTTGTACATTGTATATCCCTGTATGTTGTACATTGTATACCCCTGTATGTTGTACATTGTATACCCCCTGTATGTTGTAGATTGTATACCCCTGTATGTTGTACATTGTATACCCCCTGTATGTTGTACATTGTATACTCCTGTATGTTGTACATTGTATACCCCCTGTATGTTGTACATTGTATACTCCTGTATGTTGTACATTGTATACCCCTGTATGTTGTACATTGTATACCCCCTGTATGTTGTACATTGTATACCCCCTGTATGTTGTACATTGTATAATCCTGTATGTTGTACATTGTATACCCCTGTATGTTGTACATTGTATACCCCCTGTATGTTGTACATTGTATACCCCTGTATGTTGTACATTGTATACCCCCCTGTATGTTGTACATTGTATACCCCCTGTATGTTGTACATTGTATACCCCCTGTATGTTGTACATTGTATACCCCTGTATGTTGCACATTGTATACCCCTGTATGTTGTACATTGTATACCCCTGTATGTTGTACATTGTATACCCCTGTATGTTGTACATTGTATACCCCCTGTATGTTGTACATTGTATACCCCCTGTATGTAGTAGATTGTATACCCCCTGTATGTTGTACATTGTATACCCCTGTATGTTGTATATTGTATACCCCCTGTATGTTGTACATTGTATACCCTTGTATGTTGTACATTGTATACCCCTGTATGTTGTACATTGTATACCCCTGTATGTTGTACATTGTATACCCCTATATGTTGTACATTGTATACCCCGCTGTATGTTGTACATTGTATACCCCCTGTATGTTGTATATTGTATACCCCCTGTATGTTGTATATTGTATACCCCCTGTATGTTGTATATTGTATACCCCTGTATGTTGTACATTGTATACCCCCTGTATGTAGTAGATTGTATACCCCCTGTATGTTGTACATTGTATACCCCCTGTATATTGTACATTGTATACCACTGTATGTTGTACATTGTATACCCCTGTATGTTGTACATTGTATACCCCTGTATGTTGTGGTCTTTAAGGTGCCCATCTAATAGTTTTTTGAAACTATCGATGCTCCCTGCTGATACCACTGCTTGTGGAAGAGAATTCCACATCCTTACTGCTCTGACAGTAAAGAACCCCTTACGTACTTTAAGGTCCAGATACACCACATCCACAGGCCTTCCTTTATCTAGGTGGCAGCTCACTTCATCATAGAAGGTTAATAGATTGGTTTGGCAAGAACGATTTCTCATGAATCCATGCTGATTACTACTAATAATACCGTTTTCATTACTAAAGTCTTGTATGTGGTCCCTTAACATCCCCTCCGAAATCTTGCAGACTACTGATGTTAGGCTGACTGGCCTATAGTTACCCGGGATATATCTCGGCCCCTTCTTAAATATTGGTACCACGTTGGCTTTTTTCCAATCAGCTGGCACCATACCCGTCTGTAAACTATCCTTAAAGATGAAGAATAATGGTCTGGCAATCAACTGGCTGAGCTCATTAAGAACCCTCGGGTGCAAGCCATCCGGTCCCGGGGATTTATTTATGTTAAGTTTCTCTAGTTTAGTTCTAAGTCTATCTTCTGTTAACCATGGCGGCACTTCCTGAGGTGTATTATTTAGTTCGGCCTTACAAGCGGGGTTCGTGTAGCCCCCCGATTCCTTTGTGAAGACTGAAGAAAAGAAATTATTTAACACTTCCGCCTTTTCTCTGTCCTCAGTGGCCATTTTTCCTTTATCATCTTTTATGGGGCCAATGTGTTCTGGCCTCGCTTTCTTACTGTTTATATACTTAAAGAACTTCTTGGGGTTCTTTTTACTCTCCTCCGCTATATGTCTCTCGTGTTCTATTTTAGCCGCCCTGATTTCGTCTTTACATTTCTTATTACACTCTTTGTAATGCTTGAATGCTGCCAATGACAAAAATGATGGATTATTGGTTTTCCCCGGTCCTTGGTTTATGTTCTTCCACTCTCTATGTATAATTTCATTTGTATGCGATGCGTCATTGCACTGGTTTCAATAAAGGAATCGCTTGATTTGTAATGTGTTTTCCTTTGCAGGTTGCCAAGGAAGTAGTTTAGTCAGTTAGGACAAAGTATGTACTCACCAAACAGAGCTTTGTTTGGTGGGGGGTGCATTAGATTAACCACTTTAGGACCGGAGGATTTTCCTGCTTTACGTCCAGGCCACTTTTTGCCACTTGGCACTGCGCGACTTTAACGGACAATTGCGCGGTCATGCAACGCCGCACCCAAACAAAATTTTCGTCCTTTTTTCCCACAAACAGAGCTTTCTTTTGGTGGTATTTGATCACCTGTGCGATTTTAACTTTTTGCGCTATAAACAAAAAAAGAGCGTAAATTTTGAAAAAATAACAATATTTTTCACATTTTTTTATATGAAATCCCCCCCCAAAAAAATGTAAAAATCAAAATTTTTTATTGTTTATTTTTTTTTTTACGAGTAATGGCGGCGATCTGCGATTTTTTTGCGGGACTGCGACATTGCGGCGGACAGATCGGACCCCTGACTGACATTTTTGACACTTTTGGGGTTACCAGTGACATTACTGCAGTAATCAGTGCTATACATATGCACTGTCACTGTAAAAATGACACTGGCAGGGAAGGGGTTAACTTTATTGGTGATCAAGGGGTTAATGTATGCCTGGTGCTTACTGACGTGTGTGGGGGGAGGGGATTGTGTGACATGTGTGGGGGGAGGGGATTGTGTGACGTGTGTGGGGAGGGGATTGTGTGATGTGTGTGGGGGGAGGGGATTGTGTGACGTGTGTGGGGGGAGGGGATTGTGTGATGTGTGTGGGGGGAGGGGATTGTGTGATGTGTGTGGGGGGAGGGGATTGTGTGACGTGTGTGGGGGGAGGGGATTGTGTGATGTGTGTGGGGGGAGGGGATTGTGTGACGTGTGTGGGGGGAGGGGATTGTGTGACGTGTGTGGGGGGAGGGGATTGTGTGATGTGTGTGGGGGGAGGGGATTGTGTGACGTGTGTGGGGGGAGGGGATTGTGTGACATGTGTGGGGGGAGGGGATTGTGTGACATGTGTGGGGGGAGGGGATTGTTTGACGTGTGTGGGGGGAGGGGGTTGTGTGACGTGTGTGGGGGGAGGGGATTGTGTGACATGTGTGGGGGGAGGGGATTGTTTGACGTGTGTGGGGGAGAGGGTTGTGTGACGTGTGTGGGGGGAGGGGATTGTGTGACGTGTGTGGGGGGAGGGGATTGTGTGACGTGTGTGGGGGGAGGGGATTGTGTGACGTGTGTGGGGGGAGGGGATTGTGTGACGTGTGTGGGGGGAGGGGATTGTGTGACGTGTGTGGGGGGAGGGGATTGTGTGACATGTGTGGGGGGAGGGGATTGTGTGACATGTGTGGGGGGAGGGGATTGTTTGACGTGTGTGGGGGGAGGGGGTTGTGTGACGTGTGTGGGGGGAGGGGATTGTGTGACGTGTGTGGGGGGAGGGGATTGTGTGACGTGTGTGGGGGGAGGGGATTGTGTGACGTGTGTGGGGGGAGGGGATTGTGTGACGTGTGTGGGGGGAGGGGATTGTGTGACATGTGTGGGGGGAGGGGATTGTGTGACATGTGTGGGGGGAGGGGATTGTTTGATGTGTGTGGGGGGAGGGGGTTGTGTGACGTGTGTGGGGGGAGGGGATTGTGTGACATGTGTGGGGGGAGGGGATTGTTTGATGTGTGTGGGGGGAGGGGGTTGTGTGACGTGTGTGGGGGGAGGGGATTGTGTGACGTGTGTGGGGGGAGGGGGTTGTGTGACACAGACACAGATTGCAGGTTGAGCTATGCTGAATCCTGTGATCTGTCCCTGCCTGTCACAGAGGAGATCCGCCTGCTTTGTTTACACAAGAGGGCGGATTTCCTCACTCGATCCCCGACGATCGGGGAAGAGCAGCGGTGATCACTGCATCTCCTCCCCTGGCCCGACTCCCGCTGTGTCTGAACACAGCGGGAGCGAGCCTCCGGCGACGCGCGCGCCCCGCCGAGACAGGGGAGAGTCTGTTGACGTAGGACTACGTCGCCAGACCTTAACGAGCCACTTTGCCGCAGTGGTAAAGTGGTTAAAAATGGCGCTGCCTGGCGCCAACACGTCACTACGCATGCGCCGTCTGCCTAAGAATAGCCGAGCATGTACGGGCTTTCCTCAGCGGCGGAGTCGCATGCGCAGTGTACCTGACGGGCCGGCCACAGCCATTTTTTTTTCAGGTGCCGCGGTGCGTTGATCTTCAACCAGCCCCAGGCCAGGGGGATTTGCCCTGACAGCCCTGCTGTGACTCGTCCTGCGAGCTATGATGGCCGCACGGCGCCCCTGTTGCCCAGGGCGCCCTGTGTATGATCAGACTATGGCCCCCCCGGGATCACATTGGCAGCAAAGCTGGGAAACCGACTCACCTAATAAAGGTGACGCCGAGCCCTTCAAACTTCCAGAACGCAGACAATAGCCGAAACGGGGAAGAGAAACCTGAAGAAGGAGTTTTATAGTGGGGGAAGGGCGGTGACCTGATGTAAAACAATCTTTATTGGAAGAGATAACGATAAGAGCCGACTACACAGAAGGGTTAATAAGACGCAGGTGAGGTTTCCGTCATATCGGTGGAAGAGTGATCCCGGCTTGGGTGCTTTTTATCGGCAGCGTTGTCTTATTAACCCTTCTGTGTAATCTTCTCTTATCGTTATCTCTCTTCCAATAAAGATCGTATTATATCAGGTCACCGCCCTTCCCCCACTATACATCTCCTTCTTCAGGCTTCTCTTCCCCGTTTCCTTTTGATGAGATTATATTCCATATATTATATCCCATCCCAAGTCATGATTGGATTGTTTGCTGGGATAATCGTCCTCTAGTAGATAATATTGTGATGGGGAATTTCCCATGGGTGGAAATAACCTACAGAAGTCATTGTGTAGCGATATATAATACACATAGTTACATAGTTGCATAGTTTGTAAGGTTGAAAAATACATCAGTCGATCCAGTTCAACCTATGATGTGTGTGTGTGTTAGTACATTGTATACCCCCTGTATGTTGTACATTGTATACCCCTGTATGTTGTACATTGTATACCTCCCTGTATGTTGTACATTGTATACCTCCCTGTATGTTGTACATTGTATACCCCTGTATGTTGTACATTGTATACCACTGTATATTGTACATTGTATACCCCTGTATGTTGTACATTGTATACCCCTGTATGTTGTACATTGTATACCCCCTGTATGTTTTACATTGTATACCCCTGTACGTTGTACATTGTATACCCCTGTATGTTGTACATTGTATACCCCTGTATGTTGTACATTGTATACCCCCTGTATGTTGTACATTGTATACCCCCTGTATGTTATACATTGTATACCCCCTGTATGTTGTACATTGTATACCCCCTGTATGTTGTACATTGTATACCCCCTGTATGTTGTACATTGTATACCCCTGTATGTTGTACATTGTATACCCCTGTATGTTGTACATTGTATACCCCCTGTATGTTGTACATTGTATACCCCTGTATGTTGTACATTGTATACCCCTGTATGTTGTACATTGTATACCCCTGTAGGTTGTACATTGTATACCCCCTGTATGTTGTACATTGTATACCCCTGTATGTTGTACATTGTATACCCCTGTAGGTTGTACATTGTATACCCCCTGTATGTTGTACATTGTATACCCCTGTATGTTGTACATTGTATACCCCCTGTATGTTGTATATTGTATACCCCCTGTATGTTGTACATTGTATACCCCTGTATGTTGTACATTGTATACCCCTGTACGTTGTACATTGTATACCCCTGTACGTTGTACATTGTATACCCCTGTACGTTGTACATTGTATACCCCTGTATGTTGTACATTGTATACCCCCTGTATGTTGTACATTGTATACCCCTGTACATTGTACAGTGTATACCCCTGTATGTTGTACATTGTATACCCCCTGTATGTTGTACATTGTATACCCCCTGTATGTTGTACATTGTATACCCCTGTATGTTGTACATTGTATACCCCTGTATGTTGTGGTCTTTAACCGCTTCCATACAGAGCAGTTAGACCCCCTTCCTGCCCAGACCAATTTTCAGCTTTCAGCACTCTCACACTTTGAATGACAATTGCTCAGTCATGCTACACTGTAACTAAACTAATTTTTTATCATTTTTTTCACACAAATAAGGCTTTCTTTTGGTGGTATTTGATCACAACTGGGTTTTTTTTGTGATATAAGCAAAAAAAGAGCAAAAATTAAAAAAAAAAAACAACAACTTTTTTTTAGTTTCTATTATAAAATTGTGCAAAAAATTAATTTTTCTTCATACATTTAGACCAAAATTTATACTGCTACTTATCTCTGGTAAAATTAACCCAAATTAGTGTATATTATTTAGTCTGTGTGAAAGTTATTGAGTCTAGAAGCTATGGTACCAATAACTGAAAATTGATCTCCTTCTTGTAGCCCTGAAAAGTCAGGACAGTACAAATACCCCCCAAATGACCCATTTTTGTAAAGTAGACAGTCAAGGGTATTTAGTAAGAGGCATGGTGAGTTTTTTGAAGTTATAATTTTTTCCCACAATTCTTGGGAAAATGAAGAAAACATTTTTTTTTATTTTTTTCCCCACAAAGTTCTCAATTTATAAGCTATTTCTAACACATAGCATGTACACAGCAAAAATGACACCCCAAAATACATTCTGCTACTCCTTCTGAGTATGGGGATACCACATGTGTGAGACTTTTACACAGCCTGGCCACAAAAAGAGACTCCACGTCCAAGTAGCACCTTCAGGCGTTCTAGGAGCATAAATACACATAAAACTTTCTTACTACCTATCACACTTTTGAAGGCCCTAGAGCACTAATACAATGGAAAAGTCCACAAAATTACCCCATTTTGGAAAGCAAACACTCCAACGTATATTCTATGAGGCATTATGGGTCGTTTGAACGTGTCATTTTTTTCCACAAGTTTTTGGAAAATGTGGGAAAAAAATAAAAGCTTTTTTTTTTTTACACAAAGTTGTCAATTTATAGTATATTCCTAACACATAGCATGTACACAGCAAAAATGACACCCCAAAATACATTCTGCCACTCCTCCTGAGTATGGCAATACCACATGTGTGAGACTTTTTCACAGCCTAGCCATATAGAGGGGCCCAACATCCAAGGAGCACCATCATGCATCCTAGCCACTTGCCTAGGCCTATTTTTGACATTTGGTGTTTACAAGCTAAAATCAGTTGTTTTTGCTAGAAAACTACTTAAAACCCCCAAACATTATATATATTTTTTTAGCAGAGACCCTAGAGAATAAAATGGAGATTATTGCAATATTTTTTATTACATCGTATTTGCGCAGCGGTCTTCCAAATGCAATTTTTTTGGAAAAAATTAATTTTTTTGAATTAAAAAATAGGAAACCAGTAAAGTTAGCCCAATTTTTTTCCATAATGTGAAAGATAATGTTACACCGAGTAAATAGATACCCAACATGTCCTGCTTCAAAATTGCGCACGCTCACGGAATGGCGACAAACTTTGCTACTTAAAAATCCCCATAGGCGACATTTTAAAAATTTCTACAGGTTGCCATCTTAGAGTTACAGAGGAGGTCTAGGGCTCAAATTATTGCTCTTGCTCTAACGATCGCGGCGATACCTCACACGTGTGGTTTGAACACCATTTACATATGTGGGCGGGGTTTCCGTATGCGTTCACTTCTGCGAGCTCACGGGGACAGGGCGCTTTAATTTTTTTTTTTTTTTTTTACTATTTATTTTATTTATTATTTTTTATTTTTACACCGTTTTAAAAAAAAAATAAAAATGTATCATTTTTATTTTTATTACAAGAAATGTAAACATTCCTTGTAATAGAAAAAGGCACGACAGGACCTCTTTATTGTGAGATCTGGGGTCAAAAAGTCCTCAGATCTCACAAGTACACTAAAAGATAGAAAAAATAAATAAATAAATAAATAAAATAAAATGAAAAAAAAAAAGGGACCTTTAAACCGGTTGCTAGGCAAGGATGTTTGCCGTATCTCCGGTCCTCCAAGAGAAGCTTGCCCTCACTCGACATCCTATCTGTGAGGATCCGGGACCGGATCGTTTTCCCCACTGCCGGCGGGTCAGGTAAGCGGGGAAAAGGACCGTAACGCGGCGGGAGGGGGGGGGGTCACCTATTCCGCCATCCCGGAAGGGTGATCCCGCGGCGAATCCGCCGCTGGGACCACCCCTATCGAAAAGCCAACCGTCCACCGTTTAAAAAAATACCAGGGTTATGGCAGCTATCTGCTGCTATAACACCGGTATTTAGGTTTAAACGGAGGACGTATATAAACCTTTTTGGACTTGGACATGGTGGCTGTATGAAGGGTGACAGGTACTCGGGTACTTTGCTGGGCAGGTGACAGGCAGGTGACAGGTACTCTGGTACTGATGAGTAGTACTGATACTGATAGGTGATACTGATTCTGTACTGATGGGTACGGATGATCAGTACTGATACTGATAGGTGATAGGTACTGATGGGTACTGATGAGTAGTGATGGGTACTGATGAGCAGGTGGCAAGTACTCGGGTACTTCAGGTGTCAGGTACTCTGATGAGCAGGTGGAAGGTACTCGGGTACTCTGATGGGTAGGTGACAGGTACTCGGGTACTCTGATGGGTAGGTGACAGGTACTCGGGTACTCCGATGGGTAGGTGACAGGTACTAGGGTACTCTGATGGGTAGGTAACAGGTACTCGGGTACTCCAATGATGGGTACTCGGGTACTCCGATGACGGGTACTCCGGTGACAGGTACTCAAAGTACCCGAGTACCTGTCATCAGAGTACCCGTCATCAGAGTACCCGAATACCTGTCACCAGCCCATCAGAGTACCCGAGTACCCGTCATCAGAGTACCCGAATACCTGTCACCAGCCCATCAGAGTACCCGAGTACCTGTCATCAGAGTACCCGAGTACCTGTCACCAGTCCATCAGAGTACCTGAGTACCTGATGGGCTGGTGACAGGTACTCGGGTACTTTGATGGGCTAGTGACAGGTACTATGATGGGCTAGTGACAGGTACTCGGGTACTTTGATGGGCTAGTGACAGGTACTATGATGGGCTAGTGACAGGTACTATGATGGGCTAGTGACAGGTACTATGATGGGCTAGTGACAGGTACTCGGGTACTATGATGGGCTAGTGACAGGTACTCGGGTACTTTGATGGGTTAGTGACAGGTCCTCTTTATTGGGGGGGGCAATCAGTGTGTTTGGGGTGCACTGTACTTGGTAACTAGCTGTTACCACACTCCCTTCCTGACACAGGATCAGTGTGTGAGGAGGAGAACACGGTGACAGCTAGTTACCGTGTTCTCTGTTGACATTTGTGACCGGCTGTGATTGGACACAGCCGGTCACGTGGTAAAGAGCCAATTTCATTGGCTCTTTACCTAGATCGGGGATGGGCTCTGTCCGAGGGACGGGGGGCGCGCATTGAGAGGGAATGAGCGGCTCACGCTGGAGCCGCTCAAGTGATCAGCTGTGATTGACACAGCCGATCACGTGGTAAACAGACATAGTCATTGGCTGTTTACCTTGATCGGGGTTGGGCTCAGTCCGAGGGACTTTGACTTTGAAGTCATGGTACAGGCATGGCATAGGTGATGGCACAGATATGGTATAGGCATGTCACAGATATGGTATAGGCATGTCACAGGTCATGGTACAGGAGATGGTATATGCCCCCTTTCAATGCAGAGACCAGCGTGCGTGCCCCCTTCAATGCAGAGACCAGCGTGCGTGCCCCCTTCAATGCAGAGATCAGCGTGCGTGCCCCCTTCAATGCAATGAACACTGTGCTGTGCCCCCACAATGCAGATTTCAGCGTGTGTGCCCCCTTCAATGCAACTGTGCTGTGCCCCCTTCAATGCAATAAACACTGTGCTGTGCCCCCTTCAATGCAATAAACACTGTGCTGTGCCCCCTTCAATGCAATAAACATTGTGCTGTGCCCCCTTCAATGCAATGAACAATGTGCTGTGCCCCCTTCAGTGCAATAAACACTGTGCTGTGCCCCTTCAATGCAATGAACACTGTGCTGTGCCCCCACAATGCAGAGTTCAGCGTGCGTGCCCCCTTCAATGCAACTGTGCTGTGCCCCCTTCAATGCAATGAACAATGTTCCGTGCCCCCATCAATGCAGAGTTCAGCGTGCGAGCCCCTTTCAATGCAGAGTGCCACAGCATTGTCCCCAATCACTGCAGAGCGCCACAGCATTGTCCCCAATGATTGCAGAGTGTGCCACAGCATTGTCCCCCAATGATTGCAGAGCGCCACAGCATTGTCCCTAATGATTGCAGAGTGCCCACAGCATTGTCCCCCAATGATTGCAGAGTGTGCCACAGCATTGTCCCCCAATGATTGCAGAGTGCCACAGCATTGTCCCCCAATGATTGCAGAGTGCCCACAGCATTGTACCCCAATGATTGCAGAGCGCCACAGCATTGTCCCCAATGATTGCAGAGTGCCACAGCATTGTCCCCCAATGATTGCAGAGTGTGCCACAGCATTGTCCCCAATGATTGCAGAGTGCCCACAGCATTGTCCCCCGATGATTGCAGAGTGCCACAGCATTGTCCCCCAATGATTGCAGAGTGCCCACAGCATTGTACCCCAATGATTGCAGAGTGCCAACAGCATTGTACCCCAATGATTGCAGAGCGCCACAGCATTGTCCCCAATGATTGCAGAGTGCCACAGCATTGTCCCCCAATGATTGCAGAGTGTGCCACAGCATTGTCCCCAATGATTGCAGAGTGCCCACAGCATTGTCCCCCGATGATTGCAGAGTGCCACAGCATTGTCCCCCAATGATTGCAGAGTGCCCACAGCATTGTCCCCAATGATTGCAGAGTGTGCCACAGCATTGTCCCCCAATGATTGCAGAGTGCCCACAGCATTGTACCCAGTGATTGCAGAGTGCCACAGCATTGTCCCTAATGATTGCAGAGTGCCCACAGCATTGTACCCAGTGATTGCAGAGTGCCACAGCATTGTCCCTAATGATTGCAGAGTGCCACAGCATTGTCCCCAGTGATTGCAGAGTGCCACAGCATTGTCCCTAATGATTGCAGAGTGCCCACAGCATTGTCCCCCGATGATTGCAGAGTGCCACAGCATTGTCCCCCAATGATTGCAGAGTGCCCACAGCATTGTCCCCCAATGATTGCAGAGTGCCCACAGCATTGTACCCCAATGATTGCAGAGTGCCACAGCATTGTCCCCCAATGATTGCAGAGCGCCACAGCATTGTCCCCAATGATTGCAGAGTGCCCACAGCATTGTCCCCAATGATTTCAGAGTGCCCACAGCATTGTCCCCCAATGATTGCAGAGTGCCACAGCATTGTCCCCCAATGATTGCGGAGTGCCCACAGCATTGTACCCCAATGATTGCAGAGTGCCACAGCATTGTACCCCAATGATTGCAGAGTGCCACAGCATTGTACCCCAATGATTGCAGAGTGCCAACAGCATTGTCCCCCAATGATTGCAGAGTGCCCACAGCATTGTACCCCAATGATTGCAGAGTGCCACAGCATTGTCCCCAATGATTGCAGAGTGCCCACAGCATTGTACCCCAATGATTGCAGAGTGCCACAGCATTGTACCCCAATGATTGCAGAGTGCCCACAGCATTGTACCCCAATGATTGCAGAGTGCCCACAGCATTGTCCCCAATGATTTCAGAGTGCCCACAGCATTGTCCCCCAATGATTGCAGAGTGCCCACAGCATTGTACCCCAATGATTGCAGAGTGCCACAGCATTGTACCCCAATGATTGCAGAGTACCCACAGCATTGTCCCCAATGATTGCAGAGTGCCCACAGCATTGTCCCCAATGATTGCAGAGCGCCACAGCATTGTCCCCAATCAATGCAGAGACCAGCGTGCGTGCTCTCTTCAATCCAATGAACTTACCTGGCGGCGGCTCGGCTCCCGGCGGCGGCTTCTCCCCTCCTCGATACTTCGTCCTCTTCTGCGGCGGCGGGAAGGTGAGCGGCTTCTCCCTCTCGTCCTCTCCTCTTCTCTGCGGCGGGCGTCGGGAACCAGTGGGAAGGTGACCGGCGCCGGCTTCTCCTCTCCTCGAGACTCCTCTCTGTGGCGGCGGAAGGGGGACCGGGCGGTGACGGTGAGTGACTGATGCCGCCCCCATCAGGCTGGAGACTGGACCAATCACAGCCAGGATATCACGAAAGTGGGGGTGTCATAGCGCTATGACCTGCGCCCAGGTTACGCCCCCAGAAGGCAGCCAATCGGCGCCTCTTCTGGGTCGTAAACCCCACCCCCCCCCCCCCCAGCCAACACATACGCCGGCGAACGCGATTTTTTTTTAAACTTTATTGTTCTTTTTGTAATTTTTTCTTTCTTTTTTTTAGGGGGGGGTGGCGCCTTGGCGCCCCCTATGCACAGGCCGCCACTGGTGGCCACGTGTCTTATTGTATCTCCTTTCTCTGAATAGTTTGTTCCTTATGCTAGGGTCACCAGTACAGTATTTGTACATTGATATCATATCCCCCCTCAATCGTCTCTTCTCCAGAGAGAATAGGTTCAGTGCTTGTAGTCTTTCCTCATAGCTGATGTCCTCCATTCCCCTAATTATTTTTGTTGTCCTTCTCTGGACTCTCTCCAGTTCCAGCACATCTGGAATATAACTGTATACTGTATCCATATCCTTTCCTGCTTCTACTAAATGTGTAATAATCAGAATATATATCGGTAAATCGTGTATTCCTGATCAATATATATGCTGTATTAGTAATATATACTCATTAGACGGCGTTACCAGATGATATATAATAGAAATATCAGATGGCCCCGCCTCCACCACGGGGAAATGGACATTCCCACCACAAATTAGGAATAAGAAGAATTCTCCTATAGGATACACTTGGTGGTTAGAAGAGGTAATTCTTATCTGCCTCCATCAATGGACAGAAGTTCCACCTTCTGGGCGGGGCTTATTATCATTTTTATGAGTTTCTTGTCCGAGAACGGTTTATAGGAGAACCCAGACACACCTTCACCACATAAACTTCCTCCATCGTACTTCATCATACTTCACACCCTCCTCATCACACCTCATACTCTGATACTGGAAGGACGCAATCTCCTCCTTACCCAGCCGCCGTCTTAGGGAACTCTGCTAACGACCATTGTGGGCCAGCCGCCATTTTGGAGGGTAAATATGTTTTATTGATTTTTATTGATATGTCGAATATTGGATGCTCAGAATATTTAGATTTTATTCCCCAGATGTAACAACCATCCGAGATTTTTCCTGAATTTTATTTTTGTTTTTATAAATTTTACCATCTTTGTTTGGCGCTCTATTAGCGAATCAGTGTTCCGTGTTACGTAGTTTGACTCTCACTCCAACCGCAGAGGAGTGACTGCTGGCTGCGCAAATCGCAGATGCTTTTGTCTGATAATGAATTCTTTATTAGATGGTTTTTACTTATTCTGGGAGAAATGAATCCTTTAATTTCCTTTATATTGCTGAACAAAACCTAATAATTAGTGTTATAATTAAGTTTGTATTTTATGTAAGATTTGGTTTTTATGTCACCCGTATCCAACTATTAATTGTGAATAAATATAAATTCCCTGTTTAGTCTGTATTCATATGGATTGGTGTGTGCTGTTAAAAAGAAATTGTATATTTTATATTGTATTGTATATTTACATATATATATACATATAGATTATAATTATCAATCGGGAAATTATTCTCAAACGTATAACACAGAACAGGAAGAGAGGGCTCTGGTGGCCAGAGACCCCCTTACATCAGAGTTCCCCTTTACATCATGGATGGTCTGCAGTGTTCCCCTTTACATCAGAGTCTGCAGAGCTCCCCCTTACACCAGGGCCAAATCCAGCCTCTCTGATGTGGGGGTGCAGTAAAAAACATCACAGAAGCAGAGGATGGGAGGTCAGCAGGGTAGAGGACAGAAGTCAGCAGGGCAGTGTACAGGGGGTCAGTGGGGCAAAGGACTGGGGTCAGCAGAGGCAAGGATAGGGACCAGTGCTGGCAGGGTAGAGGACAGATCACTACTGGCAGGAAAAAGGGCAGGAATCACCACTGGCAAGGCAGAGGACAGGGATCCCCACTGGAGAGGCAGAGGACAGGGATCCCCACTGGAAAGGCAGAGGACAGGGATCCCCACTGGAGAGGCAGAGGACAGATCACTACTGGCAGGAAAAAGGGCAGGAATCACCACTGGCAAGGCAGAGGACAGGGATCCCCACTGGAAAGGCAGAGGACAGGGATCCCCACTGGAGAGGCAGAGGACAGGGATCCCCACTGGAAAGGCAGAGGACAGGGATCCCCACTGGAGAGGCAGAGGACAGATCACTACTGGCAGGAAAAAGGGCAGGAATCACCACTGGCAAGGCAGAGGACAGGGATCCCCACTGGAGAGGCAGAGGACAGGGATCCCCACTGGAGAGGCAGAGGACAGATCACTACTGGCAGGAAAAAGGGCAGGAATCACCACTGGCAAGGCAGAGGACAGGGATCCCCACTGGAAAGGCAGAGGACAGGGATCCCCACTGGAGAGGCAGAGGACAGGGATCCCCACTGGAGAGGCAGAAGACAGGAATGCCCACTGGAGAGGAAGAGGACAGATCACTACTGGCAGGAAAAAGGACAGGAATCACCACTGGCAAGGCAGAGGACAGGGATCCCCACTGGAGAGGCAGAGGACAGGGATCCCCACTGGAGAGGCAGAGGACAGAGATCCCCACTGGAGAGGCAGAGGACAGGGATCCCCACTGGAGAGGCAGAGGACAGAGATCCCCACAAGAGAGGCAGAAGACAGAGATCACCACTGGAGAGGCAGAGGACAGGGATCCCCACTGCAGAGGCAAGGGACAGGGATCATCGCTGGAAAGGCAGAGGACAGGAATGCCCACTGGAGAGGCAGAGGACAGAGATCGTCACTGAAGAGGCAGAGGACAGGGATCATCGCTGGAGAGGAAGAGAACAGGGATCACTACTAATAAGGCAGAGGACAGAGATCACCACTGGAAAGGCAAAGGACAGGAATCCCCACTGGGCACACGGCAGAGCTCCTTTCCCATCCTAGCACAGCACACAGCTCCTCCTCCCCACATTATACACAGCTGAGATCACATTCCTTTACACACAGCCACAATCTGCACACTGTGTAGCCGGCTACTGCACTGCCATTCCCACCAGACAATTCCACAGCAACATAGCAGCCAACTACACAGTGTGCAGATTGTGGCTGTGTGTAAAGGAATGTGATCTCAGCTGTGTGTAGTCTGGGGGGGAGGAGCTGTGTGTAGTCTGGGGGGATGAGCTGTGTGTTGTGCTGGGATAAGAAAGGACCTTAGTGGCTGGGCAATCATCCAGGGTGGAGGTGGGTTGGTCAGGGGGCATTGTGGGGGCGCAACTGGAATCTGGGAGGGTGCAGCCTACCCTAAACCCCCCCCCCCAAATCTAGCCATGCCTTACACTGTAAGGGGGGACCCTGTGAACTGTGATGTAAAGGAGAACTCTGTGGACTCTGATGTAACGGGGGCTCTGGTGACCAGAGAACCCTTTATATCAGAGTTTCCCTTTACACCAAAGTCCGCAGCACTCCCTCCTACAACAGATGCCACAGATTTCTCCCTAACATCAGAGTCCACAGTGTTCCCCCTTCCATTGGGGGTTGGCACCACTTCACCCCCCATCCCCCTAAACAACCCAGACCACACACCCTAACATGGAGAGGCTGCCTTGCCAGGAGTGACCCCCATCCCAGTAAAGCACCTTGTCCCCATGTTGGTAAGGACAAGGTCCTCATCCCCACCACCCTGACCTGTGGCTTTGGGGGTCTGAGGGCCAGGGGGGGGGGGGGCTTATAGGAATCTATTTAGATGTTGCACTGTTCCATCTACTATATGAAAATCTTCTACAAACTCTGATCTCCCAACTGATTACAGTTACCATACAACTCAATACAAGGAGATCTTCCTGCTGGTGTCCCAGATCATTATAAGGAAGCCAGTTGGTTGTCCATCCCCCACCTAAATGAAATATTGGATTAAGGTAGACTTATCCTTGAGAGGTTTGTTCGATGTTGAAAGGATTTGTTCGATGTTGAAGTTTCGTACACCTGACTTCATTCTTTGTTTTCTTTTCCAGGTTGCTGAGATTGGACAGAACAGAAACCATGGAGAGCATTAAGTGTTTGTTAGTCGGGGACAGAGCTGTAGGGAAATCTTGTCTCACCATCCGTTACAAAACCAACACCTTCCCTGATTACATCCCCACACTGTGTGAAGACATCAGTGAGCGGATTACAGTGGATGGAAGAACCGTGACCCTAAACATGTGGGACACACCCTGTCATGATGAGCAAAAACATTTAAGACCACTGGTTTACCCCCAGACCAATGTTGTCATCATCTGCTTTGACATTGCCAGTCCTCCATCTTACGAGAGTGTACAGCACAACTGGTATCCTGAAGTGCGCCACTATTGTCCTAAAGTTCCCATCCTCCTAGTTGGCACCAAGAAGGATCTAAGAACCAACCCGGATGTCATCAAAAAGCTAAAAGAGCAGAACCAGCTACCGATCACCCACCAACAAGGGGTCAGCTTGTCCAAGCAAATTAAAGCAGTGAAGTACATGGAGTGCTCAGCGCTGAACCAAGAAGGCATCCAAGAAGTTATCTTAGAGTCAGTGAGAGCCGTTCCCAAAGAAAAGAAGTGTCCATGCCTCCTACTGTGAAAAGAAGATGCCTCCAAGATGGTGATCTGGTCACTGGGACCTCCTTGTGTTGATCTCAGATCATGGGACTTTGCCCTGAAGAACCACAACCTACATAGACCTCAAGGACCGATATTACAGACTCTTCTCTCCTTATGTAAAATGTTCATTAGAGCAAAGTAGCCCCAGATGAATATTTCAGACCTCCAGCAATATCTTCAATGGTTTTATCTGTTCCGGTGTTGGGCACAATCTGCTGCCCAGAATATATAATAAATAACCATCATCATATTTCAGAGTGTTAACTCTTGTCTGGCCACTCTCTCACCAGTGCTCCAAGGATTCCATTGTTTCTAGAACTGAGTGTTTTCATGGATATCCCCTCCACCTTCAGCAAGCGTGCCAACGTCTTCAAGGGCCCCAACTTAGCCAGCAGAAGACTAACCTTAAAGACTGAACACAAAGGACCTGCTATTGAGCACAATTTACAGCATATTCATATTTCTCTCGTTCCAGCGGGCTGTGAGAATATACAGTAATGTATTTCTATTGTCCTCCATGATGCTCTCCCTTCCATTTTAGCTCTATACCCAAACATCCCATAATAATTGTTTGTCCAGAATCATAACTGCTGAATATGTGATTAGCTCATTAACTCTCAGAAATGAAGATATAGTCGCAGTTTATGAACTTTGATCCTATTGCCGCATCTCCTGATGATTTTTAGCTGTTGTATTCTGATTGGTTTAACTATGATGAGATAATACACTTGGAGTGATGAACTACGTTTGTCTTGGTGTGGTCGTTACTCCCAGACGGATCTGAACGGATTCTGGTAACACGGTGATTGAATTTGGCTGACCCCGGTGTTATAATAATCTTGCCATCTTAACCACTTTACCACCGGAGGATTTTGCTGTCTTATGTCCAGGCCACTTTTTGCGATTCGGCGCTGTGCGACTTTAACTGACAATTGCGCGGTCGTGTGAAGCTGTACCCAAACGAAGTTTACGCCCTTTTTTCCCCACAAGCAGAGCTTTCTTTTGGTGGTATTTGATAACCTGTGCGATTTTTATTTTTTGCGCTATAAACAAAAAAAGAGCGTAAATTATGAAAAAATAACAATATTTTTCACATTTTTTTTATATGAAATTCCCCAAAAAAATGTAAAAATCAAAATTTTTTTACATTTTTGGCCAATTTGTTTTCTGCTACATATGTTTGGTAAAAAAAAATCGCAAAAAACGTATTTTGATTGGTTTGCGCAAAAGTTATTGCGTTTACTAACTAAGGGAAAGATTTCTGTCATTTTTGGTGGGTTTTTTTTAACGAGTAATGGCGGCGATCTGCGATTTTTTTTGCAGGACTGCGACATTGCGGCGGACAGATCGGACCCCTGACTGACATTTTTGACACTTTGGGGGTACCAGTGACATTACTGCAGTAATCAGTGCTATATATATATATGCACTGTTACTGTAAAAATGACACTGGCAGGAAAGGGGTTAATTTTATTGGAGAGGGAGGGGTTAATGTATGCCTGGTGCTTACTGACGTGTGTGGGGGGAGGTGACTATGTGACACAGGGACAGATCGCAGGTTGAGCTATGCTGAACCCCGCAATCTGACCCTGCCTGTCACTTAGGAGATCCCCCCACTTGTGTTTACACAAGCGGGCGGATCTCCACACTCGATTCCCCGACGATCGGGGAAGAGCAGCAGCGATCACCGCCGCTCCTCCCCTGGCCTGACTCCCGCTGTGACTGAATACAGCGGGAGTGAGCCTCCGGCGGCGTGCGCGCGCTGCCGAGAAAGGGAAATGTCTGGTGACGTCGCCAGACGTTATCGAGCCACTTTGCCGCAGTAGAGCTCTAGTGAGCAGTGCGGAAGTGGTTAAATACAGATATTAGTGGTAGTTTCTAGGCCTAGGTTCCTCCCCATAAGTGTCCTCAGCCCTTACCGGCATTGCTACCATTCTGTTGGTGCCGTATGTTTCTCATTTATTGGGGAGAGCCACAGTTTTTTCCAGTTTGGTTTGAACTTAAAGTAGCACTCTAACCATCTCAAGTGAAGCCTTATTATAGTGTATGCTATGAGGAAATCCTTGTCTTATACTCTGCTTGTCTGAACATTAATTGGCCACAGCGTCTCGAGTCTCATTTCAGGGTGATCCTAAGATATTATCTCAAATGATTATCCTCTACCTATTGACATGCACACCTGAGGTGTCAGTGGTGCTGAGGTCTTTGCCAAGGTCAAGGTAAGAACAGAGGACCAGACATAACCCGAGGATCCTTCGGGGGTAGAGTTACACTGATATGCAGCAAAGCCTGATATACCCCCCCCCCCCCCCCCTTTGGGTTTCTGCAGAGCTTTACAATTGCACCATTTCTGGTCCATGTTGCCCTCATTGAGGAATTGTTCATGTAACAGATCCCCAATACTTGGACCAAGTATTTCTGTCTTAGGTCCCCAGAATCTCCAGTGATGCAGTCCTGGCCCCTCAATACCCCCCAAACATCAGCCTCCAGCTCAATGAAGGGTAAAACAAATGACACTTTATTCAACAACTCACTTCCAATATATATCCAATAATTAACATACCTGGCCATCTGGACAGACACAGGTGAATGAGACTGCAGCATTACCATAATTAATTCAACAAACCACAAACCCAAAACATAGCCGAATATGAATTCCTAGAAGTGTGAACACACCTCACCTCTAACAGATGACAGTAGAAGACATCGGCTCTCAGACTGCCTCTCTCCATATACAACACACCTTATTATACTGTCAATACACATCCCCACAGTAGATAATAGCTGAATTTGACGTCATTAGCATCTCTTTAGTCTCTCAAAGTTTGGAGAAGTCCTCTGCTGTAATATGCAGCCCTAGGCCTGTAACATTGATCCCAGTCTGAGTCTGTATCTTGGGGTGACATGGACCTGAGTCCAAAGCAACACTACTCCCATTGTCCCCCAGCATATACCCCCACACAGAGGTGCAATCCCCTACAAGCCAGGGCCCATAGTCCGTGGGCAGGAGGCTGGCCTCCACACTCCTCCAGTAGCCCGTGGTGAACGTCCCAGCAAATGGGCGTTCGTCACAGTTCACGTCATGTCTTCCTTTGAATTATTATGTACGGGAAAAGGTTTTGTTTGACCCACTTCATCAATATTATTAGTTATGTGCCATCAGCTCAGATCTCAACCCAGGTGACTTCATGAATGGGAGGTCAAAGAAAAGTTGGCTTTGTGTTAGTCTGGTAAGATCCTCTAGTGTCCCCCACAACTGTAATGAATGTGTCCTACCATCTAGTAGCCGGTCTCCCCCCTTCGCTGGATCCTTCCATCTTCCCTCTCCAGTCATCTCTCTCTTCTGACCGTCTGACCAGAATAGGACTTCATCATTTGGGCTTCCAGTGATGTAACCGGTTTAGTCTCTGTTAGTTCTATGGGCAATCCACGACACACATAAAATCCTTCTCCAGCACCAAAGATGGAAGGAGTGTATCTTCTTTCTCTCCTGTTTCCGCAGTGTCCGGCTTTCACATCCGTAACTGACACCAGAGACAATGAGTGTGTAGGTAGGTGGCCTGCTGTGTATTCAGATAGCACTCAGCTGCCCAGGTCATGAGAAAGAGTTCATATTTTTCTGCCTTTCTCCCGGTGTGTGAGCGGGCTTTCTCTGGGGTCCAGCCTCCCTCCCGTGTTCTATAGAAGGGAAGAGGTCCAGATCCGGGGGGGATCCTGCGGGAGCTCCAGGGAACACGTGGGGAAACACGTGGGTAACGTAGGCTAGACCTGGTGCACTCTGGAACGCTGGAAGAAACTCGAAACTCGAAACATGGACTTCTCTGTTGGAGCACTGCCAAGGTTGGACTTCCCTCTAAGAGACTTCACCTGTGCAGGTAAACCGGGGCAGCCATGTAACGGAACCCCAACCCACACTGTACTTGTGGACTTCCGTCAGTATACCCCCCACCCCCCCTTACATTCATTACTCCACCACCCCTTACATTTATTACCCCCCACCCCTTACATTCATTACCCCCACCGCCCCTTACATTCATCATTCCCACCACCCCTTGCATTCATTACCTGTGCAGGTAACCCGGGGCAGCCATGTAACGGAACCCCAACCCACATTGTACTTGTGGACTTCCGTCAGTATATGGCTTCCTCCCAGTCCTGAACATAGATATCAGATTTTCCCAGCCCCCCCCCCCCATACAAAGCTAGCCAACAACTTAGCTAGTACTGGAATCTTCTCCATTATTGAACAGTTTCACACTCAATTTATACACACATGAGGACATCCCCCTCCTGATCAGATTATCACACACAGGTCAGGGGTTGCCTGATTACATTATCATATGCAGATGAAATTGTATACAGAAATATAATTAACCTGAACTAATTATCTAGCCATCTGGACAGAAACAATGTGTGAGTTCATTAACATTTAACAATGGGACAGACAGGCTTAACAGAATCCACATCACACCTCAATACACAGACAATAGGGAGAGCCTGTCTCTGACGTTGAAGTACAATACACATTATCATAAGTGTAAACGCAGACCCGATTTGAAGCAATCCAAACCATTAATCATCTGTCTTTAACTTCCAGTGACAGTGAGTACCGTCACATATCTTCCCCCCAAAGGTAGACTAACCAGGTACCAGACCTCCAATCAATCTGTGCCTGAGTTAGTTGGGTAACAAGTCCCAAAGAGTCCATCCATCATGGCAGCTTCCCTGACAAAGTTCCACATAGTTTGTAAGTTTGTCCCGGCAGGGCGCATGGAGCTCTCATAGCCGATCAGTCTGTGGAAGTCTGGTTTGGGCAGGCCAGACTGGGCTTCTTGGTCACCCTGTGTCCCTAAAAGACACAGGGTGACTTACACATAAGAGGGGCCTAGGGGGCTGAGAGAAGAACTTTCCAACCTCTCTAAGGTAAGCTATATTCCACAGGCCCCCACAACCAAAGTGACTCCCACCAAAAGCCATATTCAGGTTCAGTTAGGGAAGAGACGTTACTGCATGATATACATGCCAAAAGTTCAGTAAAGTTGTTTCTCCCCCCCGTAAGGCCGGGTCTAAGGTTACTGAGGGGGGCAGATGGGATCACTGCTTGCAGGGCAGAGGAAAGGGATCACCACTGAAGAGGCAGAGGACAGAGATCCCCACTGGAGAGGCAGAGGACAGGGATCCCCACTGGAGATGTAGAGGACAGGGATCACCACTGAAGAGGCAGAGGACAGGAATCACCACTGGAGAGTCAGAGGACAGGGATCCCCACTGGAGAGGCAGAGGACAGGGATCACCACTGGAGAGGCAGAGGACAGGGATCACCTTTAGAGAGGCAGAGGACAGGGATCACCACCGTTACGTAGAAGGACAGGGATCACCGCAGGCGAGGCAGAGGACAGAGACCACCACTGAAGAGGCGGAGGATAGAGATCCCCACTGGAGAGGCAGAGGACAGGGATCACCACTGAAGAGGCAGAGGAGAGAGATCACCACTGGAGAGTCAGAGGACAGGGATCCCCACTGGAGAGGCAGAGGACAGGGATCACCACTGGAGAGGCAGAGGACAGGGATCACCACTGGAGAGGCAGAGGACAGGGATCACCACTGTAGAGGCAGAGGGCAGAGATCACCACTGAAGAGGCAGAGGACAGAGATCACCACTGGAGAGGCAGAGGACAGGGATCACCACTGGAGAGGCAGAGGACAGGGATCACCACTGGAGAGGCAGAGGACAGGGATCACCACTGAAGAGGCAGGGGACAGAGATCACCACTGGAGAGGCCGAGGACAGGGATCACCACTGGAGAGGTAGAGGACAGGGATCCCCACTGGAGAGGCAGAGGACAGGGATCACCACTGAAGAGACAGAGGACAGGGATCACCACTGGAGAGGCAGAGGACAGGGATCACCACTGAAGAGGCAGAGGACAGAGATCACCACTGAAGAGGCAGAGGACAGGGATCACCACTGAAGAGGCAAAGGACAGGGATCCCCACTGGAGAGGCAGAGGACAGGGATCACCACTGAAGAGACAGAGGACAGGGATCACCACTGGAGAGGCAGAGGACAGGGATCACCACTGAAGAGGCAGAGGACAGAGATCACCACTGGAGAGGTAGAGGACAGGGATCACCGTTAGAGAGGCAGAGGACAGGGATCACCACCGTTACGAAGAGGACAGGGATCACTGTTAGAGAGGAAGAGGACAGGGATCACTGTTAGAGAGGAAGAGGACAGGGATCACCACTGGAGAGGCAGAGTACAGGGATCACTGTTAGAGAGGAACAGGACAGGGATCACAGCTGGAGAGGCAGAGGACAGGGATCACAGCTGGAGAGGAAGAGGGCAGGGATCACAGCTGGAGAGGCAGAGGACAGGGATCACCACTGGAGAGGCAGAGGACAGGGATCACTGTTAGAGAGGAAGAGGACAGGGATCACAGCTGGAGAGGCAGAGGACAGGGATCACCACTGGAGATGCAGAGGACAGGGATCACTGTTAGAGAGGAAGAGGACAGGGATCACAGCTGGAGAGGCGGAGGACAGGGATCACCACTGAAGAGGCAGAGGACAGGGATCACTGTTAGAGAGACAGAGGACAGGGATCACAGCTGGAGAGGCAGAGGACAGGGATCACAGCTCGAGAGGCAGAGGACAGAGATCACCACTGGAGAGGCAGAGGACAGGGATCACCACTGGAGAGGCAGAGGACAGGGATCACCACTGGAGAGGCAGAGGACAGGGTTCTCCACTGGAGAGGCAGAGGACAGGGATCACTGCTGGAGAGACAGAGGACAGGGATCACAGCTGGAGAGACAGAGGACAGGGATCACAGCTGGAGAGGCAGAGGACAGGGATCACCGCTGGAGAGGCAGAGGACATGAATCACCACTGGAGAGGCAGAGGACAGGGATCACCACTGGAGAGGCAGAGGACAGGGTTCCCCACTGGAGAGGCAGAGGACAGGGATCACTGCTGGAAAGACAGAGGACAGGGATCACAGCTGGAGAGACAGAGGACAGGGATCACAGCTGGAGAGACAGAGGACAGGGATCACAGCTGGAGAGGCAGAGGACAGGGATCCCAGCTGGAGAGGCAGAGGACAGGGATCACCACTGGAGAGGCAGAGGACAGGGATCACCACTGGAGAGGCAGAGGACAGGGATCACTGTTAGAGAGGCAGAGGACAGGGATCACAGCTGGAGAGGCAGAGGACAGGGATCACCACTGGAGATGCAGAGGACAGGGATCACTGTTAAAGAGGCAGAGGACAGGGATCACAGCTGGAGAGGCAGAGGACAGGGATCACCACTGGAGAGGCAGAGGACAGGGATCGCTGTTAGAGAGGCAGAGGACAGGGATCACAGCTGGAGAAGCAGAGAACAGGGATCACCACTGGAGAGGCAGAGGACAGGGATCACAGCTGGAGAGGCAGAATACAGGGATCACCGCTGGAGAGGCAGAGGACAGGGATCACAGCTGGAGAGACAGAGGACAGAGATCACAGCTGGAGAGGCAGAGGACAGGGATCACCACTGGAGAGGCAGAGGACAAGGATCACTGTTAGAGAGGCAGAGGACAGGGATCACAGCTGGAGAGGCAGAGGACAGGGATCACCACTGGAGACGCAGAGGACAGGGATCACTGTTAGAGAGGCAGAGGACAGGGATCACAGCTGGAGAGGCAGAGGACAGGGATCACCACTGGAGAGGCAGAGGACAGGGATCGCTGTTAGAGAGGCAGAGGACAGGGATCACAGCTGGAGAAGCAGAGAACAGGGATCACCACTGGAGAGGCAGAGGACATGAATCACTGCTAGAGAGACAGAGGACAGGGATCACCACTGGAGAGGCAGAGGACAGGGATCACAGCTGGAGAGGCAGAATACAGGGATCACCGCTGGAGAGGCAGAGGACAGGGATCACAGCTGGAGAGACAGAGGACAGAGATCACCACTGGAGAGGCAGAGGACAGGGTTCCCCACTGGAGAGACAGAGGACAGGGATCACCACTGGAGAGGCAGAGGACAGGGATCACAGCTGGAGAGGCAGAGAACAGGGATCACCACTGGAGAGGCAGAGGACATGAATCACTGCTAGAGAGACAGAGGACAGGGATCACCACTGGAGAGGCAGAGGACAGGGATCACAACTGGAGAGGCAGAATACAGGGATCACCGCTGGAGAGGCAGAGGACAGGGATCACAGCTGGAGAGACAGAGGACAGAGATCACCACTGGAGAGGCAGAGGACAGGGTTCCCCACTGGAGAGGCAGAGGACAGGGATCACAGCTGGAGAGACAGAGGACAGGGATCACAGCTGGAGAGGCAGAGGACAGGGTTCACCGCTGGAGAGGCAGAGGACAGGGATCACTGTTAGAGAGACAGAGGACAGGGATCACCACTGGAGAGGCAGAGGACAGGGATCACAGCTGGAGAGGCAGAGGACAGGGATCACAGCTGGAGAGGCAGAGGACAGGGATCACTGTTAGAGAGGCAAAGGACAGGGATCACAGCTGGAGAAGCAGAGGACAGGGATCACCACTGGAGAGGCAGAGGACATGAATCACTGTTAGAGAGACAGAGGATAGGGATCACCACTGGAGAGGCAGAGGACAGGGATCACAGCTGGAGAGACAGAGGACAGAGATCATCACTGGAGAGGCAGAGGACAGGGATCACCACTGGAGAAGAAGAGAATAGGGACAACCACTGAAGAGGCAGAGGACAGGGATCACCACTGGAGAGGCAGAGGACAGGGATCACTGTTAGAGAGGCAGAGGACAGGGATCACCACTGGAGAGGCAGAGGACAGGGATCACCACTGGCAGGGAACACAGCAGAGCTCCTTTCCCATCCCAGAGAGGAAGAATGTTCCGGAGATCCATAGCCGGTCACTCGGTATGTAAGGAAGAGTTGAGTGAGAGCTCCTATGGCGGCCATGCTATGTTCTCAATGGGACCCCGTTCTGTTACTAGGAGGCAGGTAACAGAGGTACACTGATTGGTGGAGAGGATATTAGCTCCACCTTTTGCTACTTTTGCATTGGCATTCAACAACCTGCTTTCCCAATTTCGATGACCATAGTCACCAGGACCAAATTTGATGCCCAACACTTTAATTTCTTGCTGGGGCTCTGGGAAGGCATCCGGAAGTTCAAAGCGTTCACCCTCCTCACCCATCCAGAAAACTTCACTCTTTTCATGATTGACTTTAGAGCCAGACCCCCCTACATTTATTACCCCACTGCTCCCTACATTCATTACTCCACCACCCCTTACATCCATTACCCCCACTGCCCCTTACATTCATTACCCCATCACCCCTTACATTCATAGATTGTAAGCTCTAACGAGCAGGGTCCTCTAGTTCCTCCTGTTTTGAATTGTATTGTAACTTTATTGTCTTCCCTCACAATGTAAAGCACTGCACAAACTGTTGGCGCTATATAAATCTTGTATAATAATAATAATAATTACCCCACCACCCCCTACATTCATTATCCCACCACAATTTACATTTATCAACCACACCACCCCCTACATTCATCAACCCCATCCCCCCTTACATTCATTACCCCACCACCCCTACATTAATTACCCCACCACCCCTTACATTCATTACTCCACCACCCCTTACATTCATTACCCCCACCACCCCCTTACATTCATTACCCCCACCACCCCCTTACATTCATTACCCCCACCACCCCCTTACATTCATTATCCCACCGCCCCTTACATTCATTACCCCACCACCCCTTACATTCATTACCCCACCACCCCTCACCACCCCTTACATTCATTACCCCACCACCCCTTACATTCATTACCCCACCATCCCTTACATTCATTACCCCCACCACCCCTTACATTCATTACCCCAATTTTTGTTTATTAAAAATCTTGCAATCAATAAATCATAAAATCAATATACATAAATAAATATATACATATTTACATGAAAAATAGCAAATTCTGCTCTCAAATAAAGAATGCCTTTATGGCAAAAACAAAACTCAGATCATGAAACTGTCATTACCGGGAAAATAATCTTAGTAGGACTCACACCACCACACCAGACATCAAACCTGCGAGGTCAAGAAACAAAACACCCCCCATTATGCATGCAGCCCTTCTTCAAAATGAAGATATTAACCAACAAAAGCTAAGGGCGTGAAAGAAATAGCATAGGAAAAAAGCTTTTCACCCAGAGATGGACAGTTCACCAAAAGCAGGTCTGATATTCCTCCACGCCCTTATCCAGACCGCTCGAGGCTCCCTGCCCTTCTCAAGACCCCAAATCTTCCCAACCTCACCCAGAATATTGTACACCACCACCTCAACAGGGAGGACTTTCTTCCGCAGGGTAATCTGGCACCGTGCATTCCACGTGAAGTAACGGACAACTATACTAACTAGAAAAAGTGTATCCAAATCAAAATCCCAGCGAGTCGGGAATGCCCCGTACACCCACTCCGCATAACTCATGCGATAGAGAAAGGGGATGCCTAGAGCCCTCCCCACCCTTTTATACACCTCTATGTTAAAGGGACACTGGAGCAAAAAGTGGTCCATAGACTCCACTTTACCAACACACTCCGCTCTAGGACAATCCCGATCATCCACAGGGCGATGCTTCAGGTTCCCTCTCACATAGAGCCTTCCATGGAAAGCGAGCCAGGCTTGATCCTTAAACTTCAAAGGGATTCTTCCCAAGTTAATTAAACACAACCCCTCGCTCATTACGGGGCCTGGGCAATCCCTTAAGGTCAGCGACACACTGAAAGCAGAGCCCAAAATCCTCTTCTCCAGAAGCTTCCTGGGGAGGGACTTGATATCCCCCACTGTCACCTGCCACTGCCTAAGTATTTTCAGACACGAGGCAACATAAGCCGGAAGCTTCCCATGTCGGACTCTCAGACTTTTCACTGGCCCGCCATCTTCCCAGCATCGCAGAAAAGGCCTAAATCAAGATTGAAAAATACCCACCCATCCCGGCGGGGTCTCTGCTAACATATTACCAAGATTATACTTTAAAAAGAGCAGAGAAAAGAAAACTATAGGGTTGACCATTCCTAGACCACCCTCCCGCCTGGACAGGTAAGTTACATTGCGTCTGATCAGGTTCAGCCTATTTCCCCATAACAGTTGGAAAAAGCAGCTGTACACCTTTGCATAGAGAGATTCCGGCAAGATACAGACAAAGCTGACATATAAAAAGATTGGGATCAGGTAAGTTTTTATCAAGTCAACCCTTTCCCTCAAGGAAAGTTTCCATTTCTTCCAGCTTGCCACCTTGGCATTGGCATTCAACAACCTGCTTTCCCAATTTCGATGACCATAGTCACCAGGACCAAATTTGATGCCCAACACTTTAATTTCCTGCTGGGGCTCTGGGAAGGCATCCGGAAGTTCGAAGCTTTCACCCTCCTCGCCCATCCAGAAAATGTCACTCTTTTCATGGTCGACCTTAGAGCAGTACACGGAGGCTTCCTGCTGGGGCTCTGGGAAGGCAACCGGAAGTTCGAAGCTTTCACCCTCCTCACCCATCCAGAAAACTTCACTCTTTTCATGATTGACTTTAGAGCCAGAAGCCTCTACATTTATTACCCCACTGCTCCCTACATTCATTACTCCACCACCCCTTACATTCATTACCCCCACTGCCCCTTACATTCATTACCCCACCGCCCCTTACATTCATTACCCCACTGCCCCTTACATTCATAGATTGTAAGCTCTAACGAGCAAGGCCCTCTACAGTAGTTCTTCCTGTATTGAATTGTATTGTAACTTTATTGTCTTCCCTCACATTGTAAAGCGCTGTGCAAACTGTTGGCGCTATATAAATTCTTTATAATAATAATAATAATAATTACCCCACCACACCCTACATTCATTACCCCACCACCCCTTACATTCATAAACCCCACCGCCCCTTACATTCATTACCCCACCACCCCTACATTAATTACCCCACCACCCCTTACATTCATTACTCCACCGCCCCATACATTCATTACCCCACCACCCATTACATTCATCAACCCCACCGCCCCTTACATTCATTACCCCACCACCCCTTACATTCATTACCCCACCACCCCTACATTAATTACCCCACCACCCCTTACATTCATTACTCCACCGCCCCATACATTCATTACCCCACCACCCATTACATTCATCAACCCCACCGCCCCTTACATTCATTACCCCACCACCCCTTACATTCATTACCCTCACATTGTAAAGCGCTGCGCAAACTGTTGGCGCTAAATAAATCCTGTATAATAATAATAATTACCCCACCACCCCCTACATTCATTATCCCACCACAATTTACATTCATCAACCACACCACCCCCTACATTCTTCAACCCCATCCCCCCTTACATTCATTACCCCACCACCCCTACATTAATTACCCCACCACCCCTTACATTCATTACCCCACCACCCCTTACATTCATTACCCCCACCACCCCCTTACATTCATTACCCCACCACCCCTTACATTCATCAACCCCCATCCCTTACATTCATTACCCCCACCACCCCCTTCATTCATCAACCCCACCACTCCCTACATTCATCAACCCCACCGCCCCTTACATTCATTACCCCACCACCCCTTACATTCATCAACCCCACCCCCCCTTACATTCATTACCCCACCACCCCCTTCATTCATCAATCCCACCACTCCTTACATTCATCAACCCCACCACCCCCTTCATTCATCAACCCCCCCACCCCTTACATTCATCAACCCCACCCCCTACATTCATTATCCCACCACAATTTACATTCATCAACCACACCACCCCCTACATTCTTCAACCCCATCCCCCCTTACATTCATTACCCCACCACCCCTACATTAATTACCCCACCACCCCTTACATTCATTACCCCACCACCCCTTACATTCATTACCCCACCACCCCTTACATTCATTACCCCCACCACCCCCTTACATTCATTACCCCACCACCCCTTACATTCATCAACCCCCACCCCTTATATTCATCACCCCACCATCCCTTACATTCATTACCCCCACCACCCCCTTCATTCATCAACCCCACCACTCCCTACATTCATCAACCCCACCGCCCCTTACATTCATTACCCCACCACCCCTTACATTCATCAACCCCACCCCCCCTTACATTCATTACCCCACCACCCCCTTCATTCATCAATCCCACCACTCCTTACATTCATCAACCCCACCACCCCCTTCATTCATCAACCCCCCCACCCCTTACATTCATCAACCCCACCCCCTACATTCATTATCCCACCACAATTTACATTCATCAACCACACCACCCCCTACATTCTTCAACCCCATCCCCCCTTACATTCATTACCCCACCACCCCTACATTAATTACCCCACCACCCCTTACATTCATTACCCCACCACCCCTTACATTCATTACCCCACCACCCCTTACATTCATTACCCCCACCACCCCCTTACATTCATTACCCCACCACCCCTTACATTCATCAACCCCCACCCCTTATATTCATCACCCCACCATCCCTTACATTCATTACCCCACCACCCCCTTCATTCATCAACCCCACTACTCCCTACATTCATCAACCCCACCGCCCCTTACATTCATTACCCCACCACCCCTTACATTCATCAACCCCACCCCCCCTTACATTCATTACCCCACCACCCCCTTCATTCATCAATCCCACCACTCCTTACATTCATCAACCCCACCACCCCCTTCATTCATCAACCCCCCCACCCCTTACATTCATCAACCCCACCCCTTACATTCATTACCCCACCACCCCTTACATTCATTACCCCATCACCCCTTACATTCATTACCCCACCACCCCCTTACATTCATTACCCCCACCATCCCTTACATTCATTACCCTACCACCCCTTACATTCATCAACCACACCGCCCCTTACATTCATTACCCCACCGCCCCTTACATTCATCAACCCCCCCACCCCTTACATTCATCAACCCCACCCCTTACATTCATTACCCCACCCCTTACATTCATTACCCCACCACCCCCTACATTCATTACCCCACCGCCCTTTACATTCATTAAACCACCACCCCTTACATTCATCAACCCCACCCCTTACATTCATTACCCCACCCCTTACATTCATTACCCCACCACCCCTTACATTCATTACCCCACCACCCCTTACATTCATCAACCCCACCCCTTACATTCATTACCCCACCACCCCTTACATTCATTACCCCATCACCCCTTACATTCATTACCCCACCACCCCCTTACATTCATTACCCCCACCATCCCTTACATTCATTACCCTACCACGCCTTACATTCATTATCCCACTCTATGTGCAGAGCCCTCCTGGATTGTACACAATGCTTCTCTATGTACAGCGCCCCCTCATGGATTGTACACAATGCTCCTCTATGAACAGCGCCCTGCTGGATTGTACACAATGCTTCTCTATGTGCAGTGCCCTCCTGTATTGTACACAATGCTCCTCTATGTACAGCGCCCTGCTGGATTGTACACAATGCTTCTCTATGTGCAGTGCCCTCCTGTATTGTACACAATGCTCCTCTATGTACAGCGCCCTGCTGGATTGTACACAATGCTTCTCTATGTACAGCGCCATCCTGGATTGTACACAATGCTTCTCTATGTGCAGCGCCCTCCTGGATTGTACACAATGCTCCTCTATGTACAGCGCCCTGCTGGATTGTACACAATGCTTCTCTATGTACAGCGCCCTCCTGGATTGTACACAATGCTCCTCTATGTACAGCGCCCTGCTGGATTGTACACAATGCTTCTCTATGTACAGCGCCCTCCTGGATTGTACACAATGCTTCTCTATGTGCAGCGCCCCCTCCTGGATTGTACACAATGCTCCTCTATGTGCAGCGCCCTCCTGGATTGTACATAATGCTTCTCTATGTACAGCGCCCTCCTGGATTGTACACAATGCTTCTCTATGTACAGCGCCCTCCTGGATTGTACACAATGCTTCTCTATGTGCAGCGCCCTCCTGGATTGCACACAATGCTCCTCTATGTACAGCGCCCTCCTGGATTGTACACAATGCTCCTCTATGTGCAGCGCCCTCCTGGATTGTACACAATGCTTCTCTATGTGCAGAGCCCCCTCCTGGATTGTACACAATGCTCCTCTATGTGCAGCGCCCTCCTGGATTGTACACAATGCTCCTCTATGTACAGCGCCCTCCTGGATTGTACACAATGCTTCTCTATGTACAGCGCCTTCCTGGATTGTACACAATGCTCCTCTATGTGCAGCGCCCTCCTGGATTGTATACAATGCTCCTCTATGTGCAGCGCCCTCCTGGATTGTACACAATGCTTCTCTATGTGCAGAGCCCCCTCCTGGATTGTACACAATGCTCCTCTATGTGCAGCGCCCTCCTGGATTGTACACAATGCTTCTCTATGTACAGCGCCCCCTCATGGATTGTACACAATGCTCCTCTATGAACAGCGCCCTGCTGGATTGTACACAATGCTTCTCTATGTGCAGTGCCCTCCTGTATTGTACACAATGCTCCTCTATGTACAGCGCCCTGCTGGATTGTACACAATGCTTCTCTATGTGCAGTGCCCTCCTGTATTGTACACAATGCTCCTCTATGTACAGCGCCCTGCTGGATTGTACACAATGCTTCTCTATGTACAGCGCCATCCTGGATTGTACACAATGCTTCTCTATGTGCAGCGCCCTCCTGGATTGTACACAATGCTCCTCTATGTACAGCGCCCTGCTGGATTGTACACAATGCTTCTCTATGTACAGCGCCCTCCTGGATTGTACACAATGCTCCTCTATGTACAGCGCCCTGCTGGATTGTACACAATGCTTCTCTATGTACAGCGCCATCCTGGATTGTACACAATGCTTCTCTATGTGCAGCGCCCCCTCCTGGATTGTACACAATGCTCCTCTATGTGCAGCGCCCTCCTGGATTGTACATAATGCTTCTCTATGTACAGCGCCCTCCTGGATTGTACACAATGCTTCTCTATGTACAGCGCCCTCCTGGATTGTACACAATGCTTCTCTATGTGCAGCGCCCTCCTGGATTGCACACAATGCTCCTCTATGTACAGCGCCCTCCTGGATTGTACACAATGCTCCTCTATGTGCAGCGCCCTCCTGGATTGTACACAATGCTTCTCTATGTGCAGAGCCCCCTCCTGGATTGTACACAATGCTCCTCTATGTGCAGCGCCCTCCTGGATTGTACACAATGCTCCTCTATGTACAGCGCCCTCCTGGATTGTACACAATGCTTCTCTATGTACAGCGCCTTCCTGGATTGTACACAATGCTCCTCTATGTGCAGCGCCCTCCTGGATTGTATACAATGCTCCTCTATGTGCAGCGCCCTCCTGGATTGTACACAATGCTTCTCTATGTGCAGAGCCCCCTCCTGGATTGTACACAATGCTCCTCTATGTGCAGCGCCCTCCTGGATTGTACACAATGCTTCTCTATGTGCAGCGCCCTCCTGGATTGTATACAATGCTCCTCTATGTGCAGCGCCCTGCTGGATTGTACACAATGCTTCTCTATGTGCAGCGCCCTGCTGGATTGTACACAATGCTTCTCTATGTGCAGCGCCCTGCTGGATTGTACACAATGCTCCTCTATGTGCAGCGCCCTCCTGGATTGTACACATTGCTTCTCTATGTACAGCGCCCTCCTGGATTGTACACAATGCTCCTCTATGTGCAGAGCCCTCCTGGATTGTACACAATGCTCCTCTATGTACAGCGCCCTCCTGGATTGTACACAATGCTTCTCTATGTGCAGCGCCCTCCTGGATTGTACACAATGCTCCTATATGTACAGCGCCCTCCTGGATTGTACACAATGCTCCTCTATGTACAGCGCCCTCCTGGATTGTACACAATGCTCCTCTATGTACAGCGCCCTCCTGGATTGTACACATTGCTTCTCTATGTGCAGCGCCCTCCTGGATTGTACACAATGCTCCTCTATGTACAGCGCCCTCCTGGATTGTACACAATGCTTCTCTATGTACAGCGCCCTCCTGGATTGTACACATTGCTTCTCTATGTGCAGCGCCCTCCTGGATTGTACACAATGATTCTCTATATACTGCGCTATCCTGGATTGTACACAATGCTTCCTTCTCTATGTACAGCGCCCTCCTGGATTGTACACAATGCTCCTCTATGTACAGCGCCCTCCTGGATTGTACACAATGCTCCTCTATGTACAGCGCCCTCCTGGATTGTACACAATGCTCCTCTATGTACAGCGCACTCCTGGATTGTACACAATACTCCTCTATGTGCAGCGCCCTCCTGGATTGCACACAATGCTCCTCTATGTACAGCGCCCTCCTGGATTGTACACAATGCTCCTCTATGTACAGCGCCCTCCTGGATTGTACACAATTCTCCTCTATGTACAGCGCCCCCTCCTGGATTGTATACAATGCTTCTCTATGTACAGCGCCCTCCGGGATTGTATACAATGCTCCTCTATGTGCAGCGCCCTCCTGGATTGTACACAATGCTCCTCTCTGTGCAGCGCCCTCCTGGATTGTATACAATGCTCCTCTCTGTGCAGCGCCCTCCTGGATTGTATACAATGCTTCTCTATGTACAGCGCCCTCCTGGATTGTACACAATGCTCCTCTATGTACAGCGCCCTCCTGGATTGTACACAATGCTCCTCTATGTACAGCGCCCTCCTGGATTGTACACAATGCTCCTCTATGTACAGCGCCCTCCTGGATTGTACACAATGCTTCTCTATGTGCAGCGCCCTCCTGGAATGTACACAATGCTCCTCTATGTACAGCGCCCTCCTTTATTGTACACAATGCTCCTCTATGTACAGCGCACTCCTGGATTGTACACAATACTCCTCTATGTGCAGCGCCCTCCTGGATTGCACACAATGCTTCTCTATGTACAGCGCCCTCCTGGATTGTACACAATGCTCCTCTATGTACAGCGCCCTCCTGGATTGTACACAATGCTCCTCTATGTACAGCGCCCTCCTGGATTGTACACATTGCTTCTCTATGTACAGCGCCCTCCTGGATTGTACACAATGCTTGTCTATGTGCAGTGCCCTCCTGGATTGTACACAATGCTCCTCTATGTACAACGCCCTCTCCTAGATTGTACACAATGCTCCTCTCTGTGCAGCGCCCCCTCCTGGATTGTATACAATACTTCTCTATGTACAGCGCCCTCCTGGATTGTATACAATGCTCCTCTATGATCAGCGCCCTCCTGGATTGTACACAATGCTCCTCTATGTACAGCGCCCTCCTGGAGTGTACACAATGCTCCTCTATGTACAGCGCCCTCCTGGATTGTACACAATGCTCCTCTATGTACAGCGCCCTCCTGGATTGTACACAATGCTCCTCTATATACAGCGCCCTCCTGTATTATACACAATGCTCCTCTATGTACAGCGCCCTCCTTGATTGTACACAATGCTCTTCTATGTACAGCGCCCTCCTGGATTGTATACAATGCTCCTCTATGTGCAGCGCCCTCCTGGATTGTACACAATGCTCTTCTATGTACAGCGCCCTCCTGGATTGTACACAATGCTTCTCTATGTACAGCGCCCTCCTGGATTGTACACAATGCTTCTCTATGTACAGCGCCCTCCTGGATTGTATACAATGCTTCTCTATGTACAGCGCCCTCCTGGATTGTACACATTGCTTCTCTATGTACAGCGCCCTCCTGGATTGTACACAATGCTTGTCTATGTGCAGCGCCCTCCTGGATTGTACACAATGCTCCTCTATGTACAGCGCCCTCCTGGATTGTACACAATGCTTCTCTATGTATAGCGCCCTCCTGGATTATACACAATGCTCCTCTATGTACAGCGCCCTCCTGGATTGTACACAATAGGAGAACATGCCGGGGAGACATAGGAGAACATGCCGGGGAGACATAGGAGGATATGCTGGGGATACATAGGAGAACATGCCAGGGAGACATAGGAGAACATGCCGGGGAGACATAGGAGAACATGCCGGGGAGACATAGGAGGACATGCCGGGGAGACATAGGAGAACATGCTGGGGAGACAAAGGAGAACATGCCGGGGAGACAAAGGAGAACATGCCGGGGAGACATAGGAGAACATGCTGGGGAGACATAGGAGAACATGCTGGGGAGACATAGGAGAACATGCTGGGGAGACATAGGAGAACACGCTGGGGAGACATAGGAGAACATGGAGGGGAGACATAGGAGAACATGCCGGGGAGACATAGGAGAACATGCTGGGGAGACATAGGAGAACACGCTGGGGAGACATAGGAGAACATGCCGGGGAGACATAGGAGAACATGCTGGGGGAGACATAGGAGAACATGCCGGGGAGACATAGGAGAACATGCTGGGGATACATAGGAGAACATGCCGGGGAGACATAGGAGAACACGCTGGGGAGACATAGGAGAACACGCTGGGGAGACATAGGAGAACATGCTGGGGAGACATAGGAGAACATGCCGGGGAGACATAGGAGAACATGCCGGGGAGACATAGGAGAACATGCTGGGGGAGACATAGGAGAACATGCCTGGGAGACATAGGAGAACATGCTGGGGAGACATAGGAGAACATGCAGGGGAGACATAGGAGAACATGCCTGGGAGACATAGGAGAACATGCCGGGGAGACATAGGAGAACACGCTGGGGAGACATAGGAGAACACGCTGGGGAGACATAGGAGAACATGCTGGGGAGACATAGGAGAACATGCTGGGGAGACATAGGAGAACATGCCGGGGAGACATAGGAGAACATGCTGGGGATACATAGGAGAACATGCCGGGGAGACATAGGAGAACACGCTGGGGAGACATAGGAGAACACGCTGGGGAGACATAGGAGAACATGCTGGGGAGACATAGGAGAACATGCCGGGGAGACATAGGAGAACATGCCGGGGAGACATAGGAGAACATGCTGGGGGAGACATAGGAGAACATGCCTGGGAGACATAGGAGAACATGCTGGGAGACATAGGAGAACATGCAGGGGAGACATAGGAGAACATGCCTGGGAGACATAGGAGAACATGCCGGGGAGACATAGGAGAACACGCTGGGGAGACATAGGAGAACACGCTGGGGAGACATAGGAGAACATGCTGGGGAGACATAGGAGAACATGCTGGGGAGACATAGGAGAACATGCCGGGGAGACATAGGAGAACATGCTGGGGAGACATAGGAGAACACGCTGGGGAGACATAGGAGAACATGCTGGGGGAGACATAGGAGAACATGCCGGGGAGACATAGGAGAACATGCTGGGGAGCAGTGGCAGCCGGTGTGTTTGGGGCGCATGGAGCTCAATGGGATTTTTATGTCACCTGATTAGAGCCAGAGGCTCTAATAGGCTTCAGAAGAGGGTGGACCCAGGGGCGCAGAGCAGTGCGCCCCGAACCCACCCATTGTGTGACAATAGCGAATGAAAATTCGCTATTGTCACACGGATCCTCCTCCAGGCCAATCAGGAAGCGCATCCGATACGTGCTTCTTGATTGGGGCGAAAGGCCCCGCTCAGCCGCCACTTCCCTCGCTCTCATCCGGGAGGATGCTCGGGGAGAGCCCTCGGAAAGTTTCCCGCATTGTGCCCGAATCCCGAGCTGTGCCGCCCGGCTCCCCTCTCCTCTCCCGGCTCCCCCCAGTGTCCTATCCTCCATCCCGGCTGGGAGTGTTGTTCCACGGCAGGAAGGGATCGGCTGTGTGTCATCCGGGCCTCTGGGTGTGCGGTGCCCGGGGAGGGGAGGAGGGTGTCTGGGGAAGGGGAGGGGGGGTCTTATTGTTACCCATGACGACACAATGGCATCTCTGCATTGAAAGGGGCATGCTGGCATCTCTGCATTGAAAGGGGGCATGCTGGTATCTCTGAATGGATAGGGGGCACGCTGGCATCTCTGCATTGAAAGAGGGCACGCTGGTCTCTCTGCATTGAAAGGGGGCACGCTGGTCTCTCTGCATTGATGGGGGCACGCTGGTCTCTCTGCATTGAAAGGGGGCACGCTGGTCACTCCGCATTGAAAGGGGGCACGCTGGTCACTCTGCATTGAAAGGGGGCACTCTGGCATCTCTGCATTGAAAGGGGGCACGCTGGCATCTCTGCATTGAAAGGGGGCATGCTGGTATCTCTGAATGGAAAGGAGGCACTCTGGCATCTCTGCATTGAAAGGGGGGCACGCTGGCATCTCTGCATTGAAAGGGGGCATGCTGGTATCTCTGAATGGAAAGGGGGCACGCTGGTCACTCTGCATTGAAAGGGGGCACGCTGGTCACTCTGCATTGAAAGGGGGCACGCTGGTCTCTCTGCATTGAAGGGGGCACGCTGGTCTCTCTGTATTGATGGGGGCACACTGGTCTCTCTGCATTGAAAGGGGGCACGCTGGTCTCTCTGCATTGAAAGGGGGCACGCTGGTCTCTCTGCATTGAAAGGGGGCACGCTGGTC
This sequence comes from Pelophylax lessonae, assembly GCF_965119305.1. NCBI lineage: Eukaryota > Metazoa > Chordata > Amphibia > Anura > Ranidae > Pelophylax > Pelophylax lessonae. The sequence goes on from NW_028120139.1 coordinate 310,579, forward strand.
TCTCTGCATTGAAGGGGGCACGCTGGTCTCTCTGCATTGAAAGGGGCACGCTGGTCACTCTGCATTGAAAGGGGGCACGCTGGTCTCTCTGCATTGAAGGGGGCACGCTGGTCTCTCTGCATTGATGGGGGCACACTGGTCTCTCTGCATTGAAAGGGGGCACGCTGGTCTGTCTGCATTGAAAGGGGGCACGCTGGTCTCTCTGCATTGAAAGGGGGGCACGCTGGTCTCTCTGCATTGAAAGGGGGCACGCTGGCATCTCTGCATTGAAAGGGGGGCACGCTGGTCTCTCTGCATTGAAAGGGGGCACGCTGGTCTCTCTGCATTGAAAGGGGGCACGCTGGTCTCTCTGCATTGAAAGGGGGCACGTTGGTCTCTCTGCATTGAAAGGGGGAATGCTAGGCTCTCTGCATTGAAATGGGGCACGCTGGCATCTCTGCATTGAAAGGGGGGCACGCTGGTCTCCCTGCATTGAAAGGGGGCACGTTGGTCTCTCTGCATTGAAAGGGGGAATGCTAGGCTCTCTGCATTGAAATGGGGCACGCTGGCATCTCTGCATTGAAAGGGGGGCACGCTGGTCTCCCTGCATTGAAAGGGGGCACGCTGGTCTCTCTGCATTGAAAGGGGGCACGCTGGTCTCTCTGCATTGAAAGGGGGCACGCTGGTCTCTCTGCATTGAAAGGGGGAATGCTAGTCTCTCTGCATTGAAAGGGGGCACGCTGGCATCTCTGCATTGCAAGGGGGGCACGCTGGTCTCTCTGCATTGAAAGGGGGCACGCTGGTCTCTCTGCATTGAAAGGGGGCATGCTGGTCTCTCTGCATTGAAAGGGGGCACGCTGGTCTCTCTGCATTGAAAGGGGGGCACGCTGGTCTCTCTGCATTGAAAGGGGGCACGCTGGCATCTCTGCATTGAAAGGGGGCACGCTGGTCACTCTGCATTGAAAGGGGGCACGCTGGTCACTCTGCATTGAAAGGGGGCATGCTGGTCTCTCTGCATTGAAAGGGGGCACGCTGGTCTCTCTGCATTGAAAGGGGGCACGCTGGTCTATGTGCATTGAAAGGGGGCATGCTGGTCTCTCTGCATTGAAAGGGGGCACGCTGGCATCTCTGCATTGAAAGGGGGCACGCTGGTCACTCTGCATTGAAAGGGGGCACGCTGGTCTCTCTGCATTGAAAGGGGGAATGCTAGTCTCTCTGCATTGAAAGGGGGCACGCTGGTCACTCTGCATTGAAAGGGGGCACGCTGGTCTCTCTGCATTGAAGGGGGCACGCTGGTCACTCTGCATTGAAAGGGGGCACGCTGGTCTCTCTGCATTGAAAGGGGGCACGCTGGTCACTCTGCATTGAAAGGGGGCACGCTGGTCTCTCTGCATTGAAAGGGGGCACGCTGGTCTCTGCATTGAAAGGGGGCATGCTGGTCTCTCTGCATTGAAGGGGGCATGCTGGTCTCTGTGCATTGAAAGGGGGCACGCTGGTCTCTCTGCATTGAAAGGGGGCACGCTGGTCTCTCTGCATTGAAAGGGGGCACGCTGGTCTCTCTGCATTGAAAGGGGGCACGCTGGTCTCTGTGCATTGAAAGGGGCACGCTGGTCACTCTGCATTGAAAGGGGGCACGCTGGTCTCTCTGCATTGAAAGGGGGCACGCTGGTCACTCTGCATTGAAAGGGGGCACGCTGGTCTCTCTGCATTGAAAGGGGGCACGCTGGTCACTCTGCATTGAAAGGGGGCACGCTGGTCTCTCTGCATTGAAAGGGGGCACGCTGGTCTCTGCGTTGAAAGGGGGCATGCTGGTCTCTCTGCATTGAAAGGGGGCACGCTGGTCTCTCTGCATTGAAAGGGGGCACGCTGGTCTCTGTGCATTGAAAGGGGGCACGCTGGTCTCTCTGCATTGAAAGGGGGCACGCTGGTCTCTCTGCATTGAAAGGGGGCACGCTGGTCTCTGTGCATTGAAAGGGGGCACGCTGGTCTCTCTGCATTGAAAGGGGGCACGCTGGTCTCTCTGCATTGAAAGGGGGCACGCTGGTCTCTGTGCATTGAAAGGGGGCACGCTGGTCTCTCTGCATTGAAAGGGGGCACGCTGGTCTCTCTGCATTGAAAGGGGGCACGCTGGTCTCTCTGCATTGAAAGGGGGCACGCTGGTCTCTCTGCATTGAAAGGGGGCACGCTGGTCTCTCTGCATTGAAAGGGGGCACGCTGGTCTCTCTGCATTGAAAGGGGGCACGCTGGTCTCTGTGCATTGAAAGGGGGCACGCTGGTCTCTTTGCATTGAAAGGGAGCACACTATACTTAATTACTGAAGGCCCCTTTCACACTTTTGTGACCTCAAAGTCACGCAATTTCTTACAGCGTTTTTTGCCGCAAAGCAATGCCTATTACATTTTTCTGTTTGCGCCCCCCCCAAAAATTTTGAGCACCACCCGCCACTTGTTGGGAGACATAGGAGAACATGCCGGGAGGAGGTGTAGTGAAGAGACCCCTGCATACATGGGGGGGGGGGGGGGCCCTAGAATTCTCCCTGTCCTATCACAAGAAAGGATTCCACAGCCTCACACTGTATAGGAACGGCTGCAAACCAGCATGACAACCAGTGACAACCTGAACAGTTACAGCTCCGCCTACTACTGCCTACTGAGCCAATGGGAACTTCTGTTCCCTCCCCCTTCCCAACCCCACCAACACTGATTGGGGACAGAATATAAGAGCTGAGCCAAAGGGGGGGGGGGGGACAGAGCAGGAAAAACAGAACCATCCACATAGGAGAAGGTAATCAGAGAAAGAAACTTCCTGCAGGGGGCGCTCATTTCCCTCCCCTCCCCTCCCCCCCCCCCCCCGCCTCTCCCCTCTCCTCTCTCTCCTCTCTCTCTCCTCTCCCTCTCCTCTCTCTCCTCTCTCTCCCCTCTCTCTCCCCTCTCTCTCCTCTCTCCTCTCTCTCCTCTCTCTCTCCTCTCTCTTTCTCCTCTCTCTCCCCTCTCTCTCCTCTCTCCTCTCTCTCTCTCCTCTCTCTCCTCTCTCCTCTCTCTCTCTTCCTCTCTCCTCTCTCTCTCCTCTCTCTCTCACTCTCTCCTCTCTCTCCCCTCTCTCCTCTCTCCTCTCTCTCCTCTCTCTCCTCTCTCTCTCCTCTCTCTCTCCTCTCTCTCTCTCTCCTCTCTCTTTCTTCCT